>NC_087125.1:11050385-11362961 GCF_030705265.1 Helicoverpa armigera | reverse complement strand
ACTTAAACTTGTTTGGGAATAATGTCGGTTTTGTTACGAGTTCACTTGGAAATCGGTTCGGTTTTCGCTCGTATTTTTACTGGTTGTTTATGGAGTTTTTATGTTTGGTTGAAAAATATATAAATGATGGGCTAACTCCTGCTCTTCGCGGGCAATAAAAAGTCATAGAAGAATAAATGATTGAAATGTGATATGAATGCAACTTACTCAAAATCTTACTACTACTACTAACTCTGTCAGTCTGTCTGTCTCGCTTTTACGCCAAAACCACAGAACCGATTTAAATTAAACTTTGTACCTACATAGTCTAGTGAGACTGACAAAGGACATCGATATATCGGGGGAACTACTAGCTTGATTATAAAAAGACTAATCTAGCTAAATCTAGCTGGCTTAAATAGCTAAGAACATTATTAAAATAGTGTTAAACACAGGTCACCGAACTGCACAGAGGTCGAAAAAAATGAACGTAAACCGTTGCATACATTGCATGTTCTCGTATATTGGGCATTGTGCAACAGCAATCATTTTCACAATTTATAATCTTGACGTGTTTCAAAGCATTGTGCATTGTTTGGCCATTTTCCATAGTAATTTTTACTTGATATTGTACTACATAAGAATTAATTTATATACGCTATAATATTAGTTAAATAATGTTTTGCATACTGCTTCTGAAGCATGAAATTAATTTGCGAAGAAATTAAAAAGGGAAGGCAATTAAAGATTGGAAAAAAACTTGTGAAGTTGAGGAGTTGACGGGGCTTAATTAAGTACCACTGAGTTTGTAAAAACTATCGGGAAGATAGGTACCTACCCATAGCTTATACAGAACATAGTATGTTAATAGGATATTTTTTATTAATAAACTAGCTTCTGTCAGCGGTTTCACCCGCATCCCGTAGGAACCACGGCACGAACCCGGATAAAAAGTAGCCTTTAGCCTTCCTCGATAAATGGGCTATCTAACACTTAAAGAATTTTTCAAATCGGTCCAGTAGTTCTTGAGATTAGCGCGTTCAAACAAACAAACTCTTCAGCTTCATAATATTAAGTATAGATTAATAGCGTCTCAGTGACTGATCATGAAATTATAACTTTCATAGTAAAAATTGCCTAACCTCTTAAAAAATGGTTTCCTATTTTTTATTATCCGTCTCATAATGCCTATTCTGTTTTTTCGGCTTTATCTAATGATGACCGATTTGACATTTGGAGAAATCACCTTTTCCACTTCCCTAGGTAATTTCAGGAGGTGTCAAATCTGTCATAATAAATATCAATTGATAAGAACCGCCGACAGAAAGCCTCTTAATTTAATTTGCCTCAAATCTAAAAATAAATCAAATACTGTGCCCATTGTCTCTCGCGTTAGGGGCGAATATTTCTTACTAGCTTCTACCAGTGGTTTCACCCGCATCCCGTGGGATGTACCCGGATAAAAAGTTTCCTGTTATCCTGTAGCATCCCTCGATAGATAAACTTTCTAATACTGAAAGAATTATCAAATTGGTAAAATTGGTTTTAAAAATTACGTCAGAATAGTTTCAGTTCGTTTGGCGTGAAATCATAATCAGACATAATTACATCGTATGCGTCAGCTTATGCTGAACTATGAGAACATAAAAGGTTTGAAACAAACTTCAAAACAACCTGTCCAAAACATATTAATTTTAAACTAGAAGACCTCGGCTTTTGCATCGCGATGTTAAATTTCGCTTTGTGCAAAGCAAACTATGTAACTAAACTTCTCTTTAAATAATAACTATAGTCTGTTTTTTAATCTCGTAGACTAAATTGACACTTGCAAAATGTCAAACTTTCTAATAATTTTGCTAGCTCTGTAGTGCAGTGTTGTACTTACGATACCGGTTCGTTGAATCGTAACTTTTTATCTATAATAGACGAATTTAATATTCATTCAAAGTTTTATATTTAAAATTCACGTACGTACACATGGCTGTACGACGTGCTACAAACTGCCAGGGATATCTGACCACGCAAAGCCATGCGTAATCATCAAGGATAAGCCCATTATTTCAAGATGACTTATTGTAAAAAGTTACGATTCAACGAACCGGTATCGTAAGTACAACACTGCACCACAGAGCTAGCAAAATTATTAGAAAGTTTGACATTTTGCAAGTGTCAATTTAGTCTACGAGATTAAAAAACAGACTATAGCTAATATGCACTGGTTTTAAATATAATCTGAAGGAATGCATAATTCTTTCTTGTAAAAGTTGATTTTGCAACGAAAATAATGCCTCTGAATACAAATTCACTTTCTCGGTTATGTTATTATTACAAAGGATAAAACTCTCAGAAAAACTTGTTAGTAAAAATAATTATTCATTAAAAGGAAACTCACAGCTACGGTACAGAAGAAAAAAAAAACAATTTATGCTGTGTCTATGTAAATGCAAATAAATTCAATTCTCAGCCGAGGCTAGTCGAAGCAAAGCAATCTTGTGGCGTCTCCCGAGACCGAAGGACTAAGAAAAATTCTAATAAATAGCCATTTTTAATATGGGTCCTGATTCCCTTTGAAATATCCCATATCATTGAATGTAAGGAAAGATATTTACTGTTAATTTCGCGTGTTAGATTTCGTCCAAGTTATACATGATTCCATAATTTAGATCCTATATCTGAAATATCTAGACTCTGAAACCATTTCCAAATATATCAGTTATATTTTTTTTAATTCAATGGTGGAGGCATTACTGGATTCCCACGTTTTAACTTCGAAAATATCACTATGCATTTATATACTGAAATATATTAGCACGTATCTTAGCATCTATCTTGATTTTAGATACAAAGATATGAACCATTTGCATCGGTATCGTAAAACTATTTTACAAGAGATTATTTTGAATTACTACACTAATCTGTGTGAGGAAAGCTCTGGTACAACATTTATTTAGGACCAGTAATTTTATTTAAAAGGAAGGGTATAAAATTTGGTCCTTTATCGCTCTTCCCTTCAATTACTATTCAACATTAATTCGATGTACCTACCCAATGTTAGATGAAACAAGGAAAATAATTATAATGCTAAAAATAATAATAGGAGGAGCGTGGTAAAAATTCAACTTTATGAACGTACCTAACAAACTTATGAATTAATGTTTCAATGTTCCTCATGTTATACAATTGCAATACATCACACAAAGAAAATTCTTACGAGAAGGCAAAACATTTTACAATTTAATGTAACCTAACCTGAGTATACAATCGCATTCTTCAATTTGTTGTTAGTTAAGAGAATAAACAGTTATTTGAATATTTACATGGATCACTTTCATATTATACAAACAAAAACTTCACCCACGTGCTGCAAAAAGTATTCTGTAAACAGCTCCGAAAATCATCATCATCCTCCGAGCCTTTTCCCAACTATGTTGGTCGGCTTCCAGTCTAACCGGATTCAGCTGAGTACCAGTGCTTTACTAGAAGCGACTGCCTATCTGACCTCCTCAACCCAGTTACCCGGGCAACCCGATACCCCTTGGTTAGACTGGTGTCAGACTTACTGGCTTCTGACTACCCGTAACGACTGTCAAGGATGTTCAATGACCGCCAGTTTAACGTGCCATCCGAAACACAGTCATTGGTGTCATAAGATATACATAAACAACTCCGAAAAATGGGCTATTTAACACTGATTTTTTTTTACAAATTCGGTCCTGAACGGTACTGACAGATACCATAGTAAAATTTTAATATCAAGTATTCCGAAGTGAAATAATGTTGAGTAGGTAGTACTAGGGCTTCAGCCGACATTATTAAAGAGGGGATGACTCACGCAACTTTGAAAAGTCTTTACAGTCCACAGTTAGGGGCTAAAAGCTGGCTTCCCGTTGTTAATAAATTAGGGATACATACCTAAATATACTTCAATAGTAAGAACAGCAATTTCAAAATAACTAGAAACTGTAGGTACAGTCGCTGAAAAAACTGTTATCACAAATCAATTTATTGTTCCATGAATTTAAAATATAAAGGGTCTTGTAAACACCCCGTGGAAACTCGAAAATCAATTACATCCAACGTACAGAATTAACCAATGATCGTGAACACAGCTGTATCCGATACAATACTCTTCAAAAGTCTTGCTAACAAGTTCCAACATAATTAAATTTAAACTCTTCATCTTCACAGAATTAAATCGAACTCCTTTAAGATTCATGGCAGAAAGCCCTCGGCTCTGATGATAAATTCGTAATTTATTACACCATTGAGTTCAATTGTACTGTGAAGCCCCAAAGGGCTAACCGACGAGATAATTCAGTTCACGGACCGCTTGGGTACATAACTAATGTGACGTATGGCCCTTAAGGGATGCCAGGGTTGCCCAAACTTTGGCCTCATGATAGCTATGACGATTTGACTTCGCCAAAGTCATCTACTTTCATCCCCAAAAAATACAAATTCCCCTAATGTTCTGCCATTATCGAAATTTCCGATCCAACATTAAAAGTTTAAGTACTAGAAACAGGTAAACGACTTTCAAACTCGAAATATTTACATTAAGGTAGCTTCGCATTCAAACCCGCTTTCCAATGGTAATAACAATCACCATAAATCCAAGTTTAAGTTATACCTCACATAAATCTGCGGAGAGCCGTCTGCGAACTTTCAGAAAGGAAAAACGTGAATCATTGCTGCCGAACTATTGTTTGTATTGTCTCTATTCAAAGCTGAGTACACATGCTGGTAAACAAACCAGGGCACACGCAAAATACGGGTTGGAAACGTGCGGGGAAAAAAGTGCTTCGAATACACTGCTCGACAGTGTATACTTTGGTAAATATACCATGATATATCGCGATGTCGATCCATCATTATAAGCCACGTAATACGAATTGATGGTCCCTAGGAAAAATATAAACCTTCCATTTTTTCGTGTATCAAAATTTTTTGCGTAGGTGTACTTACACAAAAGGCCTAATTTTGCGTGGATTAGTGTCGTAATTCGTGAAAAATATTCGGCTTAAATTTATTATCCTGGTTTTATGAAAGGCTTTATTTTAATATGTACGTCGTGTTACGTTTAATAGAAACAAAGATTTTGGGACGCTTGAATGAATCGCTTTGAAACGGGATTTGGGATTTATTACTCACTAGACATTACGTATTCTTGTAGTAGGAATTTAGCTTTTAGCTTATTTTAACCTAACAAAATAATATTAGGACTGAGTGGACTGGATTAACTTAAGGTTAGCCTTAGCGTTAGCCTTATATTAAGAATTTTAGAAAAAGAGCCGAGTATTTTCTTAGGATTTGAAAAATACAGACCATGTAGGCACAAAAGATTTGTAAAAATTAGTTTTAATGGATATTAAGTAATGTTTGTCAACCCTAATGCTAAGTAGCGACGTCGCCCCTTATTCTAAAGCGTGTACAGTCACGCACAGCTCGTGTTTAACGAGTTTAATTTGTATTGCTACCAGTTATATAAATTAAACCTCTACTAGACCGTCTTACAGAAATAGAAACATGAAAAATATGAAGAAGTAGCTAACTACACTAATATAAGGAAAATATCTCAAGGTATAATGTTTCATATTACTGTTACAGCCTTTTTATCGTCCCACTGCTGGGCACAGGCCTCCTCTCACGTGGAGAAGGATTGAGCATTAATCACCACGCTCGCTCAATGCGGGTTGGTGATTTCAGACTTTATAAGTAGTCCAGGTTCCCTCAAGATGTTTTCCTTCACCTTTATATCAGCCATTGGTGTCCAAGATATACTTGGAAAGTACATACAAACTTAGAAAAGTTGCATTGGTACTTGCTTGACCTGGAATCGAACCCACACCCTCATATTCGAGAGGTTGGTTCTTTACCCACTAGACCACCCAGACTTCACATATATTACTACATATTATTTCTTTATAAATAAATGGAGCACAAACCTACTGTTTCCCACACATGTAGTCATTTCCTTCATGAAATTCTGCGTGCGTGAAGTTGTAATACTTTCCAATATAATTGCTTACAGAAATCGGTAGGTATTAGGTACTTCCAAAATATAGGCACTATTAATATGTGACTTTGGTAATGACCTAATTAAACAAAATTCTTGTTAATTCATACTCTGCACTTGCTTATCAATACCCTCGTATCAATTAAAATAACAACGGCGGAGGTCGCTGATAAAAAGTTTACTAAACATAGATATTATTATTCGGAATAATAAAGATACTTGTTGTACTAGAGTATGTTGCTATCGTGCATAGCATAACTATGTTGTTAAGCTTATCAACCTATTCTAAAACAATAAAAAGGAAACCATTTTATTTGTTTGTTTGTTTGTACCCTAAAGGCTGCGGAACTACTGAACCGATTTGAAAAATTCTTTCACTGTGAGAAAGCTACACTCTTCCTGCGTAACATAGGCTATATTTTCTCTCAATACGAGCAGCAGTTACCCCGCGACGCGGCTGGAACCGTGGGCAAGCAGCTAGTATGTTATATTTTAGCATAGTTTAGTAGGATCAATACTAGGTATTTTAGGAATTTGCACTCAATATTATTTACGAAGATTCACTAAGTCACTTGACTTTCCAAACTTGAGCTAGTCTATTTCGAGCGAGGGTTGAGACCTCTAGTTTTCGCCAGTCATCCAACATCATAGTGGTCCAACAATAGAAGAGAAGATATTCTATCTAAAAATAGAGATTGAATCGAAAACTTTGCCTTTTGTTACTAACCTGACCAGTAGATGGGAAGATGAAGCAAAATAGTTCTTGTCTTTGACTACTATTGGCTTTATGATAGGATAGTAGATACATAGGCAGACTTTATATGATACACCATATGTTGTAGTTTGATCTTAGAAGTAATTACTTCTAAGATTTTAATTAAAATAGGTGCAAAGTGGTGGTGGTCTTATCGCTGAGAGTATTCTCTTCCAGGTAAATTTTGGATGGCTTGAAGCGGGAAGAAAAAGATTATACGGTAGTCAAGTTAGGCAAGATCATAACAAAACGTTACTGCATATGCAAGAGGTTTGAATTGGCTAACTTCAGACTGGAAAAGTTACTTGAAGCGAATTCCACGATCGGTTCAAACTGCGAACATTTCTCACACAACCCTTTGTATAAGAAATCTATTAGAAGAGTTTTAAATCAATAGCAGCGACCAACAAAAGCAAGAGTAATAAGAAAATTAATGAACTCACTAGACCGACTTCTCTGATTAATGATTATAGTAGAACAGTCTACGTAAGACATCGTTCCGTACTTTGAGGAAAAAACTTTGTGTGGAGTTTGTCCAAGGCACGAATAAGGAAAGATGAGCGGAGATGCTGTAATGCAGGTAGGTCAGGCGCCTTCTTGTAGGTCAAACTCGTACGATTAGTTATAAGTGAACTAAGGCGTAGTTATGAGTGAACTAACTGGCTTTTGGGTTCATTGAGACATCTGTCAACGATCTTTGGTATCACAAAAAATGGTCGGGTCCAAATAAAGCGTAAAATGGTGGAGACAGTATCGTTCCTCGTCCTGCGCTCACTCGCATTTTGGTGTGCTACTTTCTTATTCGATTTTTCGTTATAGCACCTCCGCTAGACATTTTGTTCTCCATGATCCATGGTGAAAGATGTCTAACTTTTGTTATGTAAGTAGTTTATTTTAGTTATGTCATGGTATTTGATAAGGGTTAGTATACACATATGACATGTGTAAATCATGGTGTCCTATATTTTACGGGTGAATGGTACACGAGCGCTTGTAACTGTTTTACGGCAAAATTGAATGGATTGGCTTAAAATGTAGCTTAATTTTAATATAGATGACTTTTCTACTATTAGAGAGTAGTAAATTTATTATTAAGCTAAGCCATATTTTTGGCATATGAATACTAAGACGTTAGTAAAAGCAATTAAAATAAGTATAAGTAGTCATTACAGATTTTATCACAATAGCATTCAGACTCCTTTTTTATCGGTACCAAAATCTATTTTTTCAGAGTTCATAGACCTCACCAAAATAGTATTTCCTTTCCTTGTTATTTAGTGTCTCATGGTATTAAAATAAATCTTCTTCGGAATGGATTCACAAATATTCCGAAATACAAAGAGAGTTAATGTATTGTCCTGAAAAACAAAAATAGAAATATTTTCCAGTCTTATTCTTAACGTAAGACATTACTGGGATTTCCGTAAAATACCTACCAATTTTTCTGTGGCCAATGAACTTTTGAAAATAATATTTGGTATATTTGGTTTCAGGTATTAATGATTTTCAATTTACTTTTGAGTTGATAAGCATCTTATGTCATAGCTAACAATTGGTAGCTAATCTATTCTATGGCATATTTACATGTATTTGTAGTAAATCCACAAAAACTAGTCTAAATAGACTATCTTGATAGTCTTGGAACAAATTGCGTTAAAAAGGGTCACTTTTTTAAATCTTAATATTTGGTAAAAGAGCATAAGGTACTATGTACTAGGAATTTGTCATCATACCTATTCATTTCCGTGACCTTTTAAATTATTGGCGCCAAATCATTTTTCAAATATCGAACAAAAAAACGCGGCAACGGTAATACAAAATGACTACTTTTTATTCAACTTTTTCATTTTGTAAAACGTTCAAGAATTTAAATAAGAAGTTTTTATTTTGCTTTTTTTTATTAATAGAGAAGTTTGCGTGAAGCGTGAGCGTGACGCTTGCGTGTCGTTACGCATCGATTGCGTATAAAGAAATGTAATTGCTATATACCATGTAGATAACGTATAAAAATGAGGTTAGTTTTAGAATGTATTAACCTGATTTGTTAGTGAAAGTGGTCTGGGTTTTTTTTGGGGATTTATTTTTATTTTTTTAATTGGACCGTGAGCGTGTTAAATTGCACATTTTATACGCATTTATTATTTTATTAGCCTTATCTTTTAACTCAGCCCTCATATAAAAAAAAACTTACCTACTTAAATTGCACCTAATACATTGATTTGAAGGTACACAAAACTAAATGACCCCATCCCATGCCATAGACCATTTTTTTCCATCCATAGCAGAAACGTTTCCGCAAAAAATCCTATCGTCCGTTAGCGTACATTGGAACGTAGCCAAGACCGTCCATCTTGTGTCAGAATGACGCGACTTGTGAGCAAAGGAAACAGCTGTCTTCCTCTATCAGATCATGAGGCTGCAGATTTGATTATAAATATTGGATTGTTCCTTTCATATCTTATGTGGAAGATATTGTTAGTAATATCTCTTATATTATTAATGGTACAAAGATATCTGTAGCATTTATTAATAAAACAGCTGTTTTGTGTCACGAAAGCCGGCGAGCTATGGTTGTGTGTGTGAATGTACGTGCACGTTGTCTATGTGTGTCTCGGTGACTCGACCAATAGTGAGCGCTCCCGAGTTTACGCATACGAAGACAATGTGCATGTATTTACACACACAAGTTTGGCTCACACGCTTTTGTAGGATAAAACATGTATCTGATTATTGGATGAGAACTAATTAAGGTAAATGTTTTGGTTATAAATAAAGCCGTCACAAACAATGCATTAGGCACATAATTAGACTAATTAAAACAAATATAGATTGACCTCTATTGAACCTTTCATAGAGTAAATAATATACCTAACTATTAGTATTTCCCAGAATACATTTATGTACATAACATATTATTATTACGAGTCTATATTTAACGTTATTTTGCTTGAAAAACCAATATCTAATCTGAAATTGAACTCACGCTCGTATTCGAAAGGTCCCTTTATCTACTTGGCCACCACGACTTCTATACCGATATGTTTCCCGAAATAACTATTTCAAGAGTTACTTTTAAATTCCGTATAGTTTTCTAAACTTATCAACATAATGTCAGAGATAAATGATACACTCGCTTTGTCGGCAACTTTTGCGCTGAAAACTATAACCGGGATATAAAGTATACATTTATGCATCATTTTTATACTGGACCGACCTAACAGAATATCTTTCATATAAATAGGTATGTACCTAGTTTTGTATTCAGTTCAAATAAACATTAGACTCTAACTTACTATAGGCTCTTAATTTAGTAATTTTATTTAATTTAGTTAATTTCGAAGCTTTATTTATCAATTCTAAACCTCTTTGTAAATAATTCAAAATATCTTTTAAAGCTGCTTTTAAAATTGAAGAACTTTTAATGCAAAGGTAGAATAGGTAAGCTTACAGTAGGGACCATTTTCTTGGTTCGATACATATCTCCGAAAAAATACTTAAACGTTATTTTTATTCTGAAAACAATATACTACCAAGGCTATTTAATTTAAAACAATATTATTATTGGCTTATTTAACACAGTCAATTACAGTTAAAACAACATATTAGTCACACTCATTGTGTGAAATTACAGTCGAACGTTATATTATTTTAGTCACGTCTGCATGAAAACAAACAAAACATTACTAATTTATATTCATTGTAAATAAACAAAAGAATATCTAGATTACAGAACTGATGTATCTATTGTCTACTTTTTGTGGTTTAGTAGTTTCAGATTATATCATCGGCAAGAGTTCTATATACCAATCGTTTTTGTAACAGTTGACAGTCGATATAATTCAGTACAAACAACAGTATTTTCCTTTGAAAACTGACAGCTGTCAACTGCACAGAATGTTCGGTACCCCTATAACAGCCAGTTTCTTCATCATAAGTAAATAACAGTACATTTCATACATAATAACGGTTAACCAAATTAGTTTTTTCACGATCTTAACTATTAGTTTTGCCTTGAAAAAACGAATTTGACTTACTTTCAGTTACTTTTACTTTATGACATTACTTTGGCTTTTACTTTTGATGAAGAAACTGGCTGTATGTGTCTTAAATATTGTCAACGCTTTGTAAGAGGTCAATGTCAGCTTAGCCTTTTGCTACGAAACTTGAAAGGGCACTGATCCACAATATAAAGTAATCGATCTACCAATAGACAATGGATATGTTAACCACGAAAACGGACGGGTTTGTGGTTTTTGACTTTCCCAATATTAACATGTAGGGAATAGGTACCTGGATACTTTGTTAAGTCATGTTTAGAAAATTATCATTCATAACAAAAGGGTTAGTCTGTAAATTGTTATTGTTGTTTGTGAATTGTGGGCCGTAATCTCCGGAACTACTTATTTATTTATTTATTTCTGCTACCTACTATATATGCTACTGGATTAGTCCAAAAAGTCTTTATAAGCCACATTGTCAGTGTAGGACATCTTTGTCTGCGTACAAAATAGGCTCTACAATAAACTAAAGCTCTTGTTTGCAATATAAAAGCCAAAAACCATGTACAAAAAGTTACCTCTACCACGTAAAATAACCATATAGGTACACCCCTACATATTAAATTATCCATCTAAAAAACGATCGAATTTCAAATCGTTAACAGACGTTTATCCAATCAAATCGATTAACAAACAAGCATTGAAAGAAACGAAAACGATCTATTGTTACAAATAGGTTTTATCGACAGTCGATAAGCAAACAAATCGTTATGGGTTATCGATAAGATAGTGCAGTTCGCACGCGAGTTTTCAGTGATTAACTTTCTATGGAGATTTTACTATCTTTCGTCTAGGTACTAAACCTAGGGATAAAAGTAGTTTTATAGTTTGGTAAATATATGGATACGTATAATGTGATTTTATATTTTACTAAGCTATTTCTATTGCCTATCTAGTTCCTATTTTTATTTTCTTTCCATAGAAACGCAAACACAGTTTTAAGCGGTATTATAAAATAATGAATGAAGTGGACGATCTAAGGGAAATTAAAGCTCAAAAATGGTAACAAGGTTACCTATTTATACATTTACAAAGCGTATTATCCTCCTATAATAAATAGTTGCAAAATTAACTCTTGAACTCTTGTGGGCCCAAGAATATTAAATAATGTGATATCAGGAAATAATCGTTTTAAAAGTTTCAGACTTATTTTGGAGGGAAATTATGAAACACTTTAATATAGAAATTAATTTGGCAGAAGATTACATCAATTAAGAAAATATATTTCTGTCGATTCAGAATTATAAAGAGCGATCAAACGCAATTATAAAATAATTACTGAAATAAAAAGAGCGACAATATTTTGTCAACGAAACGCACGTGAAACCTAACCAAATATTCCTACACGAGCTTACCACGACTTTACTTCCGAAAACTTCACAATTATCACTGAAAATATATTAAATAACTTAAACACTAATATTTATCACACCTATTTAAATATTTGCAATAAAAACTCCGTGGAATATTATTAAAAACTCACTTTGGCCGAAAACACGTGTCGTTGCCTCGACACTATTTAAATTTCGTATTTCGAACTTGCCGAACGCACTCGACGGCGACCGAAGACCGAATATCCTATTTACTGGAACGCGAGCGACTGATCACTGAAGTGTTGTAGAAGCCCTTTGCTCCACGAAAAATAATAACAATACTCATCAATCAAATTTGATCTCTAACACGTTAGCATAAAGTCAAAAGTTGAAGCAAAACTTTTTAGTGTAAATAATCGTGGTGTACCTGAAATGAATGTTGCTGTTTCTTTTGTTCTTATGTGTTTTGGGATGTGTGAAAGGGATGGCAGATGGAGAAATTCGCGCATGTGCCACGCTTCCCCATAGACTTTGAAATGATTCAAAGAAGTTTTTATGGAACGTTTATTGTTATCGACAAGTTTGTGCTACGCCATGATATTTTATGAGCTATCTGCTTTATGGCAAGATCGGTAAGGCTATAGGAAGTTCTTACGAACTGATTTATGATACATTTCTTGCTATAAATATTTTTTATGAAAGATGTGGTATACCTACATGAAAATGTATTTTTTTTTTTCAGGGTGATGAAGTCTAGAAAGACATTTTCCATTTCCAATGAATAAGTTCTAGGGTACCTATACGATTTGACATAAAAAAGTTAAGAACTTTTAGTTAAATAAACTCGTAAAACAAAAATATAAAATCTAGTAGATTGGTCGTAATTAAGTACGTAACGTAAATGAACTTGATATGGAATTTCACATCGAAACTAAGAACTTCTGAGAAAAAATCTCGTAAGTAATCGAATAGCTTTTCCACGAAGAATGAATTTCCTTATTCACAATAATCATTCAATTAATCAACATAAGACTAGGTACTTTCTCCTAATCATCATTATACACAAGTCACTGACTCATTTCGCCGTCTGTTCATAGTTCTTAGAAAAACTGCGGACTTCGACCATTCCGTCCCAAAAATAAACTACCTGATGATTGATTCGAAAAAACTTACCGACACACACAGGCACAGTGTCGTTCCATCTATTGTCATCATAGCACCATAATAGACGCGCCCTCTGTCGCGTGTCCACGAAAACAAAGTTGACGTTGCACATGTAGTGAGCTACGTCTTCGTTGCGGTACACTAGGTAGCCGTTAGATGGCGCTTGTGGCGTAACACAACCTATACCTGTGGGTGCAAAAGTTTGCCGTTAGATGGCGCTGTACTCACAAAACGTTTCTAGACGAAAATTATAGATGGCGCTGTTCACAATTCATTGTTGCAATTGTAAAATTAAATAGATGGCGCTGCGTGTTTTAAAAACAAAAATATACAAGCTTACATACATTAAATTGAATTAAGGACAAATTAAGCTACAAAACAAGCTTCAACTTACTTTTATAATGTAACAGCACCCCTCTCTTAGGGTAAGCTCCTTTGGACTTAGCTTCCACGGCGACATCGACGACGTTGGTCACTGATGTCAATCTTAGAGGCAGTTCCACCTGCTCACAGGAAGACAGGAGGGAATCTCCATTCTGGTCCTGAACCGTCACGAAGTCCGTGCAGCGGTTCTCAAAAGGCCCTATACCTGGGGAGATGAGAAAACTAATTTTAGTGGGACGTATTTTTTAGGGTTCCGTAGCCAAAATGGCAAAAACGGAACCCTTATAGTTTCGTCATGTCCGTCTGTCCGTCTGTCCGTCTGTCCGTCTGTCACAGCCGATTCACTCGGAAACTATAAGTACTACAGTGATGAAATTTGATGGGAATATGTGTTGTATGAACCGCTACAAAAATATGACACTAAATAGTAAAAAAAAGAATTGGGGGTGGGGCCCCCCATACATGTAACTGAGGGATGAAATTTTTTTTTTTCGATGTACATACACGTGTGGGGTATCAATGGAAAGGTCTTTTAAAATGATATAAAGTTTTCTAAAAAACATTTTTCTTAAAGTGAACGGTTTTTGAGATATCAGCTCTCAAAGTCGTAAAAAGTATGTCCCCCCCCCTCTATTTTTATAACTACGGGGTATAAAATTCTAAAAAAAATAGAGGTGATGCATGCTAATTAACTCTTTCAACGATTTTTGGTTTGATCAAAGTATCTCTTATAGTTTTTGAGATAGGTTGATTTAACTGTAATTTACGGAACCCTTCGTGCACGAGTCCGACTCGCACTTGGCCGGTTTTTGTAATAAAGACTAAGTTAAGTTGAAAATTTGAGGTAGGAAGTTCGATTATGAAACTTGAAGATCTTTGTATAACGACTGGTGAGTCGAGCTGTTTTGCATAAGATTTTTTCTGTATTAGATTGACTGTCCTAGACTTCGATAACATGTCAGGTAGTTATACCTACTAAAACACAAAATGTAAAATGTGTGTAGGTAGGTGCGTCAGTACCCTGAATAGCAAATAATGATATTAGCAGCTAACCCAAAAACTTTTTCAATTAGTTCTACATTCCTGAAAAGCACCCCATTTGCATTTCCATCGTCCAATTAAATGTATTTCGCGTCCATGCAAGATCCAATTATGAATGCCAGTTACAGCCGTTACTATCATAGTTAACGTTAATGAGTTAAAAACTAAATCGCCAACTCGGTTCGTAACTACGAAACAGAATATTTTATCGCGAGACTAGTGAGGCTGGTTTTTGTTCCTAGCTAACTAGATTAAGCTGGTTAAAGTAGGATCCTTATTTTTTTAGAATGACCTACTTCTTCTTATGGATTATTCGAAATCTTTCAAAACGGTGCAGTAGACACACAAAACACGAAAAATACATGTTAAAAAATGCGAATTAAAAACAGCTACTAGGGGTGACACTGAAACTGCGGGAAGAATGGATTAATTCTGAGATTCCAAAAGGTTTTTGAGTGTCTCTCGTACCTCCCTCTCTATTTACCTAAACTGCAAAAGGCGCTGGTAGAGACCATACACGATTGTAGGTACTAAGAACTCAGACATGACTAGAGTATCTTTTAGCTTTGATTCTAAAGGAAAAACATATGACAGTCAATCACAAAAGAACTATCAACACTCACTTCTCAAACTGACATCCATAAGCGTGACCCTAACCCTCTGCTCGGGGTTAACCCGCAACCGCCAGCGGCACTCGTCGCCGACATAGAAGTGCGGATACCCCGGGGTTCTGATGTACCCCTCGCTGTCTTCTCCGACTTCGGCTATTGTCACTTCTCTGTTGCAGTAGTGGACTGATAACGTATCTGGAAGAAGGAAATTCTTAAGTTAGTATAAAAGTAGATAATGTAATCATCATCATCAAACAGACAGAATTGTGTTGCTACAGATTTTGTTTCAGCACTTCTTCCCATCAAAAACACATAGGAAGTGGTGAAGTACGGGCGTTTTTGGGGACTGTCTTTTATAAACGTGACCTCTAAAAAGTGCTAGTATTTCCAGCCTACTTTGAATTAAATTTTTGTCAATGCAACTTTTGAAAGGAAATTGATGACAGACTATTTAAGCGCCCAGTTTATATCAAATAGTACTGAAAATTTAAAGTAGGTACTCGTTCTCAGGTAACTTTAAAGTATTCCCATAATTTTATTATTAAAAGAATAACAAGACAAAAGCCATAAGGCAATTTCGTATAATTTACTTCAGCGACCTACTACTAATTTGCATTTCATTATTTATAAGGCTGTGCATAAAAAGCAGTTGTCGGCTTCCCGCTAATCTACAATAATGACCACCCGTTAAGTCAATGACCCCGAATGCAGCGATAAAAATTACTCGCGTAGTTCAGAAAGTGCATAAAAATATTGTTTTAGGAATTTGACTAGCAAAAACTGGTTATTAACATTTTCCCAAATCCCATAGAAGTAAAAAACTGTACATGTTGGCCATAAATGTATAAACGGACTAGTTCTTTACTAGATATTAATTAAAGAACATAGAGGATTAATATGTACATAGTTGGATTATGCAAAACAGTAATTAAAAGGTACACAAAGGTAAAAATTACGCATGAAAATAATTTTCATTTTGATGCACCCGGCTGTAATAACTACCTTAACAACCAAATAACAACCTTGGTGTTTCGATATAAGGTAAAAAATCGCTTGTCCAAGGATCCTTTTCTCCATATTTTTTCTTTGTTCCGTTTTACGACTTTTTTCCATTAAGTAAAAAAATAACACCTCATTTCCTTTGTCAAGGTAAGTGAATCACCATAATTATACAAGAAACGCATAAAATTGTCGCTCTGGTAAGACATTAACGGTCAAAATGTTTGGACTATAAAATAAATGTATCGGAAGATATCGCCTGTTGTCCTTATTGTGGTTTTAGTTCTAATTTGTTACTGTTTTATTGATGTTATAGAACTCGTTAACTTTGGAAACGTAGGTACGCATGACTGAATTAGTTATACGATACTGGGATTTTTACATGGAAATCAAAGGACGGACTCCTAAACCGTGGAGTCTGATCATAGTTGAAAAATATTGTTTATAAACTGGCTATTTAGTGCGGTTACAGCATCCACAGAAAATATTTCCCATCATCATCAACATCATCTCAGCCATAGGACGTCCACTGCTGAACATAGGCCTCCCCCTTAGACCTCCACAGATACCTGTTGGAGGCGACCTGCATCCAGCGTCGACGGCGACCTTTATAAGGTCGTCTGTCCATCTTGTTGGTGGACGTCCTACGCTGCGCTTACTAGTCCGTTGTCTACACTCCAGCACTTTTCGACCCCATCGACCATCTGCTCTGCGAGCAATATGGCCTGCCCATTGCCACTTCAACTTGCCCATATTACCCGTGCCAGGATAAAATGTAACCAAGACTCTACAACAACGTATGTAGCTTTCTATTGGCTAAAGATTATTTTGAATTGTTTCAATAGATTCATAGTTTGCAAGTTGCAAACCCGAAAAACTCACAAACCTTTTACTAATCGCTAAATAACGATCATGCTTCAGGACCTCCAACCGACAAATGGTTAACCTCCCTCCTAAATCCCACTACGATTTAAGCTCCAAAAAATTCTTCATTTCTACCAAAAAGAATCCTATTTAAGCTCGTTAGTAATAATTTCACGAAAATGTTCTTCTGCCCTTAGGTAAGGATACTTAATATAATTTATAAAACTCATATTTTGCCGCTAGGTACTACTTAGTTAGTGCCAGACACATTATTTATCGTTTAATAAAACGCTCGTTAGCCGTGTTTTAATAAGCGAAAAAACCTGTCTCATTAAAGTTTTTATTACGTCATATTTTTTGAAAAAATATATTTATTCTGAGCAGATTTTAAGGGTTTAAAACTTGCTCTGGCAGACAGATATGACGCCAAATGCAAAACCCTCATCTTTAGTTAACCAGTAAAATTTTAAGCTATCAAAATTAACCAACATCATTAGAAAACCACAAAAAAAAAACACTAAACAAAACATATTTAAAATACCCCTTCATCATACCAAAAAAAAACACAGAAGACCGGTACTATCAAAAATATTTTGTTACCCATAATAATTTAACATCATAACAACGCTTTCCGCCCTTCGCCCGCCCAAAACCGCCCATCAACACAAACGTGACAATTTGAAAAGAACTTATGTATCCTTTACTGTGTATGGACAGACACCCTTTTTTATTTTTTTTTCAACAGACACAAAAGAGCTCTTTTGAAGGTCTGTAATAACATAAACTTGATATAATTACAATAATATAATGTTGTCGTAACATGCATTCATAAGTACGTTACTATTATAAAACAACTGTGGGGTATTGTTTGGTTATCATACATGAGTGTATGTAATGTTGTAACGTATAATTTAGTATAGACCTAGTCAAAGACAAAAGGAGACATGTTTTTCTAAAAGATGCCTATGTCCCAGTCCCAGTATTAAAATAAGTAAAAAGTTCGCAACTAAGTAAATAATATAACTTAACTCACAAACCTAAGGTGACGATACAATCACAAGGTCATCAACATATCAACAAAATAGAACAAATAAAATAAACATAAGATCACAATCCCACAAAAAAGGTTGCGACAAAAATAAACGAAACTGCGACAAATAGCCGCCTATGATATCTCGCCGCTGTTACCAGACGACGAAGTGACCTTGAACTCTTTCCTCCAATAACGTAGACGCTGCAGGGTTATCAAAACGCGTAAAAATGCTTACCTAATATGAAAATCTTGTGATGGAAAATTGCAGGTAGATAAAAAGTTACTCAATACACACTATTTATGTTATAAACTGGTTGAAATTTAATGTAGCTGCTTTAGCTCTAAATAGGTGCATAAATGATATCTCACCGGTTACCAGACGGCGTAATGACCTTGAACTCTTTCCACGCAAATATGCCTAGCTTACTTAATATGAATCCTGCAACGTAAACTAACTTAAGTGAAAGGAAAATTGCAGGTAGATAAGCAGTTATTTTTATGTTATAAATAATTGATTTAAATAGCTGCATATATGTATGATGTCTCACCCAAAAGCCACACGGCAATCTGACCTTGAACTCTTTTCTCCAATAACGTGGACGCCATAGCGTTGCCAAAGCTATTAAAAATATCTCTCTACTGTGAAAACCTTAAAAAGGGAAATTGCAGGTAGATAAACGGTTATTTGTGTTAATTTAAATGGAACTGCTTCAAATAGCGGCCTATATGATATCTCACCCTGTTACCAGAAGGCAATCTGACCTTGAACTGTTTGCTCTAGTAACGTCGGCGTTCTAGGGTTGTCAAGCCCTGTAGACACAACCTTACATTTTTAAAATGTATATTGCACATGCTAAAACGAGTTTAAATTAAACTGCAATACGTAACTGTTTATACAAGTATGATATCGTCTTACTCCATTGACCGGTAATGTGACCTTGAACTCTCTTACATAATGATGCTGGCTCTCTAGTGTTTTTTCAAGAACCGTAGACAAATAAACATATTTTTAATTTAATAATAATTAATGAAACATGAAGTCAAGTGTGAATTAAAGTCTATATATAAGATTAAATATGTATATAAAAGTGTAAAATAATAAAATCAGATAAAAATTTTCCGCTTTTCTAGCTTCAACCCTGTAGATATAAAATTCATACTACTCTTCTAGAACAAATTATAGTATGTAGGTATGCGCATTGCGGTTTATTTCAATGCAAGTTATTTCAGCCGCTGAAAATTATAGTACAGCATAATTTATTTATAAACAGGCTTTGAGAATTTTATTGAGATAAATTAAAAAGTTTATCGTCGACGTTTTAATGATCAATTTACTGAGATAAGATACGTACTACTTACTAAACATCTTTTTTAAGACGCCAATTTAAAAATATTGTGCTGTAAAAAATTGCATTGTAAATAAAAGGACCTATAGGAAAACCTTTTTTTGGACTAGTTTAATACAAAACGAAAACTACTTACATAGCTTTTTTTGCAGCGGATTCTATTACCTATCTAAGTACTTGTACATTTACTTACATGAATTTGATGTTAATATATCTATGAGGATAATATCAAAATCCCATCTCTATTAAACAAATCAATAGATAGCATATAAAATACGCAGTTAGCCATCCACGCGTTGAGTCAGCTAGCCTTGATACAGATCCAATAAAAATACTAACAACGTAATACCTATTTAATAGGTATTTTATTTACCCTTTCCAACAATAATATTTTACTATAGACGAAGGAAATAAGACCAATATTTTCAAACCCACAAGAATATTTGTAAGTTTGTGAGGAAAGATATGAATCTGCGTAGGCTTTCGTAGCAAATCGCGTAGGCGAGCGGCTACGAGAAATCATCCGTAGCCACATTGTAAGATAAATCTGAATGGAATTATTTACACCTTTTCTTAGTATAAATGTTTGTGCAAGCTTTTGTAGATAAATGATAGGTATCTTAATAGGCTTAAGTAAGAACATTTGAGAAAATAGACCTACCTAATCTTTTGTATAGAAATGAGCTACGAATTTATACTTACATCTTAAGTTATCCGGCCGTGCTCTCGCTGTGGCGGCATATTGGGCTGACATAGAGTAGTCTCAATATATGACATGTCATCGAAACGAAAGAAGAAGAAGAATAGAATTAATTTCGTCTGCCTTGCAAAGGAAAGTAAACATAAATGCCTGTAAAAATAGTTTCTGTAAAGGAATTTGAAACCAGAATCAAAGCACTACTCAGTACTTAGAATTCTTTCAATTTGATTACCTATATCCTATTAGATGTCGGTTAAAAACAAATAATGACGACAAGTTTCACTATTTAAATCCTCCTAACAACAAAATTAACTCTCCTACGCAAAACCAAATAAATTCACCATCCAAACCAACCACAAAACTATTGAAATAAACCAGTCTACACTTAAAACCAACAAAGATAAGGCTACGTACAGACCATCGGACATTCGATACAGTTAATATCTGCTAACAAAAAGGCTTAACTATGTAGTATTTAAATAAATCTAACAATATAATTAACTCTCTTAACAAAATTCAAATAAATTCACCATCCAAACCAACATCAAAACAATAGAAATAAACCAGTCTACACTTAGAAGCAACAAAGATAAGGCTACGTACAGACTATCGGACATTCGATACAGTTAATCTCTGCTAAGGCTCTCGTGTCTACAGGTTATTCCGAGGTCGGTCGATAACTGTCGTGAGTTACCGGCCTAACCAGGGCTGACTTTATGGGGTAGGATGGTGATTTGACGTATTGTATTATAACAACCTCTATATCGATTAAAACTGAATACAAACATCTAGGCCCCCCTCGGATCACAAAAACCTATAGGTAGCTGTCTCTCGTTGTTTCATCCATGTTCCGAGAAAACTTTATTAAGCAACCGGGTAAATTGCCTATGTATTTTCTCAGGCCCTAGACTACCAGTATACCAAATTTTATTTAAATCAGTTCAGTAATGTTGGTGTGAAAGTCCGATAACAGACATCAGACAGAAAGAGTTAGGTACAACAAAAATGTTATGTCGGTTTCATGAATAACCACAATTAAAACGGACATGTTAAAAGAAGACCACCTGAGTACATCGGCAATGCGACACTCAATCTCGATATACCCGGTCAAAGGCGCAGAGGCAGGCCAAAACTGCGGTGGTTGAGTGTCGTAAAGAAAGACATGGAAATCTGCGAACTCAAAGAGGAAGATGTCCAGGATAGAGCGAAGTGGAAGAAGAAGATACGGAAAGCGGACCCCGTCACAAGACGGGATAAACGCTAAGAAGAAGAAGAAGAAGAAGAAGAAGTTAGGTATTTACGAAAAGATCACTAACATTGTTATATTTTGCAGAGTTGCCCAATGTATACGGACTGAAGAGTTATTATACCTAGTTTCCTTTTGCTTTTGTAAAGGAACAAAAGAATATAATAAATACAATGGTTCTATGACAAATAGTACTAAGCCGTCAGTTTTCGTACAGTTCAGATACAGGCTAAATTCAAGGCAATGACTGGACTATTTACTATCTGGAAATCTAGAACAACATCGATTAAGCCATGACTAAGGTATTTTAGCAATGGTTTCTCGGTGTTTGAGGTTGTTGTTACTTTCAAGTGTAATAATTTATTGTTGTTGGAATAGAAGAAAATAAAAATCAAAGCTGAAGTTTGTTTGTTTATTTGCTGAAATGCGCTAATCTCAGGACTTATTTTTATTACTGGACCGATTAAAAAACATGACGATGTTAGGTAGCTCATTTATCGAGAGGATATTAGAGGTATAGGCTACTTTATATAGAGGTTTGCGAAGTAAGTCTTATGGGAACAGGGTGGAACTGCTGGCAAAAGCTAGTATTAGTATTCCTTTAAAAAACTTCGGTATTGGTCATTTTCTGCCTAGAATCGTGTACCGCAATGCGTTTAGATTTTTTAAAGAAAATTGTCTTTCTTCGACCTAAAACTTCAAGAAGAGCCATCTTGTATCGAACCCGTGTCATTTTAGTAGGTAATAAACATTATACGTGCTCAAAATGCTAAACCACCTACGTTACAAAGTTTCAACCTTTTTATACTGCGATGAGAAAATGGTGATAAAGTAAAGAAAGAGATAAAACTAACTAGGGAACATGTGATGAAATTCTAGTGATTAGTTTTATTAATCTCTCTCTCATAATCTTCCTTTGGGCATTATAACAAGTTTACCTAACCCATCCTCTATACTTAAGTACATAATTATTATATCTTTGTAAATCTTATATAGCTGATAAAAAGATGAAGGAAAACATCTTGAGGAAACCTGGACTATACCTGGACTAGTCTGAAATCACCAACCCGCATTGAGCAAGCGTGGTGATTAATGCTCAATCCTTCTCCGTGTGAGAGGAGGCTTGTGCCCAGCAGTGGGACGATAAAAAGGCTGTACAGTAAGTTTTATATGGCATGGTAGCTGATTTCAAGCACATTTGTATTAGTTTATCTATCAATCTTTGAGAGAAAATTTATAAGTTAATTAAAATCTGCCTTTTGCATCTTCTGTTTGCTTTGTTTAAGATGTTCACAAAGTACATGTTATATTAAGCTCCAACATAAACATATATAGAGTGGGCGTTACCCACCGACAGCAGCCAGATACTCTAGAACTACTGCCTCGTTGGTCTAGCTGTCGCAAGTGCGGCTGCTGAGCACGAGGTCTCGGGTTCGATTCCCGAGTCGGGCCGAAATCGCTTTGTGGGTTTTAGAAGACTTTCACAAAGCAGCCCGGAGCCTGGAAGCTGGTGATTGATACACCCGTGCATCGGAGAGCACGTAAATGTCGGTCCTGCGCCTGATCTCTCTCCGGTCGTGTCGGATTACCGTCCCATCGGGCTATGAGAGTTAAGGAATAGGGAGTGCACCTGTGTCTGCGCAAAATGCTCGTGCACTATAATATGTCCTGCGTAGTTGGCTAACCTCCTTACATGAGAACAGCCGCCGTAGCCGATAATCGGCTAGGAGGACATCATCATCACTCTAGAACATTACTTGTGAAAACGTTTCACGTGGAATGACGTCACAGTACTTATTACTGTATGACGTCGGTATTAACTGCTCTTAGTATATCCCATTTCTCGTCTGGATTCTGTGAGGTGGTGAAATATTATTGAAATCTTTACTAATATTATAAAGAGGTAAGTATTATAAGTTTATTATCCTCCGAGCCTTTTTCCCAACTATGTTCGGGTCGGCTTCCAGTCTAACCGGACGTATTGTAAGTTTGTATGTGGGTGTAATCCTTGGAACCGCGGGTCGGATTTCCAAAATTCTTTCCCTGACCTATAGGCTACAATGTTCCTGAGCTATAGCCTATATTTTATCCCAGTACTTGCAGTAGTTCCCACGGGACGCAGGTGAAACTGCGGGATAACGGCTAGTCGTCTATATGGTTCACTATGAAAACGCTCCACGTGGAATGACGTCACAGTACTTATTACTCTATGACGTTGGTATTAACTGCTCATAGTATATCCCATTTCTCGTCTGGATTCTGTGAGGTGGTGAAATATTATTGCAATAGCTGTTTACATATGTGATTCACTGGAAGTGAGATTGCGTCATTTACATGTATGTATATGAGCTACCTACGGTTTGTATCGTAGGTTTTAAGATTGCAGTTCGTACATAAATAAAATATCATTATAGCATGTCTTAAGTTTGATTAGTCTTTCGCCTGGTTAAGTTCAATCGTGACTACCTACCTGACATATAGAAATACTTTTGCTCGGTCAAGGTATATAGTGATGTATAGTGCAATTCGATTGACATAACAGTTTCCACTTACCAGTGCTAAAATGAACTATTGAAATATTTATTTTTATAAAATCCTTATTTTACAGTTTTACTTTATTTGGTTTAAGCAAGAATTTACAAAGAACCAATTTGTATGGAACCAAATTGTATCGTTATAAACTTATAGAAAAGTTGTCTTTCCGCATAAAATTATCATTCGTGAGGCGTATTCATTATATTTCATTTTTATGACGAGCGTTTAACAACAGCTATTTGCTAAGTTTTAACATAAAACCCAAATTAAATACAAATTACTGTCTGTGTTTTGGCAAGCTTCGAGAAAAGACATAAATGGTCTTACTACAAAAACTTTAAACCCTGTTTTACACTTGTCTAATAAAATTTTGGCTGCAAAATGAACCATATGTCAACGTCATAATTTGAAATTTTTTTAGACAAGGCATAAACTAACGTTTAAAAGTTTTTGTGGTAAGACGGAAAATATTTTACTTTACTTCGAAGACGCTTTTAAGCAAAACCGTGTTTATAACTTATTTTATAATTAAGTGAGCTTTTCCTACGGTTAAATATTTTGAAGAGATTTAAATATTATTTATTTCTTTCCTGTAATTTATTAGGATATCGATAATAATTTAATTAGAGTCTGTTTGTTTGCTTAAACGCTCTAATTTCTTGAACCACGGGGCCGATTTCATTTAGTGGTAGGTAGCCCGTGTGATGAGAAAGAATAGGTGGGGCCAACTATATCCAGGTAAGACGGCTGGCAGAAACTAATTTACAATAAAGCATTAAAAATCTCATTCGCACCACAGTCGGCAGGGATCGTGACCAAAACCACTGCATTGCCACGTTCGGTACGTTATCATAAATTGCAATCTACATTAGTCCCCAATACTATTCTTTTCCTACCCTTCAGAGCACATATATCAAAACATCTTTAATTTCCCCACAAAATACGCCATATCCAATTATTTATAATCTCCATTTTTATCAGTAACGAAATCGGCTCGGCAGATTAATCTCATCGACAGATTCGGTTCGGGGATCGCTTTGATAGATTAATGGTGCGTGGCCCAGGATTATGTAGAAAATATTCAGTTATGTAGTACTGGATTTATTTGGTTAACTAAAAATGTTTGAGGCTTCGTTGGGTTTCATTATGTACTTGTAGGTGGTTTATGATGATCATCTTTTACCTATACCACTATCCAGCTGTTTCCCTGTTGCAGTTGTGTCCTGGATATAAAATGTAACTTTATAATACATAGTATATATTAAATAGCCTAATAAAATATAATATAGCTTTAACCTTACGTCATCTAAATCGGTTAAGAAACTTTTTGCCGCCGAAAACCAAAGCAATGCTTGTGCAGTCCCTAATATTTCCTATTATCGACTATGGTGACGTGTGTTACTTCGACCTCAATGCGGACTTGCTCAACAAACTTGATCGGCTCATCAACAACTGCATAAGATTCGTCTTCAACCTGCGGAAGTACGATCATGTTTCTGAGTATAGGACGCAATTGAAATGGATGTCCATTCGTCAGAGAAGATCGATGCGTGCCTTGACGACCCTTTACTCTTTACTTAACTCTCCTACTCCCCCCTCGTATCTAATTCCTCATTTTCAATACCGTTGCTCCGGTCATTCCAAAAATCTTCGCTCTTCTCACAATCTTCTTCTTCACTGTCCTTCTCATACCTCTGACACTATCCACTCTTCTTTTCACATTCAAGCTATCCTTCTGTGGAATGCGCTGCCCTCAGAAACCAGGAAGTCACCCAGCAAACAATCTTTCAAGAGTGCTGTGCGGAAGTACTTGCTTAAGAAATCGTTGGCAGAATCATCATCATTCTAATTTATTGGTATATTATATGTATATATGTATGTATGTATGTATTTATTGTTATTTGTATTAATATTGTTGTATTTAATTAGTATTTAGTGTTTATTCTTCATTAAGTTTTCGTTTTACTTTCTAATGCACCTACCATGTTTTTCTCTGCATCACCCTAAGGTTGACTGGAAAGAATGCCTATGGCATTAAGTCCGCCTATGTAATATTTTTGTTGCATAAAGCTTAAATAAATAAATAAATCGGAATATTTTTTCAAATCTTACTAATAGTTTCAAAGATTAGCACGTTCAACCAAACAAACAAGAAGACTCCTCAAGCGTATTAAACTGAAGAGATTAAAAGTGAACTAACTAGGAAAAGGACCTAACAGATCAAGATGCAGAAAGAGAAGTTGGATGATCAAGGGTGAAAACTGAGCGATAAGGCACACAACCCGAGCCACCAGTGGCCCCAGTACATTTAACATCGTTTTTATCGTTTCCAAAATCAGCGTACGATTGGCAGTCCTTCGATGTGAGTTTAATGTTCTTATAGCGAGGGTGGGAATAGCAATTATCGTTGCAACCCCACAAGCGAAATAGTTTCTCAAACAATTACATAGAACACACTAGTTATCAAGCTACTAGTAGTAACTTGCAATCAATTGAGTAGGAATGGGAAAGTTATATGTAGGAACATATGTATTTGCATCGATTCATTGTTAATGCCGTCTGTAATCAGCTGGTAAATCGAATCTTTTTCCTTAAAGCAAAGTTCTAAGGGAAATCTAATAAACTATTAATGTTACAGTTTTTGTATGAGGTTCACTTTATGTATTTAATAGTACTATGACAGAAATTGTCTTATTACATAATCGACGAATACATAAATTATAACAAATGCATATATAATATTTCATAATCTATAAACCTATTCCAATAAGCCACCTGCACTAACGCGACGATCTAGATCGAAAGCCAAATAAACACCACAACAATTAAAAAAGAAATATTAACATAACAATACACACCCCTAACCTATATTGGCAAAAAAAATTGGTCCATCACTTTATCGCGGGGACCAAAAAAATTTGCCAGTAAGTGTACGTAGGACAGGGTTTCTCAAAGTGGGGTGCACGGACCCGTTAGCGGTCTGTAGCATGTGCATCAGGGGTCCGCAGTAGGTCAGTTAATAGATTTTAAACATATGTATTGTGAAATTGTGTAGTAAACTCGACGAGACATTGTAGTTGTTGGGTGGCGAAACGACGAAGGTTTTTTAAAAATATTCTTTCACATATCCGTGGAATGATTTAAATTGTGAAAGTGGTCCATGATTGCAAAGTTTAAGAAACCCTGACGTAGGGGTAGAGTATTGTGTCAATTTTTTTGCCAGCGTGTGTACGTAGGGGAGGATAGACGCATTGTGTCGCCAATCAGGGTAGCAGTAGATCGCACGTGTCCGGAATTCGACACACACGACGCTTGTTGTTCATAAGGGTGCATGCAAGGTATGACAGTGCTGCGAGATGCGAGACGAGTGCTATAATATTATGTAACAATAATGACATGTATCAACTTTGCTATTGTTATTTAGCTTTTGTATTTGGTAAAGATGAGAAAGCATGGAATGGAATAAGAAAAAGCCGGTGAGGCATACTTGTGCATGTAAATATACATGCACATTGTTTTTGTATGACTCGGCGACACAGCTCCTTATGTCTATCAGACATATTTTTTTTTTGTGGTTATAACACTTTTGTGCCTGATTTTTTTAGTAACCAGAGCAGATTTTCTTTTTCAATAGAAAAAAAATCTCTGGATTCATTAGAAAGGTTCCTGCTATTTTCTTACCCTCTGCAAAAATAAATCTATTTAATCACAATGAACCACCGTCACCCACATTCTTAATAAGCATACAAAAATAATAACTGTTCCATTCGGAACCCAATATTAATATTGCAATAATAGCCATTCATAAAACCGATATTATTGCGAATAATATGAAAACATCCATCATTTTATGGTAATACCCATTGTGGTCTATAACGAATGGGCATAATATACACTGACACCAAAATGTCCATTGAATGAAAAAACAGAAAATTGTTTTATTAATGTGGGTTGTGATTGTGACCTATATTGGAACTGGTTTTGACCCACATTCGGAATACTGAACGATATTTGAAAAGCAAATATGTATTTCACTCAGAAAATAGATAAAAGTATCCATAGCCATAGTAACTATTTAGCTATCTGCAGTGTGATTCTATAAGATTTCACTCTAAACTTCGCATCTGAATCCGCCGTGAGTTACTACACTAGCGCTACTCTTGCGAGCGTGTTTGCGAGTTGAACTAAATTAAACTCGAGATTTTGACAGATAAAGTATGAGATGACTTTTAGAACGTTTTGAACCGAATGCGAAGTGAGAGTGAATAGCGAAGTGAAATGCGAGTTGTTGTCTGAATTTTATAGAATCGACGTACTGCACCTTCCTCGATAAATAGACTATCTAAGTCTGAAAGATTTTTTATAACGCGACCAGATGGTTCCATAGGTCAAACGATTAGACGAACTCTGAAAGATTTTTTCTAACGCGATTAGATGGTTCCATGGAACAAACAATCTCTTCAGCTTTATATTAGTACGGAATACTCTAAAAATATGAAAAGCTTTCAGCTTGCAAATATCAGTTTACAAAACTTTCCTACTTTTTTATTTCCAGCATTTGTGCAGACAATATCTTCAATTTACGCTTCTAATATGCATTCGAATAAATATTCCTTTCTCCTCTTTTGTTATGAAAAAATATTTTCCATAATAGGAACAAGTTGGCTATTCAAAGTGCAGTTTGCATGAAGCTAGTGCATAACGAGTGAACTTTATGCATTATTCCTGCTGGATTTACGTGGGTTTGCAAAGTTACTTGTGTGAGAGATGCATGCATTATGTTGCATTATGTTTGGTTCATCAGACCTTTGAGTTAAGCTTCAAAAGTTATTTATTTGAGAGTAGAATGGTTATGAGAAAAACTATTATCCACCAAGGTTTTTTAGTTGAAGCAAAAGCAAGTTTAACAACATTGAAACTTCATTGTATAAATATTAACAATGGAAATATAGAAATACGAAGACAATTATCTGCTTAGTCATTTCCCAACTATGTTCAACTATGTTGGGGCACTATATCGATATATCGACATTCTTTTGTCCAACATAACATTCGATATTTAAAATTCTCACCCAAACAACAAAAGGCACGCGATAACACCCCCCAAACATGAGTTTACAAAGACCACATAAATTGTACAATTCCTTTGAAATCGCGCGCACGTGACGACAACTGTATGTTGCCATACTCCATTAGTTGCCCCCAACTTACTGATATTTTAACAATTCGGGGTAAAATGTGTCAATGCTATGGCAAACAGAAGTACCAATATAACTTGAGCCCTGCACTTCGTACGCGTCGTACAAAAGTCTATGACGACAGCGAAAATGAGCATCGTGCTATGGGTCTATATAAACTGGTTGTTTTAACAATGGGAAGCACATGGGATTCCCAGGGGTAAATGTACTGTCAATGGTATATGGTGTTGTAATTGTTGTTGCTTTAGAAGTAAAGTTGGATTGGCAAAGTTTGTTCTTGTTGAAATAGATTTACAGTCAATTTTCGCTTTGGGTATTCAAAGTTGGTGTTTGACATAGTGAGGACGATCAAACTATCAGTTAGTTTATGGCGTTTGCTTTACTTTAGATGTTCCCACGAACATATAGATTGAAAATACGTATAATTTTTCCCCCTTTTTTATTTTTGTAAATATGTAAATAAAATTGTAAAATAGTAGTTCTGTAAATATTTAAATATAGATCCGTATAATTAAGTTGGCATAGTATTTGAATATTTCTTATGAATAATTATGACTTTTTATAATTAACAAATGAACGTATTTCGGAAGGCATATTCAATTGATTGGTGTCATTTGAAAATCAATATATTAAAAGCCAGAAAGTCTAACAACCAGTTTCATCGAGGGGTAAAGGGTGGCCCAGGTTACTGGGTTGAGAAGATCAGATAGGCAGTGGATATGGAAGTGATACAATGGTCAGTTCAGCTGCAGGTTAGACTGGAAGCTGACCCCAATATAAATATGCAATTTTGTACAATATAATATTTATGTTAGTCTTTAAGGTATATATCTATGGACCAATGCAGCCAGAAATAAAAGTTTTTGATTTGATTTGACTTGATTTGATATGTAGTTGATTTTCCCAAATAAGCTAGGCATTTGCAGTTCATTCAAACCCAAAACCACAGACATACAAAATGACAAACTAAACTTGCAATTTACACCCCAACACATGGCTTGTACCCTATAACACTTTAGGCGTGATGTAATACATCTGTTGCAATATAAATCAATTTCACACCTAGTAACGCCATGTGCTCTGTGGAACATATTTTTATGGGAGTGTTAATTAATTAAATTGTATTGGTCTATTAAATTAAGTTATTATGGGTGATGGTGAAGTGAAAAATATTATTTATGTGGGGTCAGTTTTAGGATCGTTTTGGTTTTAGTTACTTGTATGTAGGGAAAGGTAAAAAAATTGACTTCTATCGAAGCTTAATCTCAATCGGTTCAGACTAGTACTTATACCTTCTCTTACCAGTCTACCGAAGGGGTATCGGGTTGAGGAGGTCAGATAGGCAGTCGCTCCTTGTAAAGCGCTACTCAGCTGAATCCGGTTAGACTGGAAGCCGACCCCAACATGATTGGGAAAAAGGCTCGGAAGATGATGACTTATACCTTGATTTCATTTCTCAGTTGTATTTTTTTAAGGTAGATAATTTTTATGTAGACCTCCTACGTATAAATATAAGGTAAGGTTAAGTATCCTATGTATTTTACAAGCTTTGCGGATGTTTTCAGAACGGGAATCCAGCTTACATGCAAAATACCACTGCGTACTGTACTTAGTGCTCCTATATTTTCCCGGCAATTTTCGTTTCACGACTAATTAGCCGAAGTACAGTCAAGGAGAAAAGTCTTTGAACGTATTGTGAACGCAGACTTGAAGATAAAAGTTTTAAGAACTTAATACCGACTTATTAATTACAGATAGAAGACATGAAGTGGTGCAAAAATGTTTTACCCACAGGATAAAACTATTCAAAATTACTTTTAAAAACAGATACCAAAAATGTGCCTAGGTTTTGATGTCATTTTGTGCAATTTAATGCCTATTTTTGAGTAAAAACTTTTGTCGTTGACTATACGTGGAAATGTTATCCATTCTGCGCATCTGACGCAGTAGTTTAATTAACACCGCTCTGCCGTCACTGCGAGATGTCAGAATAACATGAATGTGAACAATTTTTGAACTGCAATAGCCGGTTTCAAATTGGTTTATATTTGGTGCAATTTCCAAAACCAAAAATATGAAAGTATAAAAAAAAATCCTGACCTTTCGCTGGGATAAAGAACTCAAAATAATTCTGCAATAATCCTATATTGCGCAAAGAAAACGTGACTTTACAGTTATTATTTCTGCCATCTTCTCCCTTGATGTCTTATCTGACATAAGAAAACCTCTTCCTGTTTTGGAAGTCGGTTAAAAATACAACTTGTATACGTTGCTTACCATCAAAACAAGCATATTTAATGAACACAGCTCCTGGCGACCAACTCTTCGACGGAGGAAAGTCCTCATACAGCAGAAAGTTGCAATGATTCACGCCTGTACATCTATAACAAACGAAATAGATATTATTAACAACAATGTTTAAAGTAACAATAGGAAATACAGACACAGGCTTAATTTCTGTACTATGATAATATTAATAAGTTGAAGAGTTTCTTTGCTTAAACGCGCTATTCTCAAAAACTACTGGATTGGTTGGGAAAATGTTGGTGTTTAAGTTAGCCTACTTATCGAAGAAGGCTATGGACTACTATTTATCCAGGTCTACCGAGTAGGTAATTCCCAACGGAATGCTGGTAAAACCGCAGGCGGGAGGAGATCCGAACTAATATTATAGTACTCGTACATACGAATAACATTAAAGCAGCTAAATCGATTGAACTAAATCGGTTATAGTTATGTTTTGCTATAGTTATGTACAGTCAACTTCAGGTCAGTGGTAATAGTTTTATAGGAAAATCGTACTTATGACTATTGTGTTAAGGTGCATGACAGTTACTACTGATGTGCAGTTTACTGTACAAGTCCGTAAAGAAGTTTCCGTAAGCGAAACAAACTTGTAAGTAGGTAAGTACTTTCTTCTACTGATCATAATAGAAAAGAAAAGCTCCATAATATAATCATTATGATAAATCCTTAATACACATAAGAGCTCCTTCATACATCCTTAAGTAATTCTCATATAAATATTAAGTGTACTAGTCGGCCGATTGTTTGGGCTCATAAATCATAAAGATGAATACGCACAGACAGTACACACATAACAAGGATCAGGTATTTAGCTGTATCAGACTGACTGAAAATTCTGATTGGAATCAAGATTTATTTTAAAAAAAATGTTGCGTACCATCGGGCGACTGTCGGCCGACTGTTTAGTTTGCAGTGTTATTAAAGCTACAAGTACAGAGTGCCATCCGAAACACAGTCATTGGTGTCCAAGATATACTTCGAAAGTATATACAAGCTTAGGAAAGTTGCATTGGTACTAGCCTGACCTGGAATCGAACCTACGCCCTCATACTCGAGAGGTTGGCTCTTTACCCCCTAGCTTACCACGACTACACAACACAAGAACAGTGAGAAACTATGTAACTGTAATATGTGACAGTCTATTGCTCAGTAAGCACTTTAATCTCCGAATTAAGTGCTTCATGAAGTCTCATGAGTACTTTAGAACAATTTATTGCTTGCAAGTCGCTTGAATATCAATTGAATAGTAGGAGTTTATACTAGTGCACATAAATGTGGTTGTTATAGGAGTAAATTGTGAAGGAATGAACAGTGAAACGTAAAACAAGTCATCATCATCCTCCGAGCCTTTTTCCCAACTATGTTGGGGTCGGCTTCCAGTCTAACCGGATGTAGCTGAGTACCAGTGTTTTACAAGAAGCGACTGCCCTATCTGACCGCCTCAACCCAGTTACCCGGGCAACCCAATACCCCTTGGTTAGACTGGTGTTAGACTTAATGGCTTCTGACTACCCGTAACGACTGTAAAGGATGTTCGATGACAGCCGGACAAAAAACATAAAATATTTTTTTAAATAATCCCGATTTTTTTTTCATAGCTTTTCAGGGTTTAATAGAAAAACCAAGGACATATAATTTATTTTATATAAGCTTTACAATATAATATACCATACTAATTATTAGACAGAAAAGAGACATGACGAGGGTAGTCATAAAAATGTACGACTTCATAAAGACGGCTTTGTGAATTTTCATCACGTATGTGTTAATAGAATTCAGTTTAATTTCGTGTTAATTTAGCTTTGTTAGTAACTTGTATGGTGGCACTGAAAAGTTTAATTCAGAAGGACAAACACTGAAAGTTAAATAGAAGTTTTTAATAATATATTCTCTTAGCAGTAACTAATGTTATTAAAGTCTTCCAATCTTTTTTTTAACGTCGTCAAAAATCATCAAATGACCCCTCCCGCTGTGGGTTAGCAGTGGTGAGGGAGTGTCAGACTCTTACTGACTAAAAACCGTCGCGTTCCGTCGTTGGCCTTTTATGTACCAGGGCCGCGGTAACTCTTTCGAACAATCCCGTAGCCCCGGCAAAGTCTTCCAATCTCAAGGAAGTTTTCAGTACATAATTTTTTATTTGATTTAATCTATTTAAATATCAGTTGATTTCTAAAATAATCTGAGAAATGTCATGAAAATATTTATTTTGCAAATGAATAACCTCAGCTTAAACCGGCATTTTTTTCTGATGGTCCATTTCTAAATATATACAAATTGACAACAAAATTATGTATGTACGGTAGACCGCACATCAGTGGTAACTGTCGTGCACCTTAACTCAATAGTAATAAGCACGATTTTCCTATAAAACTGTTACCACTGACGTGGAGTTGACTGTACATATTTAGAACAGTTTGTATGGACTTAACCTTCTGAAAGTTTTGCTGTTTGTAGACAGTGCTAACTAGGGGCTCGTGTTAGAACATAATTAAATAATAAATTATTAATTAAATATCGCGTTAGAGGGAAATTAATGCTTCGCGAACAATGGTTTTTCATGCTGATGTTTTACCGAATTACAAAGAAAAAGGAAAAACAAGTGTAACAAGATTTTTCGTTCCTTTGATGTTTTTTAAAGCTTTTTAAACGGCTTCCCAAAAAGCAGGAGGTGCCCCATTTGTCATAACCTTTCACTATGTAAAATGTTAGTTGATTGTAACTCCTAATTTCTTCTATTTCAAACATCTCCAACAAATATTTTTTTAATCAGTCAGTTGTGCCATTTCTCCGAGTTCAGACTTTTGTAAGTCTGTTCTGCCATTTTAACCCATTAGACCTTTGAATATATCTCAGCAAGCATGCATAAATTTCTATATACGAAGCAGAATGTTTAATATTCCGCCGGCGTTCACCACTTAAACCTATGTAAGTCAAGGGTTAACACCCTATAAGCGTAAAGGGTTAACTCATTAAGTTATGTGATTGCTAATTAGAACCCCAAGTACTGTTGTGTAAGGATTTAGAGGTAATAAGGGTATTGTAAAGGAAAATAATTATTGTTATTGACCGTACTCGTTACAGCCTTTTTTTCGTCCCACTGCTGGGCACAGGCCTCCTCTCACACGGAGAAGGATTGAGCATTAATACTCGCTGTATTGTAAAAGGAAAATAATAATTATTATTGTTCACCATACACGCGCATATTATTATGATTTATTGGAGATAATTAATGTAATTATGTTTTGTTATTAGTGCTGTCCATTTATCCATGTTTATTTTATTATAAGCTTGATGTTAAAATAGAAGCTTTTCGTTATTTTTTTAAGCTTTTCGTTCTTTTTTTCTGTCAAAGATATGGCAGTAGATATACGCAGGTTTCTAACTGCTGTAAGTTGTAGGTAAATATCGTAGTGTGATTTTGTGCTGACAAATAGAGATTTTGATAGTTATGTAGAGTGAAAATGAAAGATAGATTCATAGAGCCAAATATCTACAAACTCTACGAATTCTCAAATTATTTCCCTCCTCGCGCCTCAGCCCTTAAATAGTTCCGAGCACCCTTTCCTAGGGTAAGCGTTTGACCATTTACCTTTAACTAACAAAAGTACACTCAAATGCAATGATGAGCATTTTCACACTCTCCCCATTTCACCCTTACTCAAATACCTCTTATATCTTTTATTTTGATTACCTGTCCATTAATTCAGGGGACTTTCCTGTACCGTTCTTAATTCAAGTCAACGTTTAACTACGACCATTTCCAATAAGTATTTTATTTATTGCTTGTTTTGCTTATTGGAGACTAGATAGGACCCTGACATTACTTGTGTGAGGCTTATGTTAAAATTCTATCCCTAGTACTTTAGCAAACCAACCGACAATTAGAATACTAGCCGTTTTCCAGTTTCACCCGCGTCCTTTGGGAACTACTTCCCGTACCTGGATAAAATATAGCCTATGTTCACCAGGGATAATGTAGCTTCTCAACAGTGAAATAACTTTTTCAAAACGGTCAAGTACTTTCGAAGCCTAGTAATGTCTTTCCTCTTTATTATATTAGTATAGATTTATTAACACGAGTGGGACTTATAAATGCAATTCGAACTCTAGTAACTAAGCAAATCATTAATTATGGGTAGAATATTGAGACCGGTCGTTATCTTTAGTAACTGATCTATCAGCAGATAGATAAAGTATAGGAACCAGCCGTTATTTGATCAATACTGTTACATTAAATAGCAACATTGAGTGTTGGCAACGAAAACTGCATTCAAATTACATCATGCATGGAGCTGATAGCATCGGTTAATATCCACCTTCGAGTTTCGCCCCTACGATAGGGAAGGGAAATGTTATATCGATAATTTATATCGATATGGCTTTTGCATGTTGGTTGAGGAATTTTGGTGATAGTTGCGTGTATTTTGATGTATGTGTGAATGTTTATTCAAATAAGTAATGCGTTAGTGAAATTGCTCATTAAGTTATTTTAGAATATTTTGTCATCTGTGTTTTATTAATGGGCTAAAATTAATAAAAATATTTAAATGACCACATTTTTAATACTTAATTGGCATTAGAGTTGAATTCGTAAACTATTTCAATGTATTGATTTTTTTAAAATTAAATAAATGCGTAGACGTATTTAATTTAAGTTAAATATGAGTAAAATATTGACACGGTTGCACATCACTAGCAGTCGATAAGCGTACCTGCATACACACCACTTTGAAGTAGGAAGTGACTGGCGAGTGGTTCCCGTGATTAATGGCGTTCACTACGATTACAATATACGTACTTAAATATTTGACAGCCCTACTGACTGCATGAGTGTTCGAAGATTTAATATCCATTAGTTAGACAATTTACTGAGTAAACATGAAATGTAGGGCTTTTAGCTCGTTTACAATGAAATGATGGTTATCATCATTTTCATTTTATTCGAGCGACTTTAAGTAAGTATGTGTAATGTAAAGTACTACTATAATTCTAAAGTACTGTTTACCTATTGAAGAGCATTTTTACTTTCATTGCATATCATCAAACTAAGCAATTTTTGCTTTTGTTACTGAGTTCCATTTGCCATAAAAGTAACAAACGTTTTTCAACTACAATACTAAAGAAATTAAGTATTGGATGATATTTATAAGCAAATAAAGCCATACTTAGCGTATTTATAGCTAATTTCCGAATGCTTTGGTCCGAGCTTTATCTCTTGATTTTTAAGAGATGATTAATAAACCACCCGCGGACAAAAATATGTATCAGAACCTGACTAAAATAAGTGTAACCTTATTACCCTTTACTACTTATGGAACTTAATTTGTGTGTTTAATATACATACATACTAGTATTTGGACGCATACGCTTTTACCCTGTCAATGTCAATCAATATACCGATAACATCTGTTACATTCATACACCTGGCCATATTGTGCTTAACTACATATAATACTGAATTATTCAATGATACGCTCTATCGGACAAACAAACAAAATAGTTGGTAATAAAGCTGAATTAACTGTTAAGTTTCCTGTCATGTCTTGTTGAGTTTGAATAATTGGAGGTTTCGGAGGGTTTAGAATTGTTTCGGGTTTTCCACATTTTAAACTGAACAGCGGTTATACAAGAGCCTATGTCTAGCATATATGGTGTTTGGTTCAATATTATCTTATCTGGCCAAAGTTTTCATTACCTCTTCAATTTATTTGACTATACAAGATATACCAAAAAACTACACAATAATTCATTTGTCCCAGGACATACAAAAGTGGCCTTAGGAACATCGAAATATTCCGGACTTTTCAGGATAAAATTCGAATCCCGTTAACATGGGAGCTACCACCACCACATCAATCAAAAGCTCTTAAAACATTTAACCACAACCACAAAATTAAACCCCTCTTCAACAAACAATAACACCATAAATTATAACATCACAATTTTAAAATGGCCGACATTATTCAAATTAGCGCGCGATCAAGCGCGTGCGCAGTCGGACGCGGCATTTATCAAACATGGCGGCGGTTCCGGTTAGCGTGACGTCACGTACGTCACTTCCTGTATGTTGCACCTGTTAAGGGCTGATGTGACCTATAAATTTGTAATGAGGTTTTATTTATTTGGATGTTTTAGAAGAATAATTTCTTTTTGATTAGCTTCATGATTCATAGATGAGTAATCCATCTAATATTGGTCTTTTGCCTTTCCCATAACTTCCATTTGCAGGTGCGGTAGACTGCACATCTATGAAGTCTGAAGTTGACTGTACATACCTAAGTATAGGTAAATGAAAAAAAATATATTTTAAATTAACACAAAAGACATCATCCATTTTTTCGTCGAAAATCAAATACCAACAAAAAAGTACTATATTCCGATAGAACACAGCCGCCTGAGCATTTGTGAATATGGCACCAAACCTATAGCACCATTTTATTGGCCGACACTTTTTACTTCCTTTAAAATCGCGAAACCCATTTCTCAATCAATTTCATCCGTGTCGGACATCCATTAAATTCTCTGAATGCAATATATTATGGGCACGCTACACTTATCCGCGACCATTCGTGACACGCCGACCGTAAAATAACGAACCGTTTTAGGGACATTTTCAACCAAAAAGATAAACATCCGATTAAGGAAAACTTCGCCAAAGCCTTTTCCAAGCCAGGATCGACTTTAAGTCTAACCGGATGCTACTGAGTATAGTTATCGGCACAAATCTTGAGCTCAGACCTACATCTGCGCAGAAGTGATTTATTAGCAAAGAACCAATCCCGAGTAACGGCTATGACGCGATGCGCTGCGGGCCAATCACCGCTTTAGCTCGCCCCCGCGCCTCACTTCATACCACAAAAGGGACCCAATAAATTACTTCTGCGCAGGTGAAGGTCAGAGCTCAAGATTCATGCTGATAACTATACCAGTGTTTCACAAAGAGCGACTGCCTGTCTGACCTCCTCAACCCAGTTGCCCGGGCAAGCTGGCTGGCTTCTGACCACTTGTAACGACTGCCGAAGATGTTCAAACGACAGCATCATTTATCATTACAACTACTTCAATACTCTTAAGTACGAATAAACATTTTAATAAACGAATGATTCCTAAAGCAAGGTTAGGCAAGAAGTATGGCTTAAAAAAAACCCCAAGTCATAGAAAAAGACATTTGTTGTTTAACCAATCGATTACATAAACGATTGTCGGTGAAATTGTACCCTAATGTGTGTAAACCGCACATCGCTTTTTAGGACACCAATAAAGTGTAATTCGCCCTTTGTACGGAATTCGATTAGGGTATACTGTTTAATATAAATTGGTGTAACAGCCATTTTTTTAAATAACCGTTTTTACGGTAGAAATTATTTGTTTAGTTACGGTGCATTTTTATAAAAATCGATTAAACACGCAACAAAGCAACTATGTATTTTTACTCTTTTACAGCCAAAAAATCTTTTTTTTATTTCAGCTATGATTTCAATAGCATCAAACTTTTGCCCCATTCTTCGTGGTCTGGCCTTACGAGACCAGATACTTTCTTTGGACTACCTAAAACCATTGTAAGTGTAATTCATCTGATCACCGATCACGGTAAAGATCCGCCCAAATAATGTATTTAAGAGTCATTACTATTTATTTATTTAAACAACAACTAAACGGAGAACGTGTCATTATAAGACAAAGCAATACCCATCCACCGAAACATCATCCTTCAACTATTAAAAACCGTTCTCACAATAACTTAATTTCATATAGATCATCAATCAATACTAAAAACGGTTTTAACATCATAATCCCTCACAGTCTGGAACGTAATATAAATCAGCTTGATTTATAACTACAGCTTAAGCCTAAAGTACTGAATTCTATTTGTGAGCTCGTTCGTAAATCAATGTTGATGATGTGAGAGTAATAAAAGCGTTTAGTTGTTTCTTTAATTGAATATGTTGTGGGAATGTACTGTGTATTTAAATGTGTGCCAATTGCATGATCTAATTCAATCATTCAAATCTATTAATTTTCCAAAAATTGCATCTAAATAAGACCATTTGTTGATGAGAAATTATCAAATGACCCCTCCCCCTGTGGGTCAGCAACCCTCTTAAATTGTTAATTCAAAAAAATAATTTTCATTCTATTGCAAGCAAAAATGAAAATAATTATAAATGTCACATTATGTTTGAACTAAAAAGTGAAAAATATAACTCCAAAAAACAGTTGAAAACACCTGTCAAAACAAAAGAAAAACACAAAACTAAATAAAGCATTCTGTTTCGCAACACGTCACTCAACATATTTAAAAACTTTCCCAAAGAGAATAGCTAAAAATAAAGCCGTGAAGACTCGAGCATTAGAGCACCCGCACACTAAAAACTTTTAGTCGGCCGACAGTTTGTTCGGGCTCCTAAATCAGTATGGAAATGAATGGTAGTACGCACATAACAACGATCAGGTATTTAGCCGATAACCCACCTTTACACTACTTACATACTCCAAATGGAAACAAAATCATCATCATCATCCTCCTGCCCTTATCCCAATTTTATTAGGGGTCGGTGCAGCATGATTTCTTCTTCCATACTCTTCTATCTGCCGTCATCTCACAAGTAACATTCTTTCTTACCGTATCTACTTTCACATAACAAACAAAACAAATTTTTCTTTTAAAAATATTATTTATCTAACATAGGGTCAACTATCGGCCGACTAAAAAGTCTATAGTGTGCAGCTACTCTTAGTGTGTAGCGTCAGCAGAAACGAATCGTCTGTCCTCTGTGTCAAGTGATGAAACAAATCTTCTTTGTGCAATTGTTCTAGAAAGTTCCAGTTGTGGAATGGTCAAGGAATTGCTATGTAAATGTGAAATGGAATCGTCGACTGAGATTGACTACTTGGATGGAAATATTCGCTGACCGAAGTAACTATCCTATACATATGTATGTATATGTGGACTAAGGCGTGGGTGAAATATTGTACGTTATATAGGAGTTTGATATATATTGATACTGATACTTCTATAAAATCATATCAAGTTTAATAAATTATATATCCCACCTGACTTACTCATCTATTGAAATGAACCGCTCAAGGCGTAAAAGTTAAAAGCATGTTATGGTAAGCAATCAAAACTTAAACGTTCTAACCAAAAACAATGCGGAATCAGATTACAATTGTTCATATTACTAAAATGCCAAATAAAATAAGACTTAAACGCCAAAGGGACCAAGCAACAAGCATACAACCCCTTCAGGATCCACAAAAGCAATCTACTGCCAAAAATTGCTCCACGTTCACAAAACATAGGGATGTGAAAAAATAATCGATTATGGAAAAAATCGATTTTAAATCGATTTTTTTCTAAGTAAAAATCGATTTTAATGCGTATTTTTATTTATATGAATAATCGATTAATAATCGATTTTTTTAAAAATAATTCAGTCTATTATTACCGATTTTTCATCTGCAACCCCCGACATTAAGTTTGGTCTTCTGGCCCGGGACGCAAACTACCAAAGAGTACTCTCTATGATGTTATATTAACGCCATCTATGTATCTGTGACGGCATTAAGACGGTTTAGTTGATTTATTTAATCAAACATTCACTAGATGAAGTCAATGAACTATACTATTTTACCGACATTTGGTTGATAAGTATGTCATTCATTATTCGTTAGTGAAACTCCGTAAAACGAAAGCTTATCGCGATTCGCGACTAAAAGTTTTGAGTGTTATAAAGTGTTATTAAAAGTCCTAAAAACAAAAACAAAATTAAATTTAACAAATATTAAAAAAAAACCGTAACCAACGAATTCAAATTTAAATGTTTTTCACATAAATCAACAAAATTTAATTATTTTTAATTTTTAAATCAATTGATATACTATTTTTGGGACTCATTGTGAAAATAATTGATAAATTAGGAAAAAATCGATTAATATAAAAAAAATAGATTATTTTCTTATGAAAAATCGATTGTTAATTAATCGATTTTTCATAGTGAAAAATTAATCGATTAATAAAAAATCGATTTTTTATGTTAGATGTCACATCCCTACAAAACACTACAAATTCCAGCCTTGTATTCTACAATTGCATCCATTTCTTGCCTGCAGTTGGACAATGCAACAGAGAAAAGCAATTAACTTAGGTATGTGAGGTACTCCAAACATAGCATTTTATTCGGAGCCAGATACCTTTGTTTCGATACAAACCGTGCACAAGTTTAGAACTTTATTCCGATAGGATGCACGTTTGGAATTTAATTGAATTTTTAACTGTAGCTAAAAGAATAGTATAACGTTTGTTTTTAGCTGATGGATCAGTCAAAATTGAATGCTAGTCTGGTAAAACTAAAAACAGACGGAACTGTTAAAACATCAGACTCTATGAGAGGTGGCACAAATGCTTGTGTCCTCAAATTTCCGGCAGTTGGTCAAATTGGCAATTTGACGGCTGCTTATTCTTTGGTTATCGTTTAAGCTCACCCTAAACAATACAGAGACATCCATGTACATTCTAACCTGAGAATAAAACAATATAATGCAGTTAATAAATAATCTGATATGTGTGGTTACACTCTGTCCTCATCTTTACGCCACCGAAATGGCAAGCCAAAATCACCGTCATATCTCCAACCACACATATCCCACGAAATTGTCATTACCGCCACAGTATAGTACAAATATTGTACCTACATATTTTTGTCAATAAGTGTACTGAGCTATATACTACAAACATTGTACCTACATATTTTTGACAATAAGTGTACCTCGCTTTACCTGTACACTGCATTGCAGTTGTACACAAACAATGGAATCTGTATCGCGTATGTCAAATGTGTGGAAACAATGAGCGATTGCTCTCGCTAGGCTGCTGGTAGCATTATGCTGGTGAAGTTATGAAGGCAGAAATGCTGTACTGGTATCTAGGAGGTGTATTTACTTACCTGCTTAGTCATTTCTGGTTAATAGATCGTTGCAGATAAAAACCTACGTAATTATTGTTCATCAATGTAATATGTAAAGGAAATTAGGTGTATGTATGGACGACCGACCGAGAGGGAGACCAAGGAAACGCTAGAGAGAAGACTTGGACAGCTTCCTCTCGGACAAGCTTCAAGCAGCGATGAATAAAAAAAAGTGGAAGGCTTTGGGTGAGGCATTTGCCCAGCAGTGGGACAGCATAGGCTAATTTAAAAAAAAATGGACTTGAGATCGCGGGTAGACTTGAGAAGAAACCTCAAGTTATTCACGTAGGGCCTCATCTATCATCAGTCCAGTCGGCACCCATCTAGTTGCAAAAATACTGACGTGAAACCTGTCAGCAGAAACAAAGATTTATAGATCCTGCCGTCATGCAAAGTCAGTAATACTAGCAGCATTAGAAAACATCGTTTCAAAAAGTGTGCATTTCAGATTGGGAAGCTTGCAAACACAAAATTCATTTTATATCTTATTTTTACTGTACTCAAAATAAACCTGCTTCATACACACTTTAAATTCAATCAATTTCATAACATTACGAATATCTTCTGTCGTAATAAAACATCAAAAGAAATAACATATAGCAAAAATATAGGTTTACGAGCTTTCAATCGACATGGTCCGCTGAACGATTGCTATATCCATATTGCTCTGCTAAGTCATAAAATATACACATTTCATTTTGTCTATTTTAATAATTGCGACTAGACTTTTCTCCTTAGGCAAAGAAAAATCAATATTAAAATATCTCTAAGGTCACATCAGCACCTATTCAAGAATTAGGATCCTGTTCATGCAAACTTTGTAATCAATTTTCAACTTTACGCCCTAGGTTTAAGGTTCAAAACTATTCTATTCAAATTGGTGTCGCGCTCAAAGTTATACAACTCGACTCAATCTGGCTTCTTTCTTACTAATTGCGTTCCTTCAGAGAAGTAGTGCTTTTTTAATGCAAAACTATTTTTTAAGTTCAACTATTAAGTTTAGAAGTCTGGATCGTTAGTAAGCAATAGAGGAATGAAGTCAACTTGTTTAAATGTCTACCCTATTTATTATGCTCCAAATATTTTTCAAAGGGTTGAAAAATGAAGAGAATAGGTACCTTAAAATTTTGCGGTTTTCGCCACAAATTGCTTTATTTGTAGTCAAGCATTCATTACAATTTAGATAGGTATATCGGTCTTTTAGATCGATTTCAAGCTAAAGTCCATCTACCAAGTACCCAAGTAGTTGAGCAATTAATAAAATATCGGCTTTACCTTACTACCAACTTACTTAACTTACCTTCAAAGTACCTTCAGCACACTATAATATTGCCAAAGACAATACACATCCCACCAACGGATATCAAACTAAGTTGCCCATGCACCATTGGTAACATATTCTAACGTCGGTCATGTAGGTCAACACGGGGTGCATAAAGTGACTGACGCCACGCTTCTATCAGTTGGCCGTCTTCCAAATGGATTAACTGGCTGTACATGAAATAGGTGAAACCTATGTTTACAGTATACTGTTAGGAGGATAGAAGAGGTGTGAGAAGTTGTGAGCAAATGGCAGTCAAACAAATTATAAGCAGGTGACTTAGACGATATAGTTGATGGAATTATAAATGAGCACTAGCTTAATCACATACATTTTCTTTAAGACTCTATAGCTGACCACTGAAATAACAGTAGGTACCTACTGCATGAATTAGCCCCACCCAGTATCTAAACACATTAGAACATGGTGAAGAGTGAGCTTTATGAGTAAGTTTAAGTCTTATGCATATGACGTTTTTAAAGTGCTGTTAAGTGGACAACTTGAATAACTAACTTTTTAACTTGCAATGAATTCCCTACTTATAAGCTACTAAAATAGTACAATAAGAACTGCCACCGGCATTGTATTTAGTTAGTAGACTTAACCTTTAAAAGAGCTACCAAAATCTCAAAACTTGAAATAATTTAAATAACAATTTTACCAAAGACCTTCTGTACCCGCCTTCTCCTATCTCCAAGGCTTCACACCGCTACACAACTGCGCCAAGATTACCTATTCCATTCCACATTATATCTATGTGGCTGTCCTTGATATGATTAAAACAATGACGCATCAACCTTCAGGCACGCGACGACCCAATTAGTTGGAGTTTCCTTCAGTTATTTAGCCAAGTCTGTAATCTTTAGTAGGGTTATCAAGAATTTTAGCTTTGTTAGGCGTTTTTTAGACAAAAGTCTGCTAAAAGCTTATTTTGATCACAACTTCGTAACTTCGAAAGAAAACATGCTGCGACGACGATAAACAAAATAGGAATAAAAGCAGAAAAATAATCAAATGATTAACTTCAAAAGAAAAATTTATGATGAATTGATGATACTAAAAAAGCTATTCATTACCAATATACCGGTCTTATGGTTAAAATCAACAAAATCGGACACAGGTCGGAGTACATAACCAGTTATAACCTTTAGGAGATCAATTATTGAGTCCTATATCCAGCAATAGATATCCTATTTAAAGGATGATGATAGGTACGTAGAAAGGTATACACCACCTATAAACCGACTTCCAAAAACACTAAAAAGCAAGTGTTTTTGGAAGTCGGTTTATAGGTGGTGTTAATTTTTTTTGTAAAAAAGTTTTTTATTTACAGCTTTTCAGTGATACAAATAGTTGTCACTATCCATATAAGTGGAAAGTTCTCGTCAATACAAAGAATATAAGCCCAAATAAGAGGTATTTTACATATTCAGTTGTCGAGTTCCCTCGACCTTCTCTGGTCTCCATCATCAGGTCAGCTCGTTGCAAACGTCTCGTCAATACAAATGATATAAGCCCAAACACGAGGTAGTTTACATATTCAGTTGTCGAGTTCCCTCTACCCTCTCTGGTCTCCATCATCAGGTCAGCTCCAAACCTTCACTTTTGAATAGTGCTTTCAGGCATACACTTGAGTGTCAAGTTTTTACCCTATGAATGCCTACAACTTTCAAAGGTTGCCCTCGATTTCTCAGGGTTTCCATCATCAGGTCCTGACCTGATGACTATGGGACCAACTGGCAGCTATTCCACGTCGAACAAAAAAAGAATCATGTAAATCGGTCTATAAACCTCGAAGTAATCGATGTACATACATAGAAAAAAAAAAAAACTAACCGGCCGAATTGACAACCTCCTCCTTTTTGGGAAGTCGGTTAAAAATCTAAGCTGGATTCCCTACTTCTAGCGTCATCGCGCTGTACTGAGCTTCGAAAAAGTCCAAATGTTTTATACGAAATTCGAGTACCTACGGATAGAGGACCATCTGGCTTATCCCGGGTTTTAAAAAAGTAGTCATGCTTTGTCCCTTTCGCCAAAATCTTTTACAGTGACTGTTTGACTAGTGGTTTTTGAATACCTACCAAGGTACATATACATATGAACAGAGGCAATAATAACCTTATCAAGAAAATATGTACTAAGTTATCCTTTTGAAAAATCTCTCACAACCTTAAAATAAAAGTTATTCGAAAGATGCTTCATACTCACCAACTTAATAGTATCATAAATCAAATGCTGTGAATATTTGACTACCGTTACTTATCACAGAGAAATAATCAAAAATCTATATTAATATGATAATCACATCGTTAACACTTCATATGAATATAAAATTAAGCAAGACGGCTCTCCCAAAAGATTGAAGACGTTAGTACTTAATGTATGAACACATCAGCTTTGTTTACGAGTAATATTAATTACCTACCTAATCCCCTTCAAGGAATAAAGAAAGATGAACGGAGATGCCACAATGCAGGTAGGTCCTCCTAGGCGCCTTCTTCTAGGTCAAATTCGTACGGTGGGCAACTGGGCATGACCAAAACGATCAGCTACGAACGAGGCGCTCGGGTTCTTTGAGACAACTGTCAACGATTTTTGGTATTACAAAAAATGGTCGGGTCCAAAGAAGGCGTATTAGGGCGATAACAGTTCCCCGCTCACCCGCACTTTGGCGCGCTACTTTCTTAGGCGATTTTCCGTTATAGCACCTCCGCTAGTAATTTTGTTCTCCATGATCAGCTTATACAAACGTATAAACTGTCGGCTTTTATCAAATATTATGATTATGATGTGAATATTAATGAATCACGTTAGATTTTGAGAATTGGTAGCGATCTGAATTATTAATTTATTTATAGGCACATTGATATGGCTGCGGTACTTTTGATAGATATTTGGGTACTGGTACCTTACCACTTCATATAACAGCGTTTTCACAGCAGCGGACTTTGCAATACTCTGCTCGTACGAGCGGTGTCTCGCATATTCGAAAGACGACAAACAATTGACAACTACCAGTACAAACGTTGACACTCTATTTATTTATTGTTATAATGGAGAAATTCATACATCTCAATTCATATAAATTGCAGACAAAGTATTATTTTTTGACAATGCAATAAAAGTATTGAATTTGACTATTCTCAACTACCTTATTAAGCTCAGAAATCCTAGCGCAAACCGGTGACTAGGTAAACACACTTCATGTTACCTCATTTCAGATTCTACTCGAAGACTTTCTCTAGGTATATAGTATTCCACGAAATGTCTCGCCTTTGTGTCCTTGACCTTTGAAGTTTCGGTGTTTCTCTAAAGAGGTAATCTAGTTGGGAACTGCCTCATCTATTTTAAACTTTCCTAGCTGTTTGAAATATGTCAGCAAGTAAGATTTCAAAAGTTCGTTTGAAAGTACACACTACTTATTCAAAAAAAAACTATTTTACTTGCACTGTACAAGTGTGCATAAATTGAATGAGATGATGATATCTAGAATAAATTAAATAAAAATTATAACTAAAAAATGGCATCTCATTCTTTGCACTGTTTTCCATTTAGTAATTATTCCTACTCCTATCTATATTACAGGGGTTTTCCCATAAAAATACTATGAATAGTAATTCCGAAAGAATTTTCCTTCCAAAACCCATAGTTCATGTGAATGAGCATGCGATCAAGGGAATGTTTCGTCACAAAGAACCCCATAGTCTTGCACCCTTGTTTACTAAGAAACTTGGCTACTTTCAACCCTCGCTATTAAATTATATGTGTGTTCTTTCTAGAACTTTCTGTGAATGAAACTAAGTTGGCGTTCAAAATTCTTACAATAAAGATCATGGTGATGTTATGTCTTTATAGGAATAAATGTTAATATTTGTGTTTGTGGAATCTGAAATTCTTCAAGAGAATTGTTCCTGTATATTATTAAATAAATAATGTCGGGACACCTTTTCACACACGGTTGGTTAGCCCCATGGTAAGTTATGAATTAACTTGTGTTATGGGTGCTAACACAATTGATAAACTACATATAGCTACACATATACATATTTATAAATACATATTGTAACACCCAGACCACGACCAACAAGCATGCTCATCACACAAATGTCGACCGAACCGGGAATCGAACCCGGGACCTCAGATTCGGCAGTCCGGCTTGGTGACCATTGCGCCACAGAGGCCACCAGATATACATATTAAAAACAGAATGTTTCTGTTTTTAAATAGCTTTCCCAGTTTTGATATGGGACTTTTGTACCCAGAATTATTTCTTAAGTAGGTGTGGAAGATGAAAAGGCATGTTAAGTTGACATAAAGGAGGAGGATAATTTGAATGATTAAACAATAAACTAAAGTACTTATTATCTTTACTAATTACTTACAATATTATACAGCTGAAGAGTTAGTTTGTTTGTTGAAACTACTGTCAGAATCTTTTATACAATCCCCGATATTATACCCACGTTAATACATATCCACATCCAGTTATTTATGCCTAAATTATTTGGATGACTTTATCAGTGGACAACATACAAAATGTTTTAGTATTCCGAAGCTTACCAAAGCAGAATGGAAAAGGATTAACAGAACGGACCTCGGTTCATAGCGATAACACTCTCAGTCAGTTTTATTTATTTGTGTCCTACAAATATTTAACACTAGCCGTTTTCCCGTGGTTTCACCCGCGTCCAGTGGAAACTACTACCTTGATAACATATAGCCTGTGTTACTCGATAAGAGTCTAGCTTTACAGCAGTGAAATAATTTTTCAAATCGGTTCTTTAGTTGGAAACAATATCATACAAATAAAAATCACAGAAGACGCTAACCATAATGAAATCGTGATACATACACAACTCCAAGGTCGCCTAAAGCAATTGTACTCAAAATGAAATGAAAAACACTTGAAAATGCTTTCTGATTCACATATATTTATTGCTACCGTTTTTCCAAGAAAATTTGATCTCACACACCTTATATTATAAATCCTTTAGTCTTCTCAACCCACACAGCAGATGAAGTTTCTTATTTCAAAGTATGACTAAACTGCACTGACTTTAGTTACTAAATAAAAGTAAAGTCAGCTTCAAAAGTAGATGAAAAAAAAAAATTTTTTTCAAAACTTTTATACATCGTTCCGTCGATAACTTATGAGTGTACGCATTTACTCTTTTTGAAATTTAGGATGTCAAGTGAATTTTTATGTATGTGTCCTTTAGAAATTGTGACCGTTTTAAATTGTCAGACACTTTTGAATATTTTGATTTGTTCAGCTACTTTTGATGCTGACTGTACATTAATGTTCTTGAAATTAAGTTTAATGTTTTCGCGAAAACGATTATTGGTTTTGCCAGGAATCTGTATTGGGGTTAAGGAGGCGACAACATTTGTTAGTCATTCTGTGAAGGATAAATTTATTTATAAATATAAAGAAGTAATTTTGTTTTCATATACTTGACAGATATGAGTGATAGGCAGCCTATTTATCGAGGAAGGCTATATAGGCTACTTTTCATGGTTTGTGGAGCAATACCCAAGCATGCATGCATGCATGAATACAGGTAAAACCGCTGGTGGAACCTAGTATTCCACAAAAAGGCACACATTCCCATTTTAAAAAAGTAATAATAAAAAAGAACCACAATTAAACGTGACCCACATACATATAAGCCTCTGAACAGTCTCTCGTAAAACGTAATTGCTGCGCAATATGTGGTAAAACTCTTATCAAACATCTAGGTGCAGTTAAAAGCCAATGGCGCGTATATCCAGCTATAATTTGCAGTACAAAAGCTTTAGTTTAACTTATGTGACATTGTGTGTTTACACCCAGTGTGTTCTTTTATATTTTAGACTTCGAAATGGCTGAACGTATGATAGTAGAAAATAATCCTGGACACGTGATATTTTTTTTATGTTTTTTATTTACACACATACATTGATTTCCTACATATAAATATGCAATAACTATGATAGGTTATTGTTACGTAATTTTTAAAAATATATGCAGTTAATTATTGTTGTAATAACCCTCCTTCGAAATTGTACCTGATATCAATCAGTATCAATCACTATAGGCAGTCTTCAAGTGGAAGTCTTCATAATGGAACCATTCCTATACAGCGAGTTTGAGGTGATTTAAAATGTAGTTACAATCCAGCTGCATTTCATTCAATAACAAGTTGCAATGCAAGTAGAAAGCTTCTTTAACATAAACTAGATACTAACATTTCATTTAATTCTAAGTTACATTGCAACAAAAAAGCATGATTCCATAAACTACAAAGCATGTCTGTGGTGACAACACCTTTTTACGAGAGATTGACAGACAAAGCTCCTGTTAAGAGTTCATTTTGATCTTTTAACCCTAAAGTCGGCAACACTGAAGATAAAACAAAAGTGGTAACGAGAACTTTTTACACTGTCACGCAGGTCACGTGTTTAGTTTGATGTTTTTAGGGTTACATAAAGAATTAAAAAAAAATATTTATGATATTTATTTTAGATTTTTTACTTCATACCGTCAAGATTGACATTTATAAAATTTTGATGTCTGTGTGTAGTGTTGAAGTATATGGAGTATTTTTCAATATACACGAAAATGAAGTAGAGGCTTTTAAAGTTACTCAAAACAAGCAGTAAGAGCAAATTCTAGATTTCAATAACAGGGATAGCTGTAAGTTTTGCAGATGTTCCGAGGTAACTACTACACTCTTTTGCAAAAAAAACGGGCACCTATGCGACATCTTGGTTTTAAGGCCTTCACGTCTATTTCAAAGGGTTTTAATGGCTGTAGGATGTTACTAGCATCAAAAGGGCTAGCCAAGCATGCGTGAGAGTGTATTCTAAATTTGAATTTCGTAGATTTGCTAAGAAACTGGTTAAACCTTGTTTTGGACTAATTCCTGGTAGAAAGTTCGTGAGCGTTTTGAAAAGTTTTGACGTGATTTTCAGAAAACTGGTAATGCAGTTTTAATTGATGATTCATGTACATTTCTGTTAAATCAAAACATTTTTGAAAAACTATGCGTATTTGATAAAATTTTCATCTACTCTAAATGGTCTATGCTGATGATTGATGGCAATGTTAAGAGTTTCGGTATGTTTGTGTAAAGCGTTCTATTGTTTAGATATTGTACCCACGCGGTTTAAAATATCCCTTTCTCATAAATAAACACAATTTAGAGCAATATCAGTACTTTGGGCTGCGACAAAACAAATGTAATGTTAGCAGAACCAGACCACAACTCGTCTCCTATCATACTTTGACATTAAAAAAATACCAAATTTGGTGATAAATGCAAAAATAACCATATGAAAGATAATGAGAAGGGTTATAACTATCCAAAAAGTCAAATTATTGCCGCGTTGAAGCTCTCGATAACTCCATAGGTGTCGGGTTACTAAACGATGATTTAGCTGAAAGGGAGTTATGACTTCAAAATGATTGGCCAAACGGATGTTTTTTTTTTAAATGATCAGTTAGCCAATTATTGTAATGATATAAGCAGGAAAATGCTGTGGATACCAGAAAACCTTGGAGTAGATAGGTTTATTTAATAAAATGTCCGTGGGATGAAAACCCGCTATTTGAACGCTCAGACTCATAGATCTTTAGAGGTCTACGAGGTTTCCCAAGAGGCGAGGTTATTTAAAAATTAGTGATTACGAGACCTTAAGACCTCGTACTCACAGTCTACGAGTTATTTTCTGTAATTTTGTAGAATTTCAAGAATTTTAAAAAGGTCAAAGTATGATAGGAGCCGACTTGTGAACGGCACTGCTAACTTTAAATTGGTTTCGTTGCAGCCCAAAATATTGATACTCCTCTAAATTGTGTTTATTTATGAGAAAGGGATATTTTTTAACCGCGTGGGTACAATATCTAAACAATAGAACGCTTTACACAAAAATACCGAAAGTCTTAACATTGCCATCAATCATCAGCATAGACCATTTAGAGTAGATGAAAATTTTATCAAATACGCATAGTTTTTCAAAAATGTTTTGATTTAACAGAAATGCACATGAATCATCAATTAAAACTGCATTACCAGTTTTCTGAAAATCACGTCAAAAACTTTTCAAAACGCTCACGAACTTTCTACCAGGAATTAGTCCAAAACAAGGTTTAACCAGTTTCTTAGCAAATCTACGAAATTCAAATTTAGAATACACTCTCACGCATGCTTGGCTAGCCCTTTTGATGCTAGTAACATCCTACAGCCATTAAAACCCTTTGAAATACACGTGAAGTCTTCAAAACCAAGATTTCGCATAGGTGCCCGTTTTTTTTGCAAAAGAGTTTATTATATTCCTACTCCCGAGTTTCATCAATCCTTTCAGTAGTTTTAGCTTGAAATATGTAGTAATAAACATTCAGATGCACATATCCAAACTTTCACACTATAATATCACTGTGATGTGACGTGATGTGATGCTTTTAGAACCAAACTATTTTACTTCAAGTTCGCGTGAAGTTTTATTATCAGTAGCTTTCAGGTTATAAAACTAACAAGCTTTTATTTTGGAAAAGGTGACTGAACTCATATAAAACCTAAATGAGCAATATTGATAAGAAAATATACGCGTTTTCTTTATTCTGTTTCTAAAAGCTCGAAAAGCTTTTATTTTGGAAAATACCAGGCAACTGTATCCTTCCTAGACCTACTACATAATATTTATAAGTTTATTTAAGCCTTTTTTGCTCTTACTTAAGCAATATAGCTTGTTAAACATACAGGATGACAATGACAATGTATAGAAGAAAAGTATTTTCTTACTAACAGACCTATGAACTAAAGATGCATCTAAATTAAACAAAAACAAGCATCGTTTGACAGCTGTTACGTAATAGGCTATTTATCAATGTGTGGTACAAAATTCAGAAATATGTAGAAATCGTGCAGCAATTTTGTATAGTACTCTGGGCTTAATGTACTTTATTATTTAAAAATAAACAAAAATTTGAAATATGAGTGCGCTTACACACTGGCGCATTCTACGCTCGTTTTTACCCGCGACAACGCTCGTTTCTTAAGAGCTATGTCGCACTTATACAAGCAACAAAAAACAATTGACAACTACCAATACATACCTACAGTACCACCTGAAACCGCGTGATAGGTATTTTACGGCGCGAAAATCGTCGCGCGTAAGAAAACTAAGCGGTGAAGCGCGAAAAAATCCGCTAGTGTGAGAGCGCTTTAACCCGGTCCTCAAATAACGCATACCAAATGAAATGTTAAGCCTTTTGTATTAATATCCGGCTTCCTATAACCATTTGGCTGAAGTGGCCGATGTAAATACGGCCAAAAAGTACTGGCAGCCGACCAAATTGCGGACGACACTGCAAAAATGCAATTGGCACAGTGTTTTAGTTAATAATGTGTCAAAAAAGTTGTAAAATCTGCCAACAATGTTATTAGGCAGCGCCGGAGTTTGTTATATGTTCTAGTAACTGTTTATGAGAATGTATTCTTGAACAAATATTTTAAAGGCATGGATGGTAACAAGACTAATGCTTAGATTGTTATAGACCGGATTATCACCAATTATCACCAACACGATAATTCCAATAGTGATCATAATATCACTTTTACATATCATCATCATCATCATCAGCCTATCGCAGTCCACTGCTGAACATAGGCCTCTCCAAGTGCACGCCACTGAGATCGGTTTTCGGCTAAAATTATACGTATAATTTCGAAAATTATACATATACTTAGGTATAATTTTTAACCTAATAATTTCTTAAGTGAAAATTATCTAGATTATTTGAATTAATATTTTATCCAAGTAGTGTTTTCTTTAAACGCCTTTTCTCTTGAATTGTACCGTACGCGACCATCGGTCACATGTTTCTGTCAACTAGTAATAATTTACGTCTAGGTATAAATTCAAAGCTACATAGCAGCATGTTTTGTTTCAAATATATTACAAGCGTTTCTTTAATAAAATAATATACTGAATCTAATGTATAGCAGATATGGCCTTGCCGGCCAATAGCATTACTTACTATGCTAAATAAAATACCCATACACTAGGATATACCTATACCCAGGACTAGAGAAAAAAGACCTAGTTTATTTTATAAAATTATTTTAATCATTTTGTTAAAAATATTTATTTAGAAATCTATATTATTATTTGTCTCTATAAATGTGTTTATATTTACAATAGAAAATATTTAACTTTGTCAGTGCACAGAATATTATTATTAAACGCGATACTGTATTCAAAGTTAAATTGAAATACGAATTTGTGGTAATACCCAAACTCACAACAAACAACACATAATACGCACTATAAATTAAACCCAGCGTTTACTAAATGTTATTCATAATATTTGTGCGCAACATTACATAAATAAACCAGAGGCTGGAATTTCAAATTAAACTCAATTAAATATTTACATTTAACAACCAAAGCAGGTTCGTTTAATAATTTTAGAACAATATGGCGGATCAAAATATTGCAATAAATTATTTAGCACTGTATACTTAAAATAAATAATGGTTGGTATCAAAACATATTGTTTCGTTAAAAATAAAGTTTAGTTAATTATTATACATATTGAAATACTGGAACCACTTTCAACGTGTTACTATTTTCATTGAAAGGATATTAAATACCTAGGTATACTAGAATTAAATTTGGAGAATTTGTTTGGTAGAACGCGCCAATCTCTACCACTGCATACTCAGCCGATTTAAAAAAATCTTTCACTGTTAAAAAGCCTATGTATTGAGAAAGCTTATAATAAGCTTTTTATCTGAGAGCGCCGACTAGTTCCCAAAAAACATGGGTATAACTGTTGGCTAGTAACTAAATACTTACTAAAACGCCTTCACTTTCAAATTGTACCATCCACCATCACTACACATGAAATAATTCACGCGTCGGATCTGAATACATTGCTCGAATATAACATAATATTTGTCACTGTATATTTGTTTGTTCGTACTCCAATAAACACGGCTGTTTACGGAACATAGTGGGAATAAACATGTTTTGTTTATACGAATGTATTTTGCACAAAATAGGTCTTTGTTTGAGTAGACAAAGGTATTTTGTTCGTGCTAGGTAAAAGAGTAGTTAGGGTTTTGGGTACGTGTGCTGAATATTTTTTTCATGACTTTCTCGCTAGTGTAGCCTGAAAACACAGACCTATTTATTCTCACTGTTTCATAAGCGATTCGTGAAAACTACTTCCCGCACCCGGATAAAGTATAACCTGTGTCACCGGTACAGTGTAACTTTTCAATTTTCTTTTTTAAATCGGGCAAAAAAAAATTTAAAAACCTTTTCAGGGTTGAAAAGGATGATGATACCTAAGTAATTAAAAAACTTTTACTCCGAAATCCGATTTTGTCTGCCAGCTCCTCAAAAAAGAGTCCTCATGAAAACGTAGATAAAAAAAAATATTTAAACATCCTTTCTCTTACGTAACACAACATTTGGCAAAACAACTGAGTTAGCAACATCTGTTAGAACGAACATGCTTAAAACAATTGTGAACTTTCTGAACGAAGCTCTCAAGTCTTACAACACAGTGAACTTATCTACAAGTTATAGTACCCACACACTGCAAACTAAAAAGTCGGCCGCTAGTTGACTGATAGTTGGCAACTTATTCAGGGTTCCGTACCCAAAGGGTAAAACGGGTCCCTATTGTTTTCGCTCCTCTGTCCGTCCGTCTGTCACCAGGCTGTATCTCATGAACAGAGCTGAAATTTTCACAGATGATGTATTTTTGTTGTCGCTATAACAACAAACTGAAAACTAGAATTAAATAAATATTTTGGGTGGCTCCCATACAACAAACATGATTTTTTTGTCCGTTTTATAAATAATGGTACGGTCCGACTCGCACATGGCTGTTTTTTTTTAAGAAAATCTTGATTGCAATCAATGTTTTCAGTCGGTCTGATACCGGCTGAAACCTGATCTTTGTAATGCGGGTTACCATTCATCTTCATACTGGTTTATGAGCACAAACAAACACCGGCCGACTAATAGTTTGCAGTGTGTTAGGTACCTTCTTTTATAACAGAGTGAACTTATATACAAGTTAAGTTAGACAACAGTTCGTTAAGATTCACCGGAACTTACTTTAACTTACAATAGTTGGGATTTACATACAGTTTTCAAAGAAGTTTGAGTTTTGTTTAGGTACAAGAGTGTTTTATACTGTAGTAGCTTTTTGTCGAGGATGAGCTCAAGTTTCACGATTATATGTTCCAAAAGATTACAATACCTGTATATAATGCACACTTCTTTTCATATTTCCTTTGATATTATTATATCTTAAAAAAAATCCATATCAAGTTATTAATAAATAAATAACAAATTGCTTAACTTAGGTATGTAGCTTTCCATTAATAGCAAAAACTTTAAAAAGATGAAACCATGAAAACTTATAATGTACCTAAGTTCTCACATCGGTCAATGCTGGACGCAGTTCAATGACCTCCAGTACATTCATAATTACTTTTTAAGAGTCTTGATTGCGGTACAAATAAAGAGCACTCAAAGCGAACATATTAAGGGGTCAATTAAAAGTTTTTATTGACATGAAACTATGACAAATTGAGAGCTATTAAAATTAATGTTCATTTTTTGAATAGCCGCTTCTCGTTTTTTCAGTTTTAAATACTCAAAGCACGCAGACCAATTATACAATGGCATTTTTAGTTGCAATTATTCTACCATTGATGTTGCCTACGACTTTGTCCACGTCTCGTGGCTGGTCTTGAAAAGAGATGAAAAGTAGCCTATGTATCTTATTTTAAATATAAGCTACATACATAACAGCGATCGTCAAAATCCGATTAGAAGTTTTAGCCTGAAAGGGTAGCAAACGCACACATCCAAAGCTTCGCGGTTTCAAGTGTGATACGATGCCAAAATGAATTTTCCACTATAATTTCATATCATACTACACATTTAACATTCACACACACAACTAAACAAAACACAGTCAAAACAAAAGCGCAACGAAATTAATACAGTCGTGATACCTACACAGCATAGAATTCCCATCATACCTAAACAAAAAACATATTAAATCAAAATTCTTAAAAAATTCCCGCTGGCCACAATTTCGGCAAATCAAGGCAACATGAAAGAGTTGACGACAGATGTACCGAATGGCCGATGTTCCATTAATTAATGTCATCTAATGAATGTTTAATGAGCAAGCCAGTTAATTGAGCGCCTCCCATTCATAATCTCAGCGGTGGTGTTGTGGTGGTTGTCAATGTCCATTGATGTGTAACATTTGAGTTGTTTAAAATACAGATGGATGTAAAATGCAAATTCTGACAGTGTGTCTTTACACACTCTTAAAACTAGCTTAAGATTTAAATTAAAGAAAATCTTAATGACAACATTTTGAGCTAAGTAAAACATATCTATACCAATACAATAAAGAGGAAACATTATTTTGTTAATTTGTACCCTAAAGGCTCCGGAATTACTGAACCGATTTGAAAAACTCTTTCATTGTTGGAAAACTACACTCGTCCCGATTGACATACACTATTATATCTTATAGACTGTACTTTATCTTGGTAAGGGCAGTAGTTACTACGGCACGGCTTAAAAAAAAGATACTCAAGCGCATTATATCTACCAAAACTGGAAGTAAATTATGAATCTGTTAAATAGTTAAACATACATCCTACCAGCAGCCAAAAACACGAAAGCCATTTCCACCAGCAAATCCTCTCAAGAACCGATCGTTTTCGAATTTTATAGCAACAGTTTCAATAAAATTCCTCCAAACTGCTTACATTCGCTGAATCTTTAACGAACCTCTATCGATGCAGTTAGCAATGACCCTTATCTGTTCCCTAACGCTAACTCCTGCATTTTTTATTTGTAGGTCAAGTAGAAACACGTGTTTTTTTGAGATCACTCCTCTATATGTATACATTAAGATGTTTTTATAAGTACCATGGAGAACAAAATCACTAACAGAGATATCATAACAGAAAATCTAGCGCAAGAACCGTCGCCAGAATGCGGGTGTTCGGACGAGGAACGTTATTAGCTCCGTCCTCATTCATCGTCTTTGGAATCCTCACGTAATTCTTTACATTATATCACAATCTGTCAAAGATTGGTCTTGATTTGTCAAGATACCCGAGGGTTATTTCTAGTAACTGATCGTTTTAGTCACGCCTGCCTTACGTTGATTTAACCTACACGAAGGCTCCTGACCTATCTGCCTTATGGCATCTCCACTATCTTTCCTTCCTCCGTGATAACTAGCTACTACACGTTTTGACTGCTAGAAGCACGTGCATAAAGTAAAAATCGTAAAAGTAATGGATGAAGAATGATGATGTGTTTTTATTAGTGTGCAGCTAGGGAGATGAAACGTCTGTAGTTTATGTTATAAAACAACTTTATTTAAGTTATACGTTTTTCGGGGACTGTATATCTATCTAAGGAAGATAAGAAGGTAAATGTTTTCACCACACTTGTCAGTTCTAAGACCTTGCCGGGGCTGTGGAATAGTTCGTAAGACCTTTTCCCTAACGTTCGAAGATTCTAAATAAAACATCCTATTTTCTGCAGCACATACAGGGGGAAACGGCTATTAGATGATTTTCCACCAATCCATAAAAAGAAAAGCTCTAGCCTTCATTGAAGCATCCATTTATTTTTCCAGAATCACTATAGTTTTATATCTATATAAAAAAAACACATAAAAAAGCTACATAGATTTATTTTTTACTTCTCCAAACCATCAGAATTATTCTAAAACATACAATCATCATCCATGAGCAAAACTTCAAAAATACATCGATGAACTTCGATTAAGCAACAAAATCAAAAATAGACGATCATTTCAATGTACGCTATAAAACTGTTCGACGGATTTCACAAGAAATGTAAACGCAAACAACATGCAAGATAAACTGATGTATCATAAACAAACAGTTACATCGGAAGCGTGACATTGGGATAGCCGTGAACGGGAGAAGTGACGTCATCGATTTTCCGGTAATAACTAGTTTTTTTAAATTTCTGTTTTCTATGATGCAGTAGACTTTTTGGCGGATATATCTACTTACTAACTTTTGCCCGCGACTTCGTTCGCATGGAATAGTGACTTCCGACATATTTTTGGTTTAACCAATTTGACCAATAAATGGCGCTATATGTCCGGAATATTTTTTTTTTTTTTAATAAAAACTATCCTATGTCCTTTCTCAAGTTCCAAACTATGTCTGTACCAAATTTCACACAAATCGGTTCAGTAGTTTAGGCGTGAAGAAAAGACAGACAGACAGACAGACAGAGTTACTTTCACATTTATAATATTAGTTAGGCAAGATAAACTGATCTATTATAAACAAACAGTTACATCGGAAGCGTGACATTGGGTAAGGCCGTGAACGGGAGAAGTGACGTCATTGATTTTCCGGTTAATGCTTTTAAAATGGCTATTTTCCATACTGTAGTGTATTACGTTCGAAGAATATCTTGGAAAACATCTTGAGGAAACCTGGACTATATGTATAGTCTGAAATCACCAACCCGCATTGAGCAAGCTTGGTGATTAATGCTCAATCCTTCTCCGTATGAGAGGAGGCCTGTACCCAGCAGTGGGACGATAAAAAGACTGTAACAGTGTGTATTAGCGGTCCTGAAGTATTTTTGTTGCAGTGGACTTTTTAGCGGATTTATACTACATGTACTAATGTAATAATGTAAACAATTGTCTTCTTTTAAAGAACGTCTATATAATCTCTTGCCGGGTCTTCTCCATGAGACCCACTCTTTGGAACTAGCTTGACGTTTCGAATGAGCCCTTATTCTGTATCTTCAAATAGGCCTTATTTGAAATAGAAAAAAAATACTTTGACTTTGAATGCTGTATAGTTATATATAGTTTGTGTTTAGATGCATAAATCTTGGGAATTACTGGTCCGATTTAAGAAAATTCTTTCAGTGTTAGATAGTCCATTTATCGATGCAGAAAATTAAAATGGTCATATTACATACAAACACCCTACTATAAATACAAATCCATTCAACAAATCATCAAAATTCTGGTAAGTTTTCGATCTACTCACAAACCAAAGAAAATAAAAAAGTCCAAATATAAAACACCCGCTTGACATTGAACTACGTCATCACAGCGTGACGTCACGACTATTCCCATAGACAAGAGTCCCGCCAAATGTTGGTGTGATATTACAGATAGCTGTTACGTAACTCTATGATATACGATCTTGTTTTTACTGTTGATTGAGATTATCGTTTTATTTTATTTTGGCGTCGATCTACATACATATATAGGTAGAAATATAAGAAATTCTTTTATGAGGAGGTTAGTATTAACCCATCATCATCATCATCTCAGCCATAGGACGTCCACTGCTGAACATAGGCCTCGCCCTTAGATCTCCACAGATACATGTTGGAAGAGACCTGCATCCAGCGTCGACGGCGACCTTTGTAAGGTCGTCTGTTCACCTTGTTGGTGGACGATGACGTTTTAACTATATTAGGTAATTTGGTTATTTTAAGCAACTTTTGGCGCATTTGGTCCATGGATAGGTAACCATCGTTTCATGTCAAGTTCCTCTGTGTTTCGGAAGACAAGTCAAAGTGGGTCCTGGCTGTCATTAAAACGTCTTTGGCAGTAGTCTTCTTTGTTCTTTATTACGCAACAAATAACAAGGAACAAAGCTTTGTAAAACTACCGCATACGAAAAAAAAACTTACCTTATTTTTTATCCAAACACGAGTATTTCCCTAAGGAACACACAAGAAAACCAAAAAGCCACCAAAATGAAATGAAAACAAAAACCTCTACTTTTGTTCCTTGTCTGTGGTTTATATTTTTATGGAGACATTAGTGTGGCATAAGACTGTCAGTATTGGTTAACCCTTTGACGGAAATAATGTTTTATTACACAAAGAACTAAAAATAGCTCAACAAAGAATGAACAGTACATACTTTCATAGAAGGGTAAGTATACAACTTTGTAAGTAGAAGAAGCTAGCGTAATATTACAATCCGGATATGAGTTTGTTTCATCATAAAACAGAATAATAAAGCTCTCAGAACCACACCAAAAGCACAAATTAAAATATTCTCGTCCCAAAGTAGTAGAAAACACCTTAATTCAAAATAAAACTATAGCCCCAATTTCTACAAGACATCTAAATTTAGTTAAAACTACAGACCTCCAAGGGACCTCTCTCATCTTCCAAACAAAACATTCAAAGGGAAAACACAGCGAACGAACCAACAAACAAACGGACTAACAGTAAAAATCACGTTTCCCCAGTCTAGTTTATTTACCAGTTTTCCACGGCCATCGTTTGGAAAACAAACGCCTCGATTTAGAAGCAGTGTCAATGAGAACAAAATGAAACATGGTTGATTTGTGTTGTCGCTACTGCTGTATTTTTGTTTAGGGGATAAACTAGCTTTTACACAGGGTTTGGCTTGCATTGGGATTTGCTGTTTTGTAAATATTGTGTACTTATGTTCCTCTTAAGTTAACTTTGCCACTACGAAGTTAGCTACAACTAGTGAACTTCATGATAGTCGTCTGCGTACAAAGCACTGCTCTGCAAATAAGTAATAGCTAGGAACTTCTCCGCACACCCGGACAAAAGTTACCTACAGCCTTTTTCGATAAATGGGCTATTTGACGCAGAAATAAATATTTGAATTGGTTCAGTAGTTAGTGAAATGAGCGCATTCAAGCAAACCTACCTTTTCTTCTAAAATTTTTATTTTACCTACGAGCAAAATATTTTAGATAAAAATGTTCAAATGCGTCATTTCACGCAAGACTAGATAAAACAAAAGCACTCCAAAACAATACGTTCATAGAAATAGATTTTAAAATAAAAACAAAAGAAAGCTACGGATAGTTTCACAACTTCTGCGCTCACTGACTGTGACCTGTTAAAAGTTTTTAAAACGATATTTCAGTTGAAAATATTTGTTGCGAAGAGACAAAGGGAGTATCAGTTTTCATCGTTAAAAGTTTCCTTCTTGTTGACAGTTTTCTCTGAGGGTTTGTCCGTTATTTTCAATTTAGAGTACAATAATTATGATGAAGTATGATCCCATTAAGTGGGATATTTTTATAAATAAAATGAGAATTCTAGGTTCCGACTGAACAGTAGGTACTAGAAATTCGACTTTTACTACCATTTATCTTAACAGTTTGCCGTATTTCTTCAAAGCAAGCATTATTGGCCTAAAAACTGGACCATCTTCATCTACAACTCATTATAGTAACCTCGCCTGATGTCAATCTTGGTCAAAACAAAAAAACAAACTCCGACATACTTAAACGTGCGAGCGGTTAAACTAAGAACTAAACAAAACACACTGGTTTTGACAGGACTTTGACATTTACCCTTTACAACTAGCGCCACCACGAAACGCAGAAATAAAATTGTCGACCCATAAACAATATATCTCGACAATCAGCTACCATAACATTTCTAATAAAAGTGAACTGCGCATTTATGCCCACGTGGGCAATTTAAAGGGGCCCTTTTGCCCCATATTGCCCCAAACTGCGGGCCCCACAAATTATATCACCATCTCATTTATATCCCTCTTTTGTTATCGTCGGATAAGACGCAGTTTTTGACAAAAGGGTCATTTTGTGGGAAGAAAAAGTGTGCACGTGGTTTTACGATGACACAAAAGAATGGATTTGATTGGTGTTTTCGAATTTGTGTGTAAGACGACCGAAGGGGCAGGAATCGTTTAGAACAATAAAAGAAAATTCATGCAACAGAACACGGGCCATGTAATTTTAAACTTCAATGAAAGATAAGAAACAATTGAATGTATATAATTAGGTATAGTAAACAAAAGAATTGCACTACCGGTGTGTATCCGCCATTATATACAGTGTGTGCTATTGCCGAAAAAACTGATATTATTTCGATAATACGGAAGAATAGAAGTATATTTTTATTTCTATCACTTAACTGCTCAATTTCAGCATCCAAACCTTTTCTCCTTCCATATATCAGAGCCGATAACTTCAAGAGAGCACAATATATATAAAACAAAGGAAGCAATACCGGCTTCTATTGACACGACAAATACAAATAGCTCACAAACACCCTGTGTATCGATGTACGAGTCGCAAGTACGGCCTCCAGGCACGTACTGCAATCATGTAGCGTACTTTATACTGCTTGAGAATAGTGCTATCAAATACTAAAAGGGTAAATATAGGTATATAATAAAAACCTATTTATAAAGGAATCATAGTTTTTACTTTTATTAGTGCCCAAAGGGCAAAAATGGACCAACTAGCTAAGTTTTTTTTTAGTATCAACAAAATCTACTGTGATAAAACTAACAATTAAGTACCTACTAAAACAGAGGTGCGCGAGTCCGATTCGCACTTAGCCGGTTTTATTTCCCACTTACACCTAACGTAAGACTTATGGACCGGCAAGGTATGACAGAAGTTCAGACAGTTTCAAAATTGCACATCTAGGAATGAGACTTCTAAAGTCAAAAAGATTAACAATTAAGGAAAATTATAAAGAAAAGCTCTTCCTATATTTATGAAAAGTGTCTTTATTTTCAGGTCTGCACGTCTGTTACAATAACAATGACAGACCAATACTTAGTCATTCTAATCCCCTTAATTATTGCGGAAGTCAGAATTCCTCAGTTTTTAACAATCTTTTTATCTCCCAGGACAATCCTACTAGGTTAATGGTCACGTGGAAGTGTACCGGGATTATGTCCGTTCTAGATACGTGACACTGTCTGTGACACGCTTTAGCACATTAGTGACAGAAGTTGACTGATGACTTGACACGCTTTTTTATGCTAATTTAAACTCTAGAGAGACATAGCAGAATCTATTTTTAATTGAGTTAGCTCTTTTCGCTAGTCAAAAATATAAAAACAAAAAATATGAATAAAAATATTTGGGTTTTGCAAACATACTAACGAAAATATGAGTGACAAAATTCGGGTTTTGCAAAAAATGATTATGGAATTAAGAGGACTTAATAGTCCAAGACTATTAAGTCTGAAATCATCAATCTGCCTTGAGCAAGCGAGACCTGTAATCTGCAGTAGGACGATAAAAACTCAAATAGTGAAATTTTTATTGAATTTTCGCCCGATTTTTTAAGTCTGGCTAGACTTGTTTGTTTAATAAGACGTGATTCTAAGTTTAGGTAAACAAGTCAGCTTTGTAATGAGAATGTGTAATATTGGGGAGTTTATTGGCTTTCTCGACGTTCTAACCGTCACGTTTTCCTTTAATATAAGTTTTTGTATTAAAAGTTTGTTTTTTATTGAACATTATTGTGATTCAGGCTTCAAGTTTGGAGGGCACGTGTTGAGTTGTTGGAGAACTTATCATAAACGTATATATTATTTTTATTGTTTTTTTAATTTTCATGAAAACCCTTAATTACCTTGCTGCTTTCCCACTAACCTGAGAGCATTCCACATAAAGAATGCTGTTTTAACACTATTGCACTCTCAAATTGTGCTAAAACTCCACAAAATAAACCAATTTAATTACAATAGCACTACCAATCACTGGAGTACTGAAGATTGGAGATAGACCCCGAGAAAGGCCCCTAAAAAGGTCTGTAAAGATACGCTTTTTGTATAAACAGGGACCCAATTTGGTTCAACACTGATCCTTATCTGGTATACAATGTTACAAATGAACCCTATTATATGGCTAGCTCTAGAGTGTCTAGGATTCGAGTCCGATTTTCACAATTTGGTTCTACATGAACTTTCTTAACTTTTTTTAGAAGCCGCATGGAGTGTGAATTTGGAATTTGGTAAAATTCCCACCTTGAAAATAAGTTAAATTAATTGTTTGCCACGTAAGAGTTTACCAAATTGTACTTATTAAGATTATTGACCCAGGTAAGCCGTAAGAGTTTACCAAATTGTATTCGTAAGATTATGGGAACAAACATTTATATCGAGAAAGTCACGAAAATGTACTAAAAACCAACGCAATTTTAGAAGAAACCACAAGTGTATAATTTTAATAAAACGAAGTACACATCGAGCATAAAACCCAGTAGTTACAGAATATGTATTGAGAAATGTAAGTACTCTCTCATCTTCTGAGAAACCCTATGATACATAGACATAAGTATATAGGGTATATTTACTCTCCCAGCTTCGCTATTTTATTACTGAGCTCCTACACGTCAGAGTGATGATTTATATGTGGTAATGCTCTTAAGATATCGAATGAACATGTGGATTTTATACTGTTGCTATGTAGTGTATAGTTTTAAAGGGAAACTGTGAGATGACGTGATGAGTCTTGTATTTGGAGAAAACAAAATATTGGAAGGAGTTACTCCACAAAATATCAGAAAAGCAAGATTGTTTTATGTGGAGTGAAAAAATGCACCCTATATTTGTATAGATTGACTATTTTATCCCCAAGTCAGTGTGAAAACGTGTTACAAGCGCTTTTTTAAATTTATTTTGTAAATATCGAGTGTGTGTGAGTTCTAAGTTTGTATGTACTTTCTAAGTATATCTTAGTCACCAATGGCTGATAAAAAGGTGAAGGAAAACATCTTGAGGAAACCTGGACTATATAGTCTGAAATCACCAACCCGCATTGAGCAAGCGTGGTGATTAATGCTCAATCCTTCTCCGTGTGAGAGGAGGCCTGTACCCAGCAGTGGGACGATAAATAGGCTGTAACTAACTAAAAATCGAGTGAAGAAGATAATTTAACATATCCACCTACCTAGTAAGTTCGGCGTAAACACAACGATAATAAACCAGGATCAGAATATTAACTTATAAACGTGTCATAGCAGGCTAAAAACCACGTAACATTTCATTAATTACTTACCTAAAGTTTTCTAACTTAACAAAGTCAATTAATTATTCATCAATAGGCATACCTTTGAAGCTACAAGCTACCGAACCTTATCTTTGCTTACAGGAAAATTAAATCCGAATTCGTAAGTGCCGGTTTCCGGTTTATCGTCTTTATGACGTCATTTCCCGGCGGTAAGTGTACAAGCCATATTGTTTTTGGTTCGTTCGGAAACGGCCACTATTTTTGGTATATTGCGCGATTAGTGGCGTTGATTAAACCACAAAGCATTTTTTTATTACAAGAGGTTTATTATTTAAGGTTAACTTTATTATGTAGTCGTTATGTGAACTTTTGTTTTATTAGTCTGGCTTATAACTACCACAAAACCAAAAATTCTTGAAGTATTTTTTTCCGATAACACCATAACTTTTTACCACCATACCAAAGAAACTTTCATAACATCGACGATTATTTTTTTCCCGAAAATTGCCCCAAATTCTTTGCACTCGAATGCAAAATAAAAACATGATGTTCATTCAATAAAGCCGTTCAATTTTCTACGGTTATAACTACAAATAAGTTGTTCATACTTGATAGGTTCTATATAAAAGAGCCGCCGAAGGTTTTTATAATCCCTTTGATAGCTCCCGATTTGAAAGACGGTACCTGTAAGCTTAAGATTTAATAAAGGTTTTGGATTAAAAAATAACCCAATTTCTAGTTAAATGCAATGAAGTGTAAAGTATTATATTTTAGGCATTTTCTTACATGCTTGTTGAATGTTCAGATGTTGCCAAAAAATATTCATTCATCCACATCGGCTTTTGGTTATTTTTATATCAAAGTCATTCATTGAATCTGATGAACCATGGTATTTTCTTGTGGTGTACTAAATAAACTGTACTTTACTTGAGAGATGTTTAAAATAAAATATCGATAAAAAATATATTTGGAAGCAATTGAATTAGTTGCCTTCTAGTAACTTTATCATCATCATCCTCCTGCCCTTATCCCAATTTTTGTGTGTTTTCTCCCTCCATACTCTAGTCACTTAATCCTCTTAAATATAAATTAGGTATACCACATATTGAAGATACTAAATACCTGAATGCCTGGCCACCACAAAATATTCCGGTTTAATCCAATGCAATTATCGTCAAAACCATCAAGCAGTTAATTGTTCCCTAAATTCGCGGATATCCGGCTTCATCTGTGCTCCATTATATCTGAATATCCGATATATTGGGCATCGGTCGTTAGCCGATTGCTTATGTAACTATAATTATGATCTGAACGAGTATATAGCAAAAAGTTTGAAAATATCACTGACACTTCTCTGGTAAATAATATCAAGTATTAAGGTAATAAATGACAGTCTAACAAAGGGGTATTGGATTGCCCGGGTAACTGGGTTGAGGAGGTCAGATAGGCAGTCGCTCCATGTAAAACACTGGTACCCAGATGAATCCGGTTAGACTGGAAGCTGACCTTAACATAGTTGGGAGAAGACTCTGATTATGATGATAAAGGTAATAATTGAAACTTCTGACTAATCCTACAGACTTAAAAAGGTTTAGAAATGTCACCGGTGGATTTGCTTTTTAAAATATGCATGGTTTTAGTAAAAATGTTTCACTGACTCATGAGTGATCTCTTCTGACTAAGAGAATAGTTGCACATTTAACTAGGTATAATTATAAACAAACCACAACCAGTCTTGAAATTGACGTCAATTGGTCAAATCGATTTGACAACTGAAAAAATAGTGCAACAATGTGGAAAGACAGCGTTGCTTAACACTTACTCAGTAGCCCAATGTGGTAGTACCCGTTCCTCCAGATTCTCAACGATTGAAAAACAATTAATCAGTAATTATATACGAAGTTCTAGTACAAGTCGGATCCGTCCAAGTGGATCAACCACAATTAGAACATTGAACGGGGCCAAAGTCACTTACGAAAAGATTCGAATGAATCAATTGAAGTGTTTTAATTAAATGGACACTCAAATATCTCTTTGAAGTATTGAATAAAAATATTATTGTACGGACTGTTGGTTTATTGGGTAACTAGTCGTAAAGACAGCCTGCTGGGCATGTCTTGGAGACTTATGATGTACTCGTACAGATGGAGAAAAATATTATGTCTATGAAAAACGTTCCGGTTTTTTTTTATATACTCGTATGTAGTTTAGTTTTTAGAACTAAGTGGCCTATCTAGATCAGATTTATGACTGACCTGATCTGGTAGGCAGTCGCTTCTTGTAAAGCACTGGTACTCAGCTGAATCCGGTTAGACTGGAAGCCGACCCCAACATGATTGGGAAAAAGGCTCAGAGGATGAAACCCAAACTCATAAAAAAGTTGAGTAAAATATTTTGATTCCGAATTCCCAATAAATAAATGGAGAATTTGTTTACAGATGCTTTTACAATCAAAGAAACAATTAATCTAAACCATTTAATTCTTCACATAACTACTAATTACATTCCGAATTCCATACAAAAACGACACATCTGTCTTTTAATTAAGAAAACATCGGTCCAAGTTCCATGAAGTAAACAAATATTTTGTGTATGCGTATAACGTAACGTATCGTGTTTTCAATATCGTCAAACTCATGCAAGCTGGGTGTCCAATACTGGCATACACTCGACAGCAAAAAATATTGGTCAGTCGAAACTACGTATTTACGTAAGTTTACTTTTCGGAATAATAATGGATATTCAATAATGGTCGTTATTTACCTTGTAATGTGTTGAAAACCGCAAGGGTCCATCCCTTGCGGTTTTGACCTGACTAGTGAGCTTTTTGATAATAGTCATTTTGGGAACTAAGACACTAACAATCGGTGACGTCGAGTAATAAACGATGATATAAATTCCCTTAACAGACAGTCACTCTTGGTAAAACACTGGTTCTCAGCTGCATCTGTTTAGGCTGGAAGCCGACCCCAACACAGTTGGGAAAAGTCAGATGATAGGAGATGATAAATTTTAACCACATCTCATAGCATTAGAAATATTTTGTAACTGACCCATATTCTTTGCCACGAAGTGTAGCATCGTGTTCCAATATCGTGAAGTTCAAGCAAGCGGGTACCAGAACGGGGACCTAAGATCCGCCCCTTTTATTAATATTTGAGATAAGGTCCCTCGCTAGACTTTCTTCATATTACGTGTATAAGAAATCAATATTTTAGGTAAAACAAACAAACAGAGAAATATATTAGCATAGCTTGTTTCATTGCTTGTGTTCTCTGGTCTGGCGTTATAGAAAGCAACAGTCATATTCTATGCCACTACATATGCATCAAAGAATGTATGTTTGTTCCTCTTTCATGTTAAAACTACTAATATATTAAGGGGTTCTTTTTATCCTTGTGTGGGGAAGAAGTTCTTTCGGGACACGGATGGTAGTACCTACTCGAATATTTTTTTGTCTTAAACATACTCCGGATTAGCAGATATATGTTATTCCAAAAAAATCTGTAAAAATATAACGACACCTATTTATACACATTCAAAATTAAAACCAAGTTATAACTTATCCTTTACTACAAGAAGTTCCATATTTCGTAGCAAAACACTTTGCCTCACATTAACGAGGTCACAGATGACACAAGTTCCCAACTTACACCGAGACGGGACCAGCAATCTGATTATACGAGATCGAGGACAAATTAACGATAAAACTTACAACTTTAAGAAATTACGAATATAAACAAATTATAAGTCTCTGGTTTTAAGGATAAAATGTAATATGATGAATTCGTTATTAGGCTAGAAATAATGTTACTTGTGAGATGACGGCAGATAGAAGATAAATTTAAATACAAAAAGGACAGGAGGATGATAGTTTGAAATAATGGTGGGTTTGAAGATTTTTTTTGGTGAAGAAATCATTTTTCCGGAGACCTGTAATCATCGCCACCCCAACTTTATTTAAAATCAGCGCAGCCTATCTTATTTTCCTCATCAACAACATGTCTGATAAAAAGGTGGAAATGGGACAACCCTCTATCACCCATCAGTAACATTGTTTTGAAAAGTTTTCACGACTTTTTTCCAAGTTACATTGTGTCATTCTGAAATCAATACGTAGGTCAGAAAGTTCAACTTTCGATATTATATTTAGGAAAGGGATTCCTGACAAGAATTCTCATAATATACAGATATGAGAGGAAAAGCCATGAAATTCAAACGGCAACACCAAAGAACTCATTGCGGTAAAAACGAGTGTTAAAACTAAACCGATTATTGGCAGAGTTCCTAAAAAAATAAAACTTGAAACTAACGGACCCATTAATTCCATCCACGAATTGTTTTATTGCTATTATTATAAGACTTCTTCCTAAAAATATTAACGAAATAACAGAACGTAGAATAAACAATGTTCGGTGTAATCCCTGGTAATACTGTAAATTATTGTCTTATTTTTAGAGTGGGATTTTTAGACTATGACTCTTACATCGATACACGTGTAAGTATTCAGCATACGTTACTTAAACTTGTAACAAATAGATTCTAGCCTTTATTTACGAGATAAATCTTCAAAGTATTCATTCACCAGCTTCAAGTATCCTTTACAATTCGTTGGCCTTAATAAAAGCCTTCCTCTGAGCTTTGGTAGACAGGAAGCCAACAAACCATTTTTCTAGATCTTTATGTGTTTTGTTTAGTTGTACTGAAAACAAAATTCAACGAAAACATGGATATAAAAAGCCTATTTCACCAAAAACATTATTGGTAAACACACGATGTCAGTCTATTGGCTCGGTTCCAAATCTCACAATGCAAGGCAGAGAAAACAGTTAATACAAGATTTATATACTTATTTACCAATAAAAATCATCATAAAATATATTTCGGAAAACTATCTCGATTGATATTCGTGGTAAATCAATCGAAACTAACAGTAATCGGTACGCTAAAGATGAATCGGTCGTTCGCTGTTTCGATTTCCTGATCGCTATCGGTGAATTCTTGGATCGAATGAAACATCGAGAATCGATTCGCATTTTAATAGTCTTTCGAAATAGATGTTTCTTAGAACATTGAATTTGTTGGGCTTTTAGGATTTTTTTATCTTGACCTGATCGACCTAGAAAGAAAATATACGATGTTTGAACACGCTTAAAATAAAATTTAAAATTTTATTTATGTTTCAAAACTTTGTGCATCGTTTCGCCTAGAATTTAAAGTGTTTTGCATTAAAAGCTAATTGAATAAAAAATGTAGTCATAAAACACGAGATACGAAGTAAAAAACGCAATTTGTGTAATTTAACTTTTTGATATATTTTTCATGCATTTTAATTTAAAAGCTGTGCCAAGTTTGTTTACACGTAATTGGGTAGACGGAACGTAAATTACTCTAGTGTTACCCGAGCATTAAATGAAAAATTGCTCTTATTTTATGAATGTTCTTTGATGAAACTTTAGTTTTTTCTAATTTATTTTTTAAGTTTTCAAATTAGTTTTTACGAGCTTTTTAAACTTTTTTGTTTTAATTTGCAAACATACACACAGTATGTTTTAAATTATTTTGTACTAGCTGTTGCCCGCAACTTCGTCTGCGTGGGCAATATAGAATAGTCAAAATACTACTTATCCCGTAGGTGCATTCTTTCACGTGACAGTATAATTAGGATTAGCACTTAGCAGTCGCATAGATTCATTGATCAAGGTTGTGTTGTGGATGTGACCATTTATCTAAACAAAAGAAGTAAAGTTTGTGACGTTGTGGAAATCTCTGGATCTAGTCAGCCAATTTGGAAAATTATTACGTAAGTAATTTTCACAGGAAACAGCTATAATCTATGTCTATATGCTTTGAGTCTGACAAAGCTGTCATTTGTACATTTTCTGCAGCTGCTGCGACTAATCAGAAGCCAGAAAGTCTGTCAGTCTTACCAGGGATATCGTCTTGTGTAGTTGACTGGATTGAAGATAGGTAGATAGGTAGTCGCTCCAAGCAAAATATTGGTATTCAAAAAGATTCTATAACTGGAAGCCAACACCAACATAGTTGGGGAATAGCTGGATGGATGATAAAATGAGTCATCATCATCAGCAGGCGCATAGGGTAGGATAGTTTCACTACTGGGGAGAAACACGTGTATGACTTGGGGATTTTCTGTGCAGACAAAAAACGCACGTGTGTGTGTGTGTGGCTGTGTGACAGAAAATTAGGCGTGCGACATTAGGCGTGCGTGATCCTCGGGCGTGTGAGTAGCGCGGGCGTCGCGTTTTGTTGCCCTGCGGCATGTGTGAAGCGTGCAAGCGACGCGCTCGCGGCGAGCACGCGGCGCTCGAGTTGCGTTCTCACCCCTTCGCCCGCTATCCCCGCCGCCCGCTAAACGCCTTAGCAGTTAAACGTCAAGGAGAGCGGTGCGTGCGCGTCGCGAGCGCGCTGCAAATGCCGCAGGGCAGCAAAACGCGACGCTCACGCAGCGCGCTCGCGACGCACGCGCGGCGCCCGCGCTACTCACACGCCCGAGGATCGCGCATGCCTAATGTGGTGGCCTAAGCCGGGATTCCACCGAAATGTTTGCATTAGTTCACGAATGGGCAAAATGTACGTATCTGTGAGAGTCCACTTCATGTGTTCGTACTTGAAACCTGCAGTTTTGCCAAGATTTTCAAAATGTACGCTCGCAATTTGTCATTTCTTGGTGGAGCCAGCAAATCAAAAGAAACATAAGTGTTGTATACTGTGCGTCACTGCCGCACACCGGGAAAATTTCGCTCTTGCGGAGGACGTTTATATACCATATTTTGTGTCACACGTAAACAGGACGACAGTAGTATCCACCGAAACACTTTCAAAGATCTGATGAACGAACAAATCAGACCTGACTTGGTCACCTGTGGCCAATCAGAGCTCTATGAAGCGATAATACGCTTTGGCTCCTACTGTTATTGTGGTTTCTGAAAATTTATTCACCTCATTCAACGATGAATGTAATTCTGATGGTACTATTAAGAACACTTGCTTAGCGCAGAAGCTGACGTTGGCAGGTCAACTCTTTTGACTTCTCGAATAGGATACCATTGGTTTTTGTGCAATGCACACCTGCAATGCATTCTGGATTAGGATAGGATATAGGTGGATAGGATTTGCAACAGAGAACGATTCTGTCTTTGTGATTAAATGACATCAAACGTAGTTTTATATAAAAGGTGTTTTTTTAGACTTGGCTCGGGTCTAACTGAGACTGTTCGTAATCGTGAACAGTGTATTTGCGATCAGAAGTTGAAAGTAAGCATGTCTCTGGTATGCGGCGCGTAATTTGTACGTTTTCAGACGCATAAAGCATTTTACGTGTGTATGGTATTAAATAGAGAAAGCTGCCATTTCTTATCTGCACTTTGTATCTTGTTTTTAAAGCTACAGAATCCTAAATTTCCTACCTCACGCTTAGCAGCGCTTGCGAGAGATAGATCCTCCTTTCTTCTAGGATTAAGTTTACATATTTTGCATCAGTTAAAATAATTAAGGTTTACTTAATACTACTCACTCAAAGTAATTTGTTTTAAGGCCACCACATTCAACTCCATCTGTAAGTTTAAATGATAATTATTTGTTCCACTAAAGTCATCATTTTTGACATAATGTTCAAAAAATAATTTAGATGGCACCGTTTTAAATTTGGCTGAGAACTATTAATTTTCTTTTCATCAAAGTAATAATTATAATTGGATTTTGATGTGGCACGGCAAACTGACAAACACTATTGAAATGTCTATCGAAAAATTACACTACGTGTTAAAATATGGTGAATTACGGAAAATACACAACTCCATCTGTTGAAATAATAATCCTCTATAAAGAATGTATGGTAATTAATTGTCATTTACCACCTCGCTCCTTTGACAAATTTTATGTATTTTATTTAACACAGATTACCACAGATGGAGCTACTTTAACCTTGGCTAAACAAAATTTTCATTTTTTTTTTCTTCCTAAGTTACTTATGAAGGTGTGATTTTCTGTGTAAAGGTTAATAATAGGCCGATCAACTAATATAAGTACAACATTCAAATGCTCAGTTTTGACGAACAGATTGCTTGTCGTAATATTTTACATCTTGAATTCACAAAATTAATCATATCTTTTGATAGAGTGAATCGATTTCGATGAAACAAAAACTAAGTAATACCCCAAGTTACGTAGAATTTTTGTATATAAGCATTGTCTGCATTGAATTCGTAGATTTTACGTGAATCCCGAACGAACAAACAGACAAACAGACAAAAATGACAAAAATGATGGAAATGGGTTCTGTTAGTTATCCTTTAACATGCTGGCTATTTTTCTTGTCAATTTCTTCAATGTACAAAAATTACTTTTCTACAGATTTATTATATGTATAGAAGTGCCCTAAGCCGAGATTCGTGAGAGGAGGACTATGTACATCAGTGGGACAATAAAAAGCTGATGATTAGAAGACTTGGTTACTATATGGCTTGTTAAACTAATCTCTACTACCCCGGGCAAAATATGGGCACTTACAAGTCCGCTCATATTGTGCCAATGTGATGTTTGGCTCAGTTTGGTTACTTGGTGCAATTTGGACGATCGGTGTTGGGTCTGGTGCCAACTTTTTACCAGGCACAAGACAAACGGATGATTATGGGAATAACATACAATAGGAGCAGTTTATACATACTTTTCATACCTTTTAGAGAGAAAAAATGGCCCCATAAGTATAAAGTTCCCCGAAATGAGCTCATAATTTTGCATACCTTTGCTAATTTAGAGACCTATTCATTAAGACTTTGTCTTCATGTAATTAGGTTTCTATTACTTAATTATCTACTCTATAATATGCTTATATAGATTCTGTTATATATTTTTTCAGCCTAAAAGAGCAACAATGACAAACACCCTTGTCATAATCGGCTAAAAATGCGACCCAGTTTTGACTACAAAATCCTCACTAATGTGCACTCGATACCATCCTTATTGTTATCGACACGAATCTCATCGATATTCAATAGTGCAGTCCCATTGTTAACCGTTATCTGTGTTTGGGCAGGAGACGGTTAGATTTGGCAGTGGGTCTATTAGACCCCTTGAATGTTTTGTGCTTGTTTATGGTGTTTTCGGATTACGTAAATGGTTGTGTGCTTAAGTTTTAGTTTTGGTAATCGGATTTTGTGATGCGTGTGAATTCAACTGTACTACGTTGGTACTTAAATAAATGAGTCCAGTGTGCAGCTTATTGGTGAATTTTGGTGTTAGACCTATTTATTATAAAGGCTTTACTACCTTTCTAATACTTCACACATGCATCATAACGTTTTAGAATAAACACTGCCTTTGCTGCATACTTTGTGAAGAAAAGTATTATCAATCGTAGTCCTTTTCTTGGTGTTTACTAAGAAAACGACCTACTAAGTCAATGCAAAGAAAACTATTTACTCAATCAATAAACTATGCCCACAAAATGCTAGTTCCCCCAACTACAACAAAATAACTCTCAAACATAAATTACAGATCACAAGGGAAACAAAAGACTATCTTGAGGAGAAACAGAACGTTCCAATCGTCCTTTGAGAGTTGCAATCACGAAAAATTGCATTACCAACAACCAACCGACCACAGACTAACTAGGTACCTACCACAGAGGTTCAAGGAAATTGTAACACTGCTGTAGTTAGACTGTGTGCATTACCAACCACCAACCGACCACAGACTAACTACGTGTAGGTACGTTCCAAAGAAGTTCAAGGAAATTGAAACACTGCTGTAGTTAGACTGTGGTATCCTTAATTTCCCGCTTTATAAGAGTTATAAAGTCTTGCTAATTTAGAAATGGCGGTCGTTTTTGAGATGTAATTTGTATACAAAAGTGGTTGTGACTGGCTTTATGTTTTGAGCTATTTCTTGAATGATTTTATAGAGTATTTTCTGGACTTCACTTTTGTTTGATACTTAATAAATTAACGAGTTTCTAGACCCGTTTAAAATTGAGTCATTCCTGAAGTTAGCGGCAAACGGGCAAATATAATAAAGATTACAAGCCACCAATGAGCACATGCCAACTTCGATTACAAATTATCACCAGACAATCGCGATATTATATGAGTTCGTATGAGCATCGAACCCCAAACCGCAGCGGAGCGGTCGACTCGACCTGTCTCGGTCGTACCTTGCACAATGCATTACCATATTGTACGAGAAATAATGGCTTATTACTGCCGCTGTGTTTGAGAGATCAATCATTGTATGGATAGTTAATTATGTCTGTAACATCGTATGGATAGTTGAAGGGCTGTGTTTGTATCTACATATGTAGTTTGAGATTTATAGGTGAAATTGCTAGCCCAATTATCACTGGTGGAAAATGTTCGAATAACATTGGACATTCTACATTGGTAAATGTAGCGTAAAGGACGCGATATAGAAGTATGCTCACCGGTACATACACATACTATACATATAACTCTAGGTATATTTCAATAAAATTAATAATAATCTGGATACAGAAATATTTGTTTCTCCGATTTGAAAATAATAGAGCTACTACTATGAGCCAACTTAATAGATATCCATCTGTCTTGGGGACGACTAGCAGTTAAATTGGGTGCAGCTAAGTACCACTGTTTTACATAGAACGATTGCCTATCTGACCTTCTCAACCCAGTTAACCGGAGAACTTAGTCAGACTGATTGTAAAATTTTCTGGCTTCAGACCACCCGTGACCCGTAAATGGAGCCACACATACATAACATTTATTTGAGCGTAACTCAAACTCGTTAAAACACACGCCGTGATGGCAGTTGGCGCACTGCCGACGCAATCAACGGTTACACCGTCTGAATGTCTGCCCACCCCATAATCACCTATGTGGTTACTCGTTTATGGGGTATGAGAATTACAAAAAAAGCACCTTATGATTTCCATGAAAAATAAATTAATTTTGCAGAAGTATTTTCTTTTAACAATAATAAAAGATGCAATGCATAATCTGCAAATATGCAACTCGACACACCCGTCAGAAGTCGTTGTTACAATTCCACGTCAGAGGCCGTCAGGTGGATTTGAGAAAACTCTGACACTAGAGCTTGTAAGGTGATTAGACCTGCAGCTCACTCGATAAGAAGAAAATGTGTAAATATTAAATACAAGTCACATATTATTATCAATTATTATGTGAAAGTAGATATGGTAAGAAAGAATGTTACTTGTGAGATGACGGCAGATATAAGAGTATGGAAGAAGAAAACATGCTGCGCCGATCCCAAGTAATATAGGGATAAGGGCAGGAGGATGATGATGATTAAATACAAGTCACACTAAAACAAAGTCTACCAATTACAGCCTTTTCCCAGTGGCGGATTTTCCAAGCTATTGTGCCAAAATAAATTAATCTACATCATAGGCCATTACACTTCAAAAAATATTTTTTATAAATGATAAGACATCGCTACTATGACAGGGGTTCTCGAACCTTCGACCTTATAAAGGATACCTGTCACTAGACTGACAGCTGAGTTAGGCTTAGCACGACCTCGATAGGAGATAAACTCAATGGCAGTATATGGATATCTTTTGACTATCGATACTTCTCGATCAAGATTGGCTGTCTACTGGGTTTGATCGATCTAAAAGTGGCCGTTTAGTCTATAAAAGGATGAAGTAATAGATTCAGAATAATGTACTACCTATCAAGAAAGAATGAAATGATATTGATTACTCTTTACGATACTTTACAAACCTTCTGTTCTTAACGTTAAACACTCTAGCATTAAAAACACGTGTCTTATGTATGTAAATAAGATTGTGTTTCAGTTAACAAATTCATTCTTTACTTGCTGCAAAATATTTTCGCCACATTTAGGTTGTTTGTCAAAAATTTCACACTCCAGAATTCCTAACCGCGACATTAATTTCCTTTCAAAGCTACTTGAATAAACGTCCCAAAGGAAATATTAAAGATTAAAAATATCATTTTCAATACCAAGTTTTCGCTGGAACGGTCTTTTAGAAATTCTGACAATAAGGAGCTCAGAATAGCAAAGTGTGAATGCATTCAAATATTAACTTGCCAAACTAGTTTCAACTTTACACCTTTGAAATAAGAGATGTCATTGAGTACGGAGACAGCTGGTGTAATTTTGCCGGGATGGTATCTCCAAATTGCTTTTACAGTTTCAGTGAGGCAATTCGAACTTTATATGTATTCGAATAGGGTTCTTATTCCAAGTGTGTTTGGTATTCGAAGTTTTTGAATGGATGCCACAATTGGACGGACGCATTGAGAAGCCCTCAGTAGTCAATGTCGATTGATACTTCAAAGGATATGTTATTGATACCAATGTTACCATTGAGGTTTGTACTGCGATTGCTAAAGGGCTTGATTGGACGCGAATGGCCAGTTACGTGCGTGTTAAGATTTTGACAGCTGCTGTCAAAAACAAGTTCCATATATGAAATTAAATTTAGAATTGCACAGAATGAAGATAATGTTTGTTTATCGACGGCCAATTATTATTTTCTCTTTGAGGTTTGTTGAGATAAAAAATGCGATTCATTCACGTTTCTATCACAGCCTGCATTCCCAATCAACGTCAAATAAATACTGCAGTCCCAAAAGTTTATTTCTGTCTGACTGAAAACAATTCGAAAATTGTTTTGTTTTTCAACAAAAATAGTTCAATAAATCTGCTGACTAAATAGTGTGTCAACTATTTTCAGTATCTTTGTATACCCAAGCGGGCAGTTTGAACTTTATTTATTGATAGCAAGGAAACTATAAATATAGGTAAGTCGTGTGTAAGTACTTATACGTTTATTTATGGGTGTACGTGCAAATTCTTTGCGTTCCAGGAATGTTGGTTTATTTTTTCTTTGGTTGTTTATTATTTGGAGAAAATTAGCTTCCTGTGCAGTATAGAGAAATACCTAGGTAAAAGATAGACTGATACATGACTAAATTGAGTGTAGGTTTGTCTTAATAGTAATATATAACTGTTTCGTACAGTTTCATCCACCGCCCGGATTAATTATTTTCCGTGCCAGGATTAAATGCGGCCTTTAATTTTCAAATTCATTTAAGTGATTCAAGAGATTATTTGTAATGGTGTCCACGGTCGATTTCGGCGGCTGTTCTCTATTAGTGCACGAGCATTTGCGCAGACACAAGTGCACTCCCTATTCCTTCACTCTCATAACCCGATGGGACGGCAATCCGACACGCCCGGAAAGATATCAGGATTACCTCGTAAAAGGTGCCCAACTCGCATACATTACCTTTTTCTTGGTTTTACTATTTGGGCAAACTTCTCATTCTTAATGTAGATTAAATTACAACTCAACACTCAATAAAAAGTCAATTTCATGCTTGTAAGTGAATTCACACTTTACTATCTAAATACATTGATAATACCGGTCTCAGCTATTTGTCTTACTAATTCATCCAACGGGACTGTATGTCTGTTTACGCGTCGCGTTATCGAGAACGGCTGATCCCATTTGACGGTTTCGTAATTTATGACAGATGTCGATTCGAAATTTAAAAACATTCTTTACCTTTTAAGGGAGAATTAGTTGAGATTTGAAGGGACTATGAGCAGTAATTGTGCCTATATTTGGTACATATGTGTTAAAATTGAGCGGTAGATTTGTACATGGAATTATTAGTACATAACACGGAGTAAGGAAAGATGAGTGGAGATTCCATAATGCAGTTAGGTCAGGCGCCTTCTTCTAGGTCAAATACATGCGGGGGGCACGAATAAATAAAATAATAAAAAAAATAAAATAAATCTTTATTTTCTCTTCAGTTACAGTGTTAAGTACATTACAATACAGGTTGCTTTTGTAAGAGAATGGTGTCTGTTTAAGGTTACCCCTGTGTTACAGATCACCATTTATCCTTTTGAATGTTATACAGCACATTTTGTAAGGAGAGAGGCAAATAAAAATCCTAAATACAATTATATCTATTATCATAATGCCTGTATCACAAATAATTTAACATAAAATAGGAAAAAGCTAACGAACATAAGTCTTTGCACTTATTATTGCACATAAACATTTAGATATATAACCCAAAACTTAACATATATTTTAAGGTTTCTTCCACTTAAAAATACACATTATCAAAGAATAAATAATAATAACACACATTTATTAACTTAATATTAAGAGTCACTTTTCTGTGGGAACAATTACATACATAAATATGTATTATAAATATGAATGTATAATGTATATGAATGTATAAATATGAATTAACTGACCGAGCGCTCGGGTTCTTTGAGATACAAATCTGACAACGACTTTTGGTATTACAAAAATCGGTGGGTCCAAAGAAGGCGTATAAGGACGAAAACAATAACGTTCCTCGTCCCCCGCACATCCGCATTTTGGCGTGGTACTTTCTTAGGCGATTTTCCGTTATGGCACCTCCGCTAGTCATTTTGTTCTCCAAGGTTTGTGTTAAAATGGAGCGATAGATTTGTACACGGAATTATAGGTACATAATCTTATAGATTTTTAGACCACACAGCTAGTTTATTACGAAATATATCTGGTTTACGTTCCTTTTATAGATAAGTTAATTACTGTGAAAAGCAAGTCAGACTAGATTTTGCCGTTTATGAGAATATGTAGGATATGTAATTTCCTGTTAGATAACATCATAAAGTACGCGAGTATGAGATAGCTGGAACAAAAATAATGTGCTTGGTAAAGCTTGTAATGATAGATACTTACAAGGCTTGTAGTATTTAGTACACTACTGTGTTATAATAGCAAATTAAGATATCGAATTTCCACCTTATTTGAAATTACTTTTTTTATCAGCCTATGTTGTCCCACTGCTGGGCAAAGGCCTCCCATAGCCATTCATCTTTCCCTATCGGTCGCTATTACTTTAGAAGAAATTTCGTAAATTACTTTAGAGAGTTCATATTATTAATATGTACTCTAACTAGGGCTGCCATCCGTCCGGGTTTCCCCGGATTTATCCCCGTTTGGAGGCCGTCCGGGGGCCGTCCGGGCGGGGTTTCAAGAAGTGTCCCCGTCAAACTCAAGTCAAACCCTGACACTTTTCATGTAAGGAACCCTAAGGATGCCTCATTGAATTTAAGTGTATGTTAATAGTAAATGAATTACAAATTAGGTATCATTTTGTTTAAAAAAATTGGTACTCGTTCGGGTAAAAAATGCGATTTACGCCAAATGTCCGGGTTTTTTAATGTTTGTCCGGGTTTGGCGAAATTAGAGATGGCAGCCCTAACTCTAACTAACATAATCCAACAGTTGCAGCTAAATAATAACAGAACCTGTCACATTCCACTTAAATTAATCAATGTACATTTCATAATTATTTTGACATCTCACATCCTCTCAAACCCAACTTAGCAATTATGTACGTACTTTTTAAATATCGATACATTTAATCATCTGTTTCCGACGAGATAATTACAAAATTCTTAGCAAGCCCATGTCTTAACGGTATCGAGTCGTGACTCCCGATGTTTTGGTTCCAGCGTAGTAACTATTAAGTTATCTGTGGTTCTGGTAGTAATCATGAGAATAAAATGACTAGCGGAGATGTCACAGAAAATCTCCTAAGAGTATAACGCGCCAATATGCAGGTGTTATGGAGACAAGGAGGGCTGGAAGCCGACTCTAACATAGTTGGGAAAAAGGCTCGGAGGATGAGGATGATTAGGGAGACGAGGAAAGTTAATAGCTCAAGTTAATAGCTCCGTCCTTACATGCCTTCTATGCAACCCGATGATTGTTTTCAAAATAAAATGACCAATCAATGAAGGCCAATCTTTGACAGATTGGTTTTGATTTGACCAGGAACCCTACCCTCTCATTAGTTCTAGTAAATGATCACGCCTTTGCTTGACCTACAAGAAGGCGCTTGACCTACCTTCCTTATGGCATCTCCGTTATCTTTCCTTCCTCTGTGGTCGTAATCGATACAGTTAAGTATCAATTTACTGCGACAGAGATTATTTGTTGTTTTTGCTTTTTTGCTGTTTTTCGTGGGAAATTGCGGGTTAATAGGTCAATTTGAATTCTGAATGGTTGTATTTTTTGTCAGATTTATGTGAATGAAAGTGGGAAGTGAATGTGGTAGGTTTCCGACCTGCACGGTTAAAGCACCTTTAAAGGCACACAAATGTTTCTTCTGATCTACTCGCTCTAGCTAAGAGTAAAAATTTCGGGCAATTTTTTCTTACATCAAACGTGCAGTTCAACGAATTTAACCACTATAAATTATTAAAAATATTATTTCTTTCATAAGTTACTGCAAAGATACACTAAACAAGCTCATAACAACAATAGGACTCATCCATCATAGACAAAACTATCCCGATACCAAACTACATCAAACGCCAGACCTCAACATTAAACCAAATATGAATTAAAAGAAATTCCTTCACTAATTGATGCTCAATACTTGGCCCTTAAGACAACTAAACACACATAGATAATTTCCTTTTAATCTTACACGCAACCATAAATCAATGGGAAGAAATAAAAACTACGCGATGCTAAACCCTTATTAGTAATCCATCGATCATTATTTAACGAGCCATACTTAACCTTTTTTAAGTGGGGAGGCAATGTACTTAAAACATTTCGGTTTCACGACAAGCGTTTAACGTACCCGATTTGTTCGAATTTCAAATCGCTTTGTCCGTGAAATAGGTGTATGAGTCCCATTGGATTGTTAACTCTATTTGTTTGTACATAAAGTTCGTTTTAAGTTTTAATAGTTTTGATTCATTGCGTAATAGGGATGTCAAATCTAAGACTTTTGATGATGGGAACAAGGGCTTTTCATATTTAATTAAAGCTGTCAGAATTGATTCATAGCAATTGTTCCGTTAATTATTTATTTGTCAACAAACTTCTTATGACTATATTAGGCGTTCATAATTTAATTTTTACCGGTCATAAAAATATGAAAGACCGCGGAAGTTTTTGGTAGGAAATTCTTTGGTTTTTGATCTCGAAGTAACGAAAGACAAGAGAGGCCGATGACGTGGAAACTTCGACAAAGAAAGATGACATTACGAAAGGGTTATTTTTAGACTTTCCCCTTCTAATTTTGGGTTGTACGAAAAGTAGGTCTTCCTATTTTTTTAAAAGGATTCAAAATCAATTTGGGATTCGATGTACGGTACTTTAATCGTAAAGGAATATAGCGACTTACATATGTTTTAATGATAATGACGAATACTGCCTTTGTTTTAAAAATTGAATAAAACTGAAAGTACATATGTAAAAATTACCTCACATATTGTAATGCAATCCTAACAGCCACGTTAGCATTAGTATTTTTATAAGGTTTCAGTTGCGTTAAGTCTCATAATGCAAATTCCGACATTTTCCTATTCTATTCTATTGTCGAGTGTCAGTTCACCAGCCAACCTAGCTTACCAGCACGTTTACTTCATCAGGACATTATACACCTTTTTAATTTTTTGACACTTGGTACATTTATTAAAAAAAATACTAAAAATAAACATCAAAATCCTCTAATGACGACGGCACTCGTAAAAGTCACTGAAAATAGAAAACTTCATACAAACACAGTTCATTGAGCGGTACTTCATAAAACTTCATATTTTATGGCTTCATGCTTTATATAAAAGTAGTGAAGATGGATTGATGGGTAGGGTAGCAACAAAAAAAGTTTGGGGGTTCCCAAGTATGAAGTTATTTTAATTTTTATTACGTCACACCTGTTCTCCTGAAGATTTAAATAGATTTAAGCAGACTTTCCATGAATTTAGGGACGAGGTATTAGTACAACTGTCAGTATTGTAAAATATTAGTACCAAGAAATAGACAGAAAAGAAAGTAAACTGTTGCAAGGGCAGCCATACTAAAATGATTTGTGTCATTTGCACTTAAAACAAAAGAAAATAGTTTAATCACCGACTGTTTCTTGCGGTTTCACACGTATCCTGAGAGCACTTCCTGCGTCTATGTAAAATATAGCCTGTCACTCACAAATAATGTGATTCAAATCAGTTCAATAGATTCAGATACACCCTTCACAAATTCACAAACTTTACCTTTTTACATAAACACAGATTAAAAGAATTCTTAAACACTTGTACTTAAAACCCATTAAACTTAATTTGACAGTCTCAAACGTTACCATTAAGCTCATCACAACAATCTGACGCATGCGCAAGCTCGGTATAATTACTTTCAATTGGAATAGACAACGCTCCTCTGTTACTATAATTACTGGTAATCTACATTTATTTACAGGGCTACCAAGAGATTTTAAGTTTGTAGACAATTATTTTAGCGTGTCAGATGAATTGGGCATTAAAAATCGGTTAAGAATTGTGCTCTAACACTTCTGTACCATGAACCAAAGCCTGCCGGCGATCCGGGGGAGTGTTTGAAAAGTTATTTATTTAACCATTCATGTACACAGTAAACACATAAAAGAAGTAGAAGTAGTAGTTAACTCAGCCCTGGTACATAAACGGCTAAAGAAGGAACATGGTCGGTTTAAGTCAGTAAGAGTCTGACACTTCTTCGCGTTTGTTATTATGGGACCGGCAAAAATAAAGAATTACGTCATACTCGTATGTGAAAATTTCAACTATCTGAGTATCACGGTTCATGATAGTCTGGTGGCAAACGGAAAGACAGACAGACGACCGTCCTACTAATTTTAGTGGTACTTATGAATACTATTAAAGTTATCTTTTTATAGTGCATACTCAATAAAGAAGCAAATAATAAAAGTGGGTTAACTATAAACAGATGTCTTACGAAACTCACAGGATGCAACTATGACTTGCAAATGTTCGTTTTGTCATTCTATGTAAACAAAGTGTGTCAAAGTTTTCTTATTTTCCAAATATGTATTATAGAGACTTGCATTTAGTGCAATAAATTCTTTTATTCAATATTTTTTGCTAAAAAGTTTGTTTAATTGCTTGAACGCGTTAATCTCAGGAACTAATGAACCGATTTGGAAAGCCATCTCAGGGTTGATAGCCCATTTATCGATGAACGCTAGAGTCTATCCGCGTGCGCGAAACCGTTCCCACGGAATGCAAATGAAAGCTAGTATTGTAATACTTTAAATGTGTGGTAAGAAAATAAACATTTAAATATTTTCTTTTATCATTTATCAGACAGCCCTACCTCCGCTAATAGAGGAATGAGTCCCGTTGTTCCATCGATCTGAAGGGCTTTTGTTTCAACTACCTTTGATAACAAGCATCGTTGTTAAACGATACGATTTCATCTATTTTTATTGCAATAATTGATAAAAGTACTGTTGTACCGCTTTATGATGGTAATTTTAAAGAGTATCAAAGACGAGGCGAAAGACTTGAATGGTTTCAATATCAATGAACATTTATGAAGCTTTTTGAGTAATGCATTTATTTGGGTCACTATTTTATTGAACAATGTTGATTAAAATTTTGATGAAGCAATAAAGCAATAGTATTCAGTCCAATTTTTCAAAAATAAAAACATTGTTATGTGTAAAATTTTATTCCATAAAAATACTTTCAATATCTATGCGTGCACACATTTCCCCAATTAATTACTTTACGCTATAATTTCAACACGACACGACATAATATTGTCCACTGGCTTCCTTCCTTACACTCCCCACAAAAAGTTGACAAATGCTTTTGTCACCCATTTGTAACCTCACCACAGAACTTAGAGCATTTAACCAACTGGATCTGCCATGAATTCAAATATCTTTGCAAAACACGCGAAGGGCGAGGCAACGCAACAAATAGTGAGACGTTACTCGTGCATTTTCAATCACATTTCTATCTCATGACGACATTGACATGCAAAAACATAACGTCCATGGGCTATGAATTTATTTCGAGGAAAAGGCTAAGCAGATAAAAAGCATAAACTTGAGAGCCACTCACTTATCTACGGAATTCTTGAAAAAGATTAGACGCACACAATGTATTGACATACGAATATGACCCGGGCGATCTCGTACGTTTTAGCAAAGGAAAAGAGATGGCGTCTCCAATTGATTGAATGCTCTAAGCCAGAGGACCATGCAGAAAAAACACGGGTTTCCTTAATGAATAGCATCGTGGAATCACAATTAGTCCAGTGACGTGGACACTGTTCCTTGCGTGACCCAATTGTGAGTTTGTGACCCCGTGTCAACGGTCACGGGAATTATTTGTTGGTATTGACCGTAGCTATCCTGGTTTTGTTTTGTGTTGGGATTGTGTTTTTGTAGCTGCAAAACATATGTGTATTTACTTGGCTATCCTGAAAATTCGGCTTTATTTTCTTTCTTGTCCAAAGTCCATTGTGTACGTATTTTTATCCATTCAGAAAAGATGGACATTTCCCATTTGTGGTGCATTCAGTACAGTTTTATATTTTGAAGCTAAATGGATCACCAAAAATAACATATTAAGTATTTTCTATAGCCACAATTATCAAGAAACATATTCTACCAATTTACAAACAATTCTCAGCTTACAAGCACTTCAATACTCGAGTAAAACTTTCATAACACATACAACTTGACCTACAACCATAGACAAAGTATGCTTGATTCAGCATCACTCCCCAACTTCGCTTTTACTCAACTCTAAATTGAAAATGTATAAAGCCGTCGAACAAAGCAGAAACGCGAGAGTTGATGTGTTTCAAACTTTTTGCACCAGTTCATTTGTGGAACCCAATAATAATGGAATAAGTTGTTCTCCAGAAGCAATTAATTAAAATCAGGTTTGAGTTTTTTTTGGAAAGTTCACTTTTGGTCCTCATTCCTTACTTTTGTTGTGCGAAGTACTGACTGATTGAGAATCAGAAAATCACGCCTCTATACTTTATCAGTAACGAAAAGATTACCTAGGTAAGTCAGTTACAAGTTTGCTTTATTGTCATTGTTAAGTAAAAAAAATATTCCTAGCCTAAATTGTCCCAGTGCTGGGCAAAAGCCTGCCGATTTTGTCTCCACACCCCTCGATTTTTTAAGTGTTCCCACCAAGTACTAGTTTATTTCATGATATGGTTGAAAATATGCATGTAAATAAAGTTACAAAAATAACTAACGATATTTAAGCTTCTGCTTCTGCTATTTTTTACAAAAAGGAAACTAATGAGATGCACAATCTTTTCAGCTTTACCTTTGGCGAGCTTCCCTTTGATACCGAGACTCTGGAATATTACCTACTGAAAATCGTTAGGAGAAAAATGATAAGGAAGAAATATTGCGTTTTCCTTTAATTAAGGAAAAGTTAAATATTTATGTTTTAATTAAGAATTTTATCAAGAAAATAGGTAAAAGTAGCTTAATAAAATTTAGTTACAAAATTGTTCTGAATGTACGTTTTTTTACCAAATAAACAAGAAAAAATACTTTCAGAATTACTAAAGTACTATGGAAGAAAGCAAGTTATGGAACACAATACATTTCCTTGAAGACCTATCGACCTATTGCGAGGAGAAATATCGGAATCAGTCCTGTACTGAAAAATATTTGCGTCAAAAGAATCTTTAAAACCCGCTCTGTGAAGGCGTTTGCCGTCTCTTCTTCTAGGAAAGTCTGTAATTGAACATACTGGTTGAAAATCTAAAGTATTTCAATCAATATCCTTTTAAAACTTAGTCTCGGAAAAGAATGAGAACAGTGTGCTGAGATAATCCTTTTATTTTTATACTTAAGAAGTTTTCAAACTAGCGGATTATGCGCAAAGTTCGGTCGTTTAAAACTACAAATCTTAATCTATTTACTTCTATCATAGTTTTTTCATGGGATAAAATATAGCCTATGTTACTCGGAAAGAGTGCAGTTTACCAACAAAGAAAGATTTTTAAGTCGTTTCAATAGTTTCGGAGCCTTAAGGTTACAATTAACTAACAAAAAATCTCCTCTCTATTATGTATATTCATAGGTTAAGGAGAATTATTTTCCCAGCTAACGTATCCAAATAAACTCGTAAATAGCAACGTTAACATTTGTATGCCATTAGTTCTTCCATGAGAGTGAACTTTAATAGCCCCGGCATCCATTTTTAGTCAGGCGACAAGTAAAAATAATCATCTTCTGATAGTCACTGGAATCTAAGGAATGGATTGAAACTAGGTTACATTTGGAAAATGTTGCGAGATATTTTATCTGTCCCTTTTATGTTATATTTTTGTATTCGGGTGCTCTTTTGTAGTATTGTGACATAAGCATAAATGTCACATGAGTTGGTTACCGGGTTAGATACAATTCTTGTCCTGTAGATTTGGATATCCGGATTTGGCACTACTACTGACTTTGATAATCGCGTTTGTTTTAAGAGAGCCCCTCTAAAATATTCATTCTATTTTCCTACTCACTGACTGAATTTACAAGGGCTACTTTATGTGTATTATGTGATTATGATTAGTTTTAAGGTATGATTCTATTTTGATTAGTTTTTTAGAATGTTAGTTATAATTTGTCTACGCTATTCCATTAGGAAGTCGTAAGTTGATAATAATAATAAGTAAATAAATAAATAAACATAGTTTGTTTTTGTTATAGCGGCGTCAGAAATACAACCCAGTGACAGACGGACACCGAAGTCTTTACTAATAGAGTTCTGTTTTACTCTTTGGATAGAGAAAGATATAAAACTTCCTGAATAGCATAGCCAGCCAAACTTATTAAATCTCACTTAGTCTTTGTAACTAATGATGATTATTTAATTTGTGCATCTTAGACAAGCTCATTGTAGTCTGAACTCCCTGTATGCATTTCTGTTTGGTTAAGCACACAAAGGGTTAAACTAATCTGAAACGGCACCCAAACTCCGTTAATATTCCCCTAGCCCCAGTCTATAATTACTGAAGCTTTACACAAATCAGTCATTACCTTCCCAAGTAACCTTAGACGGCAATTAGCTTAATTAACCAAGAATTGAAAGATTAAACGGTAGATAATTACTGCTTCTATTTGTAGCTACTGTTACCCTAAATCTTAGCCCTTTGTGTAACCTTTGTGAAATGTATCTGAATATTTGATGCAAATTATAATTATATTTCACCTGGTATAACTATTACCTACGCATAATGTAGTTACGGCCCTCAGTTTTGCCCGTATCTCAGGTAAGCTATATCCCGCACATGGATAAAACAGTATGGACTATAGTATAAAAGTAACTTATGTATATGTTATTCCGATATATTATAAGCTATAATTACTGCTGAGTTTCATCATTATCCTTTCAGCAGTTTTAGCGTAAAAGAGTATCAAACATACCTACATGCCCACATACAGGAATAAATAAAGATGATTAATATTAGCTTTATTCTTCATCTACTCATATGTTTACAAAACCCTAAGAGAATTTTATTGCTCTCTAAATGTAACCAATATTGATAGTTCGTAATAGACTCGAGTAAATAAACGCCAACTCGATACTCTATGACTCGATTCTCGGTAAAATGTCTCGATTGAATAAACATCTCGAAATGTTCAGTGATGTATGGCTGTTCAAATATATCGATTTAATGTGTTTGTTTGAGCAATCGGTTTGTAATCGGTATAAAAATGGCTGAAATGGAAACAAAAGATATGGAAAAACTAACAAATACTTAGAAATAGCTTTTGCTCAGAATGAGATAAGCTTCTATTTAAAAGTATTGAAAACTTTTTTAAGCGTTTTGTTTACTTTGCACGGAAATGGGTTACGCTATACTTTAATCAAATGTATAATACCTACGTAGGTACGTCAGAATTACATTTAGTACATACTTTATTCTACAAATACACCTACTTATTTTACTCATGCAATCCTACAGTTCTCTTTAAATAACTTGGCAATTGTGAAGTTAGCTATACAACTGCTCGCGCATCCGTTCATTTAGTTATATTGTCGAAAAGCTTGCTTGCCCAAAGTTAGCAACTATTGCCTTCACAATAGCAAAACAAAATTAACGTAGCACTATTTTGCAAGCGTCAAGTGGCTAACTTCAGAATTGCTAATTTGGCGCGAACTGTGACACCTAGGCGACTCGGTTATTGCTTGAGATTTCTGGGAAATGGCCGGAAAGTATTGGCATTGCTAATTAATTGCTGCCCCACCTATTTCGCACTCAGTAATTACTGGCTATAATAAACAATAGACACGTATACCTACCTAGATATCTGAATCACCAGAATAACTTAGGCAAATAAGAAATTATACAGATAGGTACTTTTAGTACATACTCGAATTTTCGAATCTGAATCGATTAAATAAATCATCATTATGCATAGGAGGAAAGAATAATCCTTTATGAACAAATGAATCTACTTAAAGGTAGGTAACATAGAAAATAAGCAAGACTACTTACATCAGTATAGCTAACTAACTTAAGCTACGAATATCGCTAATAAACAAGATATTTGTACCATAAAAAATCTCTAAAATAGTAGCCAATTACTTCCCATACACACTTGTTAAAGAATATAAACCACATGAAACTAATACCATAGATAGAGGCACCACACATACGGAACTATCGAGACTTCCTGACCTACATACAGCATACACCTGCAATTCACTGCTGATAGATGATACACATGAATATTTGAGCAGTTCATAAAGTAAGCTTTGCCTAGCTTTTGCTTGTGCATCTGTGTTCTAATTAAAAATGCTTTAAGGTAAATGATTGATTGGTACGCCGATGTAAGTACGTTGCTGTCAAGAAATGGTTGAAAAAGTGTTTTTCTCGTTTTTCTCGTCAGCACGTTATGATGAAAGGTACTTTCAGGTGGTAAAAGTGTAGGTTTTCTGTTCAAAAATTATCTAGGTATTTAAATCAAAAGCATAAGTAACTTTGTACGTATTTCGGCCTGACGCACTATCGCACCAAAACAATTGAACCAATTTAAAGTAACACATAGGTACAGTCTATAGCCCGAGACAAGACATAGGTTACTTTTTAGTTGTGGAAAGTGGTTTTCCAGAGCCGCGTTTAACCGCTACGTTCTACCGCAGAGAACGGCTACGTATTAAATATAAAGCAGATAAATTCTATTCAAAATATTCGAAATAACCCTTAACATATTAAAATCTGTCTAAACCATAGCTCACAGGCATATCCTTTCAATCTTCAATCCCAAACTGATTTTGTCAATACATCAACGAACATGTCTACTGTCAATGTGTCAAATAACTAGCATTGTTATGTGAAGACGTGGTGGTGATATTTGGCTGAACTAATTGTAGTAATCCTTTGATGTATGCTTTCTTATAATTGATCTATCTTTAGCCGCGGTAAGCAATGAGGAGCTACAGCGTAAATAGTTTTAAAATGAAGTAAAATACTTTACATAATCTCGCGGCAAACTTATCTTAACAGTATTAAAATATCGTCTAGGAATTACTTTTAGGAAATCGCAAGAGCTTAACTGAAATACATGTTTTCATATTTAAAAAAAATACACTAAAAAGTATTCACAAAACAAATAGGTAAAGTTGTAGTTATAAAAATATCCTATTCATTTTCCTACCCAAATAACTTAACTATAAGTATTTCACAAAACCGCATAAAAAACTTTTGAACATTTTTATGTTTTCCACCAAGAAGTTCCTGTCAGCACTTTGGAATTTTATTGACAACGCGACAAAATGCTTTTTCTTTTAACTAATTTTAGAGAACCATAAACTGTTGCGCGTGTCATTTAGTAGTCATCAAATAAGGAATTCAGGATTAAAGTCTATGCTAGCCGACGATATTAAGACGTTTCGGTACGAAATACTAGTAGCGATCCGGTTCGATAACTTTGATTCCGTAATATAAAATCCCGTAATCGGATAATTAAGTTTATTTTATTATACTCCAGATTCGAGGGTTTCGGGTCCTTAAATATTATTAGCATGTTCGTTAACACTAGTGTGAGAGAGTAATATAGTATGTCACAGATCTTATGTGCAGTTGACAGCTGTCAATTTTCGAGGGAAAATAGCTTACTGTACTGAGTGCAAGGTCTATCAACTGCATCAAAAAGCGGGCGAACGATACAACGAAACTGTTGATAAAACAAATGATTCTTAATTCAAATTCCGTAATTATGTAGTATGAAAACAATTGATGTGACGTCACTAGTCCCTTAAAAAGTACGTCATTTCGGTTCGGCACGTGAGTTTCTAGTAAGATCAGTTACCTTACGCTATCACGCATCGCGCCCTCAATAACTGATAACCTTTGACTCCAAGATGACTCAAAGTCACCATTTAGAGATGCATTAACTGTCTATTATTCTCCCATATCTATCCATAGATGCATCCAAGATAAATTATTCAACCTTGAACCTTAAACTAACTTCTTAAAGTTCAATTTTGAACGCATATGAACTACAAAAGCATTTACATTGTTCCATCACTCCCCATTCCCATGGGAAAGGTATCATTGCCATCGTTACGTGTCTAGTGCGCTCTGAATGAATAATATCGCGTAATGGGAGGCCTTACACGTTTGCCTTTGATGGCGATTGTGATGGGTACGGAATATGGGCTTTCGAGGAACTGCTGTAAGTTTGATGGAAGATAAATAATTTAAATATTGCTGTAGATATTTCTCTGTGATGTTATGTCACATTATAATAAACGTAGGTGGTCTCATTGCCACACGGTAAGAAACAGTCTCAAACTGCATCAAACAACATTAATTTGCCAAGACAAGTTTGAGTTAGTCTGTTTTACAAATCAAAAATCAAATACCGAATAACTTTTAAAAGTACATAGATGTAGATAAGTATACAGATGTTACACACACATCAAATTATAGTTTTCAAATAAAATAAATACCGCTACATTCCCTAATACATAATTGGATAATTTAATAGTAGAAATGGTAGGAACACGCTAGCCCATCAAATATGGCGACTACCGCTTACATCTTTATACTAAATTGGATAAATCGTTTAACTCTTTCGGTGGTTTGGTGTTATACAGCTCAATAAAATGATAGTCACGTCATGCACACTTAGAACTTTTAATGTTCTTTTTTATTTTAATGAAATTAAAATAATCTAATCAACAAATAAAAATAATTTCGAGAATGTTTTTTTTTTTTGTCAATTTCCCATTTTCATAAATAAAGAACGGCAATTTAAGCACGGTGTAAAGTAACTTTTTATCATTATCCTAGCCTAGCCTTTTCCCAATCATCCTCCAAGCCTTTTTCCCAACTTCTTATGTTGGGGTCGACTTCCAGTCTAACCGGATGCAGCTGAGTACCAGCGCTTTACAAGAAGCGACTACCCTATCTGACCTCCTCAACCCCGGTTACCCGGGCAATCCAAATTATCCCTTTTCACAATCGAAATTATATTTAATTAATACTGGGTACGCTCCCAGTTGACAGCGATGGGGATGAATTTTTTGACGCCTTTTAGATATAGTGTATATATATATATATATTTTATTGTTCTACTAGGATAGTTTATTTTTGTGTTGTAAATATCTATGAAAATTAATAAAAAGAACACCTAAAAAGTTGTCGTCTATTTATTTACGCAAAAAAAAATATTGCCATACTTACGCTACGCTACGTGAAACCTTCTTGTTAGCGACACGCATAACTTCATGGCTTTATTACAATACATGTGGGTATTAGGGTGTATTTGACGTTATGGGAAGGCTCCATGTCACGCATACCTTTGGGAATAATGCGACCTTTTTCATTTAGATTGTAACTTTTTTCATAATGTCAGTCCTTTGGGTTATATGCAACAGACATTTGGGTAAAAAATTAACCCACATAGATAAAACGCAAACTCTTACTAATTTAACAAAGTTTTCTCCAGGAAATAGTAATAGGGCAATTTAAAGATGTGTTTGAACGTTCCCTATTCGAAATCACCCTTTTAAATAACTAGCCCGCGGACATATAAACATTGATTTGTAAATTGATTGACATAGGACCGACATTTATCATATTTCGAGTGCAATTATAGAATTCAAATTGCCAATCACATGCTCAATGGAAACATTCAATATTTTTCTGTAAATGACGAGCATGATGAAAAATCTTAAAAAGTTGTCATAAATAAATATTTTACCGAAACCGCAACAATCATAGCTGCGATAAGTAACTAATATTTTTTCAATGTTATCTACCACTTCAATAAAAATATCTGACAGTCCCGCTAACCTGTTAAATTAACTCGAGCAAAAAGGGCCATCGAAAGTAAAAAATGAGAATAATATAGTACCACTCACCTATAACTGACAGGTGCTCTCAAATTGACAGAAGCTTCTCTCGACTGGATCCGTCTCCTCTTATCTCCCTCCCGCCAACTGGCGTAACTCCTCGCGAAGGTCGGAACACCACATCCAGACACATTCACGTAATCCACTGACACATCCACCGTCTCATTAAAAAACGAGGTATCATTAACAAAATCATTAAAATCAAACGTATTATTTATACTCGAGGTGTTTTCTAACATGGAATGATTTGTGGGCTGGTAAACCCCATTATGTTTAGGACTAGAATACACGTAAACTCTGTTTAGTTCCGAATCGTTTTCGGTTTTAATTTTGAGGCTCTCGTGGGTGGTGTTGATGTGGTAGTTTTCTGCGGAGGTGTACCACGCCTCTAATACTGCGATGTGAGAGTCTAGGTCCCGGCATGTGAGTCGGAACTCGCTGTCGTGACATTGTTGCTCTTCCACTATTTCTGGAACAAAAGAAAAACTATTTTAAAGATCGTGAAAATGTTGATATACAAGCGGGACTTATAATGTAAAGGTAAGATATCTTTTTCTCTACCCGATGTGATGGTTCGGCCTAATTGCACCGACCGTGGTATGTCACCTGTTACCACGGTCGATGGCGATCAAGTCCTAATTCTGGAGGTGTAATTGTACCTCCAATTTAGGTCAATTGACTTTGTGGTGACAGTGTCTTTTTCAAGTTATTCTTGCTGGATTTTGGAGCTTGCCGCTATCCTACAAGAATTCCCGAAAATCTTAATATAATTGAATTGTTTGACATAGCTGCGACAGTTAAAAACTTCAAAAGCTTCAAACAAATTATATCTAAATGACCTATTTCTCCAACTGCTTTGCCGAACTCATCCAAATTAATTACCATTGTAAAATCTATAATAGTTAGTATTTCTATCACGCTCAGGCTATTAATAGGAGAATTAAGGCGATCCTGGTGTAATGGCAGGTCCCAATCTACGGGTGGTACGTGACGGCCCGGGGCTAGTTTTAACTTAATTTTAGTACTGGACTTATCCTTTTGCTCATGTAATTGGTACTAATGAAGTAATTATTCGATAAAAAAATTGGAGATTTTGTTGGGTATCAGATATTTTAGTTGGGTACTTCTATTTTGTTCAATGGTATAGAAAAAATAAGGCACTATTCATTAAAATGTATCTTCCATCGTTCTACAGAGATACTATACCCTAATTAATTTTTACAGCTTTAAATTATAAGCCATAAAGTTTTTATTCGACCCATTAGTCAAAACAAATAATAAATAAATGTTCGTAAAACAGAAGACATAATTAGCTTACGTTAAGGCATGCACCGTGCGTGTGTTTATTTATGATGCATATATTTTATAGAAATACCGGTGTTATTAATTTCAAAGCAGTGTATAAATCGTAATAATTTATTCATTAAAATTGAAATACTGTCAATTCTTTCTATTGCATTAACAAAATCATTTGTTATGGGAGATTGAATAATGATAATCTTCACACAATTGAATGAACCAATAATCTACTAAAAAGATCAAATCTACCAATAATAAAAAGTGTAAATTTTAATCATGGCAATAAATCGTTTTAACCCTAAAATTCTCACATGCATAAAATAACATGCATTTGTAATATCATACACACCGTTGATAAATATTCATAAATAACGGGTCGGCCTTAGCAAGTGCGTATTATAGCCAAATAGCCATATATAGCCAATCAGCCAAGCCATATCAATGTTAATGGCTATGTCATTGTTTATATAAGAGCTTTTAAATATTTTGATAGCTTTGTAAAAGGTTTGATCGATCGTTAAACGTTTTTATTGTCTTTGGTTTTAAAAGGGAAGATTGAATGAATTCTATTTGATTTATTTTTAATTGAGTTGTGGAATAATGCATAGGAACCAGTAAAGAGTAAAATGTTGAGTTGAGCAATCGCAATTTAGTATTTATCCAAAATTAAATGACCTAGCCGAAAAGATCAGCAAATGTAATTTATAAACAAAACTGTAGGAAAATTAATATTTTTGGGCTATAGATAGCTTTAGCAAAATTTCATACAGCTTTTTAAAAGAGAAGTCCAAACTCTTAAACCATTTGGACTGTGCATTTTGATACTTATGAATATTTTTACATTTCCACGCTGCAATTTACTGGCGTGACACTTACCACTTTCAATATGAATTGATAATATCAGTTACATGCAAATGCACTTCATACTCAAATGCCATATAACCATTAGATTTACAAACAAATCAAACAAAACATATTTGTATTAAGTCGGAGGGACTTAATAATATCAAGAACCTAATCTACGAGTTTGTCTTAATAGTTAAATGCAAAAGTTTGAAGTTTTTTGGATAACTAATGACTAGATTTTGCCAAAAGTCATATAGGAAAATAAAACATTTTATTATTATTTAGTTTTTGAACTGAGAAAGACAGAGGTTCTGTTATAATAAGAACATTCAGATAGATACAGAACGAACGAAAGAACACACAATAAGTCGGGGTCCAATCCACAGACGCAATTCACAGACTTACAGAAAAATGCGCGTGCAGTCATGTGCTATAAAACTATCAAATATATGTAAGCTTAATACGTAGGTAAGCTGTGATGAGATTAACTCAGTGTTTTCGAAACAAAATAACAGCTTTGAGTCTAGCGGGATTAAAACAACGAAATACTTTTAGTTTGACAACGCATGCGAATAAATAAAGTACTTAATGCACGATGTCGGTTTTGCCATGCGGATTGCATTTATTTTTCTTTGCACGGTCGCAATAGGTATTTTTTAAGCTACTTTTATTGTTTGTAGTTTGATGACATAACTATTGAACTCTCTTTCGTCTTTCTATTAAATATTGAATTTTAAGACTGCAAAATAACTTCATGTCATTATTTTGTTTCAGGTACCTAACATAATACGTCGACGGGTTAAGTGGAATTATGAAAATTGCGAAAAATAAAAAAAAATATGAATGAATTGAAGTATTTCCTATAAGTTCGCTAGATACATATTTTATGTGTTTTTTCGTGTTTTAAAGTATTTAATTTGTTTAATACTATAAAAACAAAACACATAAATTACCTCAAAACATAGGACCGCAATCTACCAAAAACCGCTCTCTGTCGTAAAAGTCGGACGAGATATTAATGGCTGATAAATTATTTACGATCACTCCTCATACAGAAAGACATCGTTTGTTTATTACTGTTTTCCCGTATCTGTTGACTTCTTGCTTACTTGAATAATTTCCTGTCTTATTGCACAATTGCATTTTTACGTATTTTAGAGATACGGAGTCTTTTTAGACTAGAAATGCGTTTGCACATATTTGGGTCAAACTAAAATGGTTTATGACAAAGATCTCACATTTTCTACTTCATTAACTATGTTTTATGTTCGTTATTTCTGCTTACAGTTGAAAATATTAAGAAGTAGGCTGGGCAGTTGGCTAATATGCATATACGACAGTGGTCAACTAACATCAGCGTAAAATACCTTATCATCTATGATTCCGCGTGACTTTTAATTTACCAATTCTATGAACAAAACTTCCAGTCAAGACCAATTTTTGTTAATAAACCATTCAAAAACTTCTCCACCTATCACATTTTCTACATGTCCCACTTAGCCAGCCTAGACCAGACCAGCTATTTACTCTAAGTACCATCTAGCAACCTGTAAGCATGCCTGGAGCGTAACTGTCAGATGTATATCACTCAACGTCATGAGTGATTGACATCGCGCCAGCCCTGCTGGTGACAAGTGGCGCCACACTTAGACTAATACTAGGAAGCTTTGGAACTTGCAAGTATATAGAAGCTATAGAAGCTTGTAATGGAATGGCATGTGTTGTTATGTAAGTGTATGCTGTATGTAGGTTAGCATTATTGCTGTAGATTTCACTGGTGACGAGCACAAATGTTTCTGTCTAGGCACTTGCTGTAGGAAACTTACGTACTAACGTGAGGACTTTTCCGCCTGACCAGTGGTGAATTTTTGCGTTTAAAATCATGTGCAAAGAAAGAAAGTGTTTTTTTAATGAATAAGCAAATAGAAACCTAGCGGTGGCCAAAGGGGAATGTCCCCAATACTTAGTAGGTACGTTACGTTCCATAAATCATTTCTGCTTTTTTTTGTAATATTAGCGTCATTGTCACTATCATCAGACGCTTTCCACATCTATAAATCATGTACTTAAATTATATCATTTATTTTTTACAATTACAAAATTGGAAACACCCTTAAGAAATGCAAGTTTTAAGTATTCAAATATTTGCAAACAAATTCAACAAAACTGCACTACTATATCCCTCCACAAAAAAAGGACTTAAAAGAACAAAAAAACCCAAGCTTTAATAATGTATCAAAGAACTCCAGGTCTGCTGTAAATCCTCATTGTTCCGTTCCTTGCATAATTCAATAGGGCAACATTCCCTCACGGACAGCCCTTTATATTGTTAATATATGCTGTGTTGCTACACTCTTATACCTTTTTCGGCCTCATTTTGTACGCAATGAACGTATTTAAGCGTAAATACGAACGTTAATCAGAATTTTAAGCGAACGTTGCGTGGCGTAGTGATAGTGTGTTTTTAACGGTGATTAATAATAGGGTAGTGTCCAGGGTCGAAATAATGAAATAATATTTAGTCCGCTTTTTAGATAATCAAAAAATATTGGATACGTATTTTTTCTTTTTTTAATTAAACATAAAATGACAAAGATAATACACTTCAAAAATTAGGAGTGGGGGCCTTTTACGTCACAGTGTCCTGAAAATTGTAGCAACTTGTGACGTCACACTCAACTTTAACACGCTATATCTTAACAAGTTCTGATCCAATTTAAAAAAGAAAAAATACGTATCGCTTAATTTTGGACAATCTACAAGACGGACTAATTATTATTTTTTAGGAAACTAGCCTATTGTGAGAAGTGATGTGTCTATGATTTAGTAAATGTGAAATCAATTTGGGGATTGAGTACAGCCTGTTATGGAAATGCACAGTTTTTAATGTTGTAAAAAATACACATTGATAAGTTAACCTTTGGGAACTATATTTTTTGTCACCAAAATTTATATTTGTCATCAAGTTGTATCACCTAATAAATAGATCTATCGCCACGAAATATTTTCGTTCTCAGATAAACAAAGAGTGTTCCCAGGTATGAATTACCAAATTATTGTTAATATAATGTGTAAAATATGAGATGGATTACCAATAAAATTGTAGTGCATTACATGAATATAAACTTCGTTCTTATAATAACAGTTTTATTACTTAAATAATAGCTTGGTGCTCAAAATGGTAGATCTGTCACCAAATAAATCGATTAATCGATCCCTGACTGCGACTCCTTTTTATTTGTTATTTTGTCACCAATACAGTAGTTACATTTTATTTCGTTCAGTTATTAAAATAATGTATTCGGTACCAATTTAATACATCAGTTTATAATTTTAATAAAAATATGTTCAAAGGGAAGAGGAAGGGAAGGGAGACAAATTGGCGCGCTTTCGGGCCTCAACGAATGGGTTGTAGGTTGGTTGTAGACGATCATACGATGCGGGGCGCGGGCAGCGAGATTTTTAACAATAAATATTGATTATTTTGACTTATTCAGCTAGAAATTTAATTTAAATATATTTATACTACCTGTGGAAACTAAAGCCCTTGGGGCTATTTTGAGGGCAAACCCTATTATTTAAGAAACACAAAATGAATTAAATTGGTGACAGCTTAAATCATACCCTTAAGCTTTACATAGAAAATGGTATTTCAATTTTTATCTTTGAGTATGACATACCTTAGTTACTATAGGAACCTACTTATATTAATAATTTACAATAACTATATGCCGCTGTTTTCATTACTTTACATACGGCTTATGCATATTAACTGCATAAGTTATCTATGCTCTCAAAATAAATAACTCAGCTTAACTGAGTAGGAAGAGATTACCAACGCAATAAAAATAAAAAACACAGAAAGCAGTATCAATTAACACGTAAAAAAGACTAAAAAAACCTTAAATTCAGTCGCACATCGCTGATTACTAAAATTCGCAAATCCAACAGATTGCGAACGTACGAAACGTTAATGCAATTTAATCATGCACACTGCATCATCCGACCCCAACTTTCCATCTCTTTTACACTCACACACACCTGTATTCACATCTCACTCCCACAATCCACCCTCCGCGCCAAATTCGGATCAACCGTTGCCATAGCAACGAGCCCAAACAACCGTTTCTATGCACCAGCTAATTTTGATCTGTCCGACCACTCTACTCATTCTAAAACTTCCACGGAGTAAGGAAATATGAACAGATATGCCATAGTACAGGTAAGGTAGGTCTGACGCCTTCTTCTGGGTCAAATAGATATGGTGAACGATCAATTACGAGTGAAATAACGAGGCGTTTGGGTTCTTTGAGACATCTGTCAACGATTTTTGTCCAAAGAAGGGTCCAAAGAAAGCGTGTAAGGGCGAAGATGGTAACGTTCCTCGTCTCCCGCGTAAACCAGCATTTTGGCACGCTATATTCTTAAGAGATTTTTCGTTATGGCACCTCCGGTTGTCATTTATTCTCCATGAAAACGATCCACATGTACAAACAATCACAGTTCCACTTATACTGGACAGCAATCAATCCCGATTACTGCAAATTATACCTTAATCAAAGGGCTTAAAGTGCAATTTGACTTAATTAGTAGGCGAAGGTGTGATAAATGTTATTTTCTGTTTTAAGGGAGGCTAGGGAATTATGTTCCTATTTATTGGCTGGTCTACTGGATTTGTGGACCCTTTGAAGATAATTGCTTCGATTACTTGGTAAGGACAATATGTAATAGATTGTCTCGGTTTACAAATTACCTTGTATGTGCTTTAATTGATTCATTTGTGTGTGAAGGAACTGGGAATAGATCGATATGTGCAAATCTGCTACATGTTTTGCAATAACAAAATCCACACTTATTTAATAAAGAAATTAAATGTAGACAAGTTATGTTAATGTTGTTATTTACAATTAGATTCGTTCCCAATGACCATTTTATATCCTAAAAATAACATCAAAAGACAAAGTAACTAATTACGAAACTTTTATTTTATGCCTACCAACGTGTTTATTTTATAAATAACAAGCAAATAGAAAGAATACCTAGAAAATTACCTTCCTACATTTATGCTTATTTTAATTCTCAACCAAGCAACCCCTTTATATTGCCCCTTAAGCAATAATTCACAACTAGACATTTTCCGACTCGGAAGTACAGTCACATCAAAAACAATACCGACAATCCGACATATCCAAATAAAAACAAGCCAAGTGTGAGTCAGATTTAGACACGATGGATTCCACCCAGTTCCACCATACCACATTTTATAAAAGGACCTAAAAATCACCTTTACTGCATAGGAGCTCCCTAAAATATTTATTTTATTCTAACTTTCAGTATAATTTGTTATAGTGTCAACAAAAATATATCGTCTGTCAAAACAATGATCTTACTATCACGGTTCAAGAGACAGCCTGGTGACAGATTGACAGCGATGTCCCCGTTTTTCTCTTTGAGTACTGAACCCTTTTTTTACACAGGGGTAAATTCACATGGACTATTCTCCGCCTGCAAATCACGCATTCAAATTTTCACTTTCACATTTCATCGAAAACAATCAAAATCCTACCGTAGGTAGGTTCTACCTCTCTGGCATGCATACATTGCCTTATAAAGGAACTTTTCCCTACAGCACTCGAAGAACAATACATGTCAAACCGAGCACTCCCAAAGAAATGTTGAAAGGGATGCTTGCAGAAATCAATTCAGTGTACAGAGAACGCAGAGGGTGCAACCCTTAGGGAGACGAGACGTTTTGGTTTCTGATGTATGTTTCCATTGTTTTAAATTGTCTTCTGTCTGATATCTCTATATCAGAAGACAATGAAAGAATATAATAAAAAAAAAAACTTCAGAGAGAAATTCTGACTACCAAGACATTAACTTCATAGATTAAATGTCTTGGTATAGGTATGTACGTTTTTCAGGTTTTGCTTTTCAGTAGCCATAGGAGCTCTCTGAATGAACTGACAGTGATAAATGGAGGGATATAGATGTAGGTTCCATAGGTTCATATCTCTACTTTAGCTAACTTAGTAAATAAATACTTCGAAGCTTAGGTAAAAAGGCTTTCATAAAAAAGATCCTATGTTGAAGGTCATCTCAATAAGACTTCAAAAGGAATTTCAGACTTTTGATTAAATAATATGTCGTCTTAAAGATCTAATGGAACAATTTTTCAATCAGAAACGCAGTAAATTAATTCCTCTTATCATAAATCATATAAATCTTGTCTTAGAACAAACGATTTCAATTTCATTAGAGACGCCATCCTCATTCCGATCTATTTTAAGTCTGCGACATCAATTATAATTTTACGGTTGAACTCTATTTTAACACTAAATTAGCCACAGAACGCTCCGCTTAGAATACCCGCAGACTGTAGACTAAACAGTCGGCCGACAGTCGCCCCAAAACTAGGCAATTTTTTACAGAAAATCTTGATTCTAGAATGTTTTCAGACGGTCTTATACCGGCTAAATGCCAGGTCTTTGTAATGTGCGTACTACCACTGTATTGCTACTTATCTTCATATATGAATGTACCTGCTACAATTCATCTTCATACACTTCATGTTTTATGAGCCCAAACAAACTATCGGCCGACTAAAAGTTTCTTGTGTGTTACTCTAAATCAGTAACAGAACGCTTCGTTTACCAGGTAATAAAATTTAAATGGTTTTCGGTTCAAATCTGTGGTCTCACTTTAGGATTTGTGCTTGAATATCAAAGTTATAAATTAGAAAACGGATTATCATGGGCTTAGCCGTTTAAACGCCTTGACAAATACTAAGCTGGGTTAGTTGTTTTTACCTACTGAGTAGAATTGCTGACATAATTTGTCGTCTCTTATCGCCTGTTGAGGTATTTTAGGGCTACTAAAACACAGATTGTTGCCGAATAAATTTGCCCAGTTGCTCCGAGGTTAAATCAACTCTAGATTAGCACAAAACAATATATTTAATTCAAATAATGCTTTACCTAATGTTGTTTTCAAACCAATTAAAAACTGTTCCATAGGAACTGCATATACCTACAATAATATCTTAAAATTCAGGCTAATTGCCTAACTTACATCATTTAAGAGAGGATGCTGCACATACAGAGTTCTACAAAGTTCTACATTGAGCACACAAAGTATTGAACAAAACCAATCACCCTCTATATAAAACAAAAGTCAATCCGCAATGTATTGCTTGACGTGTTGCGTACAACTGTGTACACACGCTGTTGAGTGACCCACTTCTCTTGAACTTACTGATAAACAAACGAAAAGACTAAATTGGTTATTCTCAGTTCTATTTCTTAATATTATCTTCATATAAAATTGAACAAAACCAGTCACCTTTGTTTAAAACAAAAGTTAATCCGCAATGTATTTTGTTTGACGTACCGTGCAACCACAATGTCGTGTCGCGTACAACTGTGTTCACTCGCTGTTGAGTGACCCACTTCTCTTGAACTTACTGATAAACACGAACGAAGAGACTAAATTACTGGTTCTAAGTATTTTTTTTTGTACTGTATATAGGAAAGGGAGAATACGTGATTAGGAAAATCTTGCAATTATTAGTAGTTGATTTTTTAAATAATTTCTTTATTTATTTCAGCAGTAAACATTAACTATTTAATACCATTAAATATTTTCTAACTCTGAACACAGTTTTGCAAAAGTAAAATTTACCGACAGATATAAAATTTTGTCAGGCTTCTTCACAAACCGAACACAGATTTTAATCAATATAAATAAGAAGTTAAATGCCTCCATTTTATCGAAATACGTAACCTGCAAGTTTGCTGAAAACATGCGATATCTTGCAATCTTTGGATAAAACTAATGTCATCACATTTTCCAATGAAATTGAACTTTTCTGAATCTGAACTTTAAAAATTAGGACAGTTGTTAAAAACTGCACATACCAATGAACGCGTATGACTGAGTCAGTTGTACGTAAGAATAAAAACATTTGAACTTGCTTTCCAAGGAAAAAAAAACAATCTTTTGTGCGTCCAAAGACAGGAACTTTTTTCTTCTAAAGTTAATTTTAATTTCAGAGTTTTCCTAGTCATTAGTTATGCTAGGTACCTGTAAAAGTATTTCAGCAATCTATAACGCTACCTGACACGTTAATCCATGGGCTTTTTGCTCGGTACGAAATATCGTCGCACCGCAGACATGGGAACCCGAAATATCTGCATGACAAATAGCCCTCTATACATTTTCGTTATTGCAAGCAAAATATTTTTAGACACAAACAAAGATACGACAGAACACGTAAGTTGTATTTTTTACGTAATATTTTATTTATTTATCTCGAACGTCTACAAAAAACTTTCAGCTATTTTCGTAAAAGTTACAAACTACTTAAAACCAGAGCATTTCCATTCAACATTCAATCGTCAGCACCAAAATAAACTAGCACATAAAACTCTGTAATTAATGGCTATGAAGTTAAATCGAATAGTTTGCTATCGAATAAAACTAATCGGTGGCATTCGAGTATCGAGTTGGAATCGAATAAACTATTAATCATCACACCCTAAATTCAGGGAGTTAATGGCAACACATCAAGGTGTGTAACATCACCTTAACAGCGTTATTCTGCAACCAATGATAAATGGCGGGTAACTGTTAATATTGTCATGTCATCCATTTTGAAAATGACTGATGAAGGATATTATCAGAAATATCTATCTATCCTTATTTGATTTCCTTTTCTCGCTTTTCGTAAATCGGTTAAAGGAAAAGAAGTGTAATTTCCTATATTTCTTTCCATTTGTGTTTACTTTGTATTAATGGTTTTTTATTGAACAACTTGCATGCAATATGTGAACGATTCAAGCCTTGTCGACTCCGTGATGCATTTAAATAGATACATTACTGCATAATCACATTTTCAAATGTCTCCAGATACGAGTTTGACGCTACCTTTCAAAGGAAAAGGCATCTGTAGCTATATGAATTAATAATGTCAGTTTCACGGCTACTCACGGCAGAGTACATGATGTTGCCACCCCCTCTCGACAATGTGCCTACGATCGTACTTACGTCAAATCTTTGGGGACGTAAGAAAAAGGGGAAGGCGTGCTTATATTTATTTTCTGTTCAAAATCTGCTGTATATTTAAAGGTACGTTGAAAAAATGTGTCCCTCAAAATTTGGGTCAAGTGAAATACTTATGTTTTCAAAGTAGGTATTTTTCATGTAGCAGTATTTTTAAGAACTTTTCTAAGTTTGTATGTAATTTCTAAGTATATCTTAGACACCAATGATTGTTTTTCGGATGGCACGTTAAACTGTAGGTCCCGGCTGTCATTCAACATCCTTGGCAGTCGTTACGGGTAGTCAGAAGCCAGTAAGTCTGACACCAGTCTAACCAAGGGGTATCGGGTTGCCCGGGTAACTGGGTTGAGGAGGTCAAACAGGCAGTCGCTTCTTGTAAAGCACTGGTACTCAACTGAATCCGGTTAGACTGGAAGCCGACCCCAATATGATTGGGAAAAAGGCTCGGAGGATGGAGTATTTTTAAGACCCAATAGTGACGTAACAGGACACACTCGGCATTTTTTTCCGCATAAAAAAACGATTACCCAAAGCACTATTATGTAGGCCTACAGACAAACCGTACAAAAATAGATGAATGGATATACGAATGTTTGGGATTTTGTCATAGAACTCGTGCTCCCGACTATTGAATCCACACAATAGATATTTCTCCCTACCAATATCGATTGCCGAATCGTGAGGGATATAAAAAATAACCCTCCCCGGATTAATGGCAGCCTGTCATAATTGTGTATGAAATAATCATCTGCGCGAAATTCGTAGGAAATTGTAGGGACTTTAGATTTAATAAAGGGGTTGCCAGCTATTTGTCAGATGCGTCGTCGCCTGTTCAAACTTGAAAGCTAGAGTGATCCGCGACATTTTGCAATTTGTAATTGAATATGAAATTGAAATAGCTGTTGACAATTTGAACACTCTAATAAATGACACTTTTTGCAGCTGATCTCACTACCTAGTTTTAGTGGACTATTCGGTTCAGTTTTGATGATATGATAACAAAAGATGACATTTCTGGGAACGTACAATTTAATCAACCGGTTTTTTTTCCTCAAGACATAGACAATTACCAAGGCAGATTAACATGTCATACGCATTTAAGATTCCATTTAGACCAGACCAGCCAATTTGTTACATATACTAAACCCACAACAAAAAGACCTAAACAACAGACAAATTAAGCTAAAAAGCTAGATACCTACGCACAGATTTATATTCACAATACACGCCTAACTATAACAGAAAAGGCAATTTGATTATCCAATCGTTGCGTGCGCCTAGGTGTGGCGTTTCGCGAAATCTAGTCACGAAACTGCCCAATAGTAATGACATCAAACTTTATTGACGGGAATACATCAGGGCCCTTGTTCTATGTCCAATAAAAAGTAATAAAACAGTAGGTGTTGTTAATGGCTGATAGAAAAGTGATATAACATAAAGTCAGTCTTTGGGAGACAGTTCGTTGCAGTTACTATAAGGAAAAGATTAAATACTAATCCATCCACATTTAGCTAGTTAGATATGTAAGTTCTTTAAATGGCATGACGATGAACTCCTGACCAAAGGAAAACTTGACGTTTTAATCTTATTCAGAATTCTAACCATAGCGATCAACATACATAGATAGGTAAGCGTTAGAATTTGAATGCCAAGTTTTCCCGTCAAAAATACAGAACCCACATAAGGATTGGATCAGTAAAAAGTATGAATTAAAATATTTTTCACGTGTCATTTGCAAGGTCATAGTGTTAACCCATAGTTCACCCCTTTAACCCCAACCGATTCTAAAAACAAACCTACAGAAAGAAATAAATTTCTCTCTACTCGAATAGAACGACCTGGCAATCCATTATCACAAACGAGCGCGAGCATAAATTATTTCTCTCGATGCTCCTGCTACTAAAACCTTATTAGCATAGATAAATATAGAGAGACTGAGCAGAAGAGGGTTGATAGCTTACTTGCTCCCGTCAAAATTCGACCCCCTTAATTACAAATGTTTGCGAAACGAATCCTTGCCTTAAATCGTGTTTTGTTTCACTCAGAAGCACTGTTGTTTCACTTCAGCCTGAAATATTTAGTACCTATTTCGAGGATGCCTCGTAAATAGTATAAAGGCAGGTGTTATTCGGTGCAAAATGCTCTGATGAAGTAATATTTAATGCAGTAACTGTCGAATTATTACTATACTAGACTGTTCGTAAGTTACCTGTAGCAATAACAGATTTTGGCTCGAAAGCTTAATGCTAGAGCTTTTACAATACAAAATGATGACAAATACATAAACATACCTATAAGTCCATCTACGTCGCCTAGGCACAAAATGAACCACAGCAATCCTACGTGCAAACATCGCGCGCGGGACGCCCTCAACATTTTTCCGAAATCACATCCTTCAAAAACATTTTCCACACAAGAAAAACTATGAACTAATAACCTATTACACTATTATCCCATTATAGGTGATTAGCGGTCACTGACACATTGTTTTTTTAATTGGATTTAGGGTTGAATGTGCTGCGTACGTAAATACGCGGGAGAGATTGTCGCGCGCAGCACGGGCTCCCCGTTCGAAAGCTCTCGCGGTACTGAATAGAGCGATGCGATTTCATAACAGTTGCAGAATAACCCGCAGACGGCTACGCTCGTAGGTCGCGACTCGTAGCCGGGAAAGCCCGCGATACAAATTGATCCGTTTTCATACCCTCCGTTAGTTTTGTTTTAATTGATATGTTCATTTGAAGCTCTCGTCTGATTAAGTAGCCAGATTATAAAAGGGCAGTTTATCGGGTAATAAATTACGCCCTACTTTGTGTCCATTAGCATATTTTAGTATTAAATTATGCGTAGCTAAAGTTGGTCAGTTTTTTTGGTGACAGAAAGGTTCGAAAACGCTGGACTTTATAGCCTAAAATGCTAAAATAAAATAACTATTTGAAGATGGTGACTATTTGGTGGTGATATCTATTACCGCTATGATAAGGTTTCGCATAGTTCTTACAGAAGATCAGAGGTTCTTTTATCTTTTCAAAAGAGGATACAACTAAGCTTGGCCGCAAATGGCCGGTTACACCTAGGTGTAGCCGCACTTCAGGCTTTTCCCGTAATAGATACAATAGCACCTATTTTGTCGTTAAATGTTTAAAAAATTTAACAACTATTATAAATAAACACCCGTTGAAATTAATGATACTACGTCCTGAGTCGTGCGGGAATTTTAATTTAATATTCAAGCCTTATCGTGTAATTACCAAATTCAGTAGCGAATGAAATTAATATTTTGTATGTTTGGGTATGCGAGGTCATTGACCTAAATAAAAAATGCGTGACTTTAAAATCGTTTTGTTTTAAAGTTTGTTAGCCCCTTGATGCAAAAAGGGTGGTGTTAAGTTTGATCGCTTAAGGTAATAACACATGAACGGCACGGTAGATACTGCGAAGCTGCAAGCTCGCTGTCACCCGTCTTTCGCTCTTATACTTATTAACGTTAAAGATTGTTTTATATGAGATACGATACGAAATTAGCTTTGTGTAATACCTACACACACAGACAATACCTAATTGATTTCAATTAGCCAATGAAATGCAATTAATACCTAGTGCCTAAACTATGTCACCTAATAAGATGTAGACATTGTACACATACTAAGTATGCAAATCTAGCACTCAGGCATTTTAGCTTGTTAGTGGAATTGTTTTTAGAAATCGGCTCAAATTAATAAGGTATTAGGTATAGGTACATAATTTGTTTATATGTTTGTTCGAACACGCAAAGCTCGCGAACTAATTATTAGGTAGGTACCTTTTAAAAATCATTTCAGGCTTCGGAGCCCATACTTAAGTGCACGAACGAAGCAGCTCCCATAGAATGGAAGTGGGATTCAAGAAACTGCGAGTAGGTAAAGCTAGTGTTTCAAACACAGTCATCAGCCTAGCCTTTTCCCAACTATTCAAAAAAGGTGCTCACCAATACGCGCCTATCGCGGTGAATACCCATGGGCAAATCCACCCAGCTTGAGGGTCTTGTCCAGCAGTGGACATTTTACGCTGTGACGACGACAATCTTTCCATAAACATACCAATAAATTATTATGAATGTTGATAAGTAGCCCACACCACGGTGGTCCGTCAACATTTTGATAACCATCCAACATTTTTATTGCTTTGCATGCAATTAACCTAATTACTTAGCTATACATAGCCGTAGACTATGGGTCAGACATATGGGTAAAAGGGCCAATAGGTACTATATACCATAGAACTGACAGCTGGTTATGGCACCCATCGGTCACCTGTTCTAGCTTATTGAATTTACATAAAATTATCGACATCCTCATTTTGTAAGGTGCCTAGTGAAGGACAAGGCAGGTGTGTCGTAGAAAATGGAGTGGTGGGCCATCAGGCCCTTCACTTTCTCATTTTCATGTAAGGTCAACAGCAGCTATTAATTAACTCAATCAAATATGGACCTGCCTGGATATCAAATCAACGAGAGTAACAAAAATGACTAAACACAATTTTTGCATTTGAGATTTTTGTGTTAGTATTTATGATGAACTTTTATTACTGACTCTACCTAATCATATGTGGAATTAATAAGCTCCAGTCTGGATGTTCATTTTTGTGACTCTGATTAGTTTATTTTACTCCGTGTATAGGATATTATATAAGGTTCTATAAAAATCCGTTCATTCTTCATCGGAGTCGAAAGTTTCGTACTTTCATCATGACGTAATTAGATCATGCATATCAGCACACCACTTGAAAATTCGTCATCACGCGATTGGCAGTCGCTACGGAATTTTCTCATAGTATCTGCGTAGGGACCAACATCGATATCCACAAGCTAACTTATGTCCACAACAAAATATGAACCTCCGGTGTGAAAGATAATCATCAAATGAAATTATTCATTAGTTATATCGTAGTAACTATTATATAATCTGTGGTATGGAGATCTAATCTTACTAAGTAACGGCAACTAAACGTGTTTATAACTATGTCATTTTATTTCCCTAAACCTAAAAACATACGAATTGACAATCTTCACTGGTTTGTGTTAGTCTCGGTCAAAAAACTAAACATGCCTTTTTCCTGCAGTGTTCTTATATTCGCAGACTTTTTTTATATTTCTGCAAAGCTGGAATCACCAAAACATCCTCGCTAGCTGGCTTGCTTGGACAGCCATAATGTCGCCTATTTTAACCAAGCAAAAAGGAAAGGGCCCTACATTCAAGTCACGTTTCTTATGTCCTGTAATATAAATTCATTCTCTTGGGCCATATACAAGCTCGAGTACCTACTGTATATATAAATTACTTATGTATGGTGTAGTAAACAGATCGTATATTATTCTAGGGTTGTAAAATGTAAGGCCAAGAAAGATGTTTTTGGTACAAAAATGCGTAGGTAGATAAAGTTGTTCCTAATGTTTACTGCCAAAACATTGCAGATTTTATATATTTTCGACAAAAAACAGTTACCAATTTCTGACATTTGATAGTTAACTACAAAACAGTGAAATTATGTATTTTTACTTACTTTTTTGCTATAGACAGACTTATTTTTGATTGTCGGAAAATAAGTACTGAACCGATTTGGAACATTCTTTCACTGTAGGGAAGCTGCTCTATCCTCGTGAGACCTTTGCTATATTTTATTCGGAAAAGATACTTACTTTTAAAAACTTCTTATCTCAACTATCTGTATCAGCTATGTATAGGTACTCCAGTAATAAAGCTCCCTTGCAACAAGTTTACGAGTCTGTCGTCTACAAGACATAGATGTTTTTACCGATTAATGGTCTTAAAAACTCATCGGAAATTAGATAGAAGGTTCGACGAACAACCAGGTTTCGTTTTATTTTCTTGAACAGCTAAATTAAAGTCTCAATCATCACGAATGTTAGGGTAAGTAATAAAAAAGTAATTTCACTTAATATACATTTATTTTGTGGCGTTATTCATAATTACTAAATTAAGGCTAGTTACATTACACATACATTCAAAATTAACGATACATCTTTACAAAAAGTTACAGTCGGCTATCATGTGGAACTGGCAACACTACGAGACCAAAAGATTCGAATTAAGAAGAAAGAGATCATATTACTACACAAAAAGTCCTTTAAAATTATATAAATATTTCGGAGATGTGGTATTGTAAGTATATGTATAAAATATATCTTCATATGAAATTACGATAAATATGAGCTTTTTAATCCACAAACAACATTTGTATGTATAATAGTTGCCAGATTAAAAAAACAAACAGAACTTTTTTGTGACAGTACGATTTTATATATTGGCCCTATATTTCAGTAGTGATAAATTTTCTAAAGTACAACATTAAGGCAATATGCATATGTATATTTATATCAACTTTTCTATCTAAAATATGGTCGATTAGTAACATTACACTCGGTATGGGCATCACATAGTAACTCTTACAAAATATAATTTATATTGTTATTCCAAAAATGCATAAACTCAATAACTAACCTAGGTAGACATGAAATTAATTTAGTCTTAAATCTTTTGTTATTGTTTGTTTAGACCTCGTGTTCTAATACTAACAGTATTTTGAATTATTTGGGGAAAACTAGATAGAAAAGAATATGCAGAAATCCAGTTATATGGAACATTTTACTGGTCACCGTCATATGGCCAGTTTCACCGGTTAATGACAAAGTCTCTGATAGCCTATCAGGACAATAACTTTGGGTTTCACATGTCTTGGATAGCAATATCTGGCAGAAGTAGTAATCAGCGTTTATCTGGCAGATAGCATTAACTATCAGATAATTAACTGACACTTTATCTGTAACCAGTGAAACCGTGCTTTAGTATCGCCAATTAATTCAAAATACCATGATGATTTACTTAAACGATAATGGTGGCTCCTTTTGCATACATATTTGTTCAAATACTTTGATTTCTATACCAGTATAAAATAAACTCTATTCTTATAAGAGTAGAGTATATTTTGCATTGATTTTATATAGAGAATATTTGTACAAATGATAGTGCCAGGATAAGAATAAAGAGCAATCAATGCTCAGGTACAATACTTTAAGTATTTTATAGAAGTTTTGGGCAAACTTTAACGATATAAATTAAGTAGGAGTTTTAATTAAACTTGAAGTATGTATGACACCTTAAATAGAGTTACAAATCTCAGTGCCAAAAAGATTGGTCCTTTATTGAAATGACTTTTGAAAATCAGCAATTTATAATCGTTTTTTTTTATTTTTATTATCACTTATAACATTGGATTGCAGTCATTTCTTTATAGACAACAAATTAAATAATCAGCTTTAATATATTCCCATAGTATAGTCATTGTTTGCCCAACTATAAATCTAAGGTGGTTCTACAAGAAAAAATAAAAGATAGTTTATCGAACTAATGACCTACAAGCTATGCAGATAATATAAATTATAAATACACAACTGTCACCTACGTAGAAATGATACTTAGAAATCACATAACAAGCCATCGCAACATATTTTTTCCAACACTGCACTAACACTTACAAAAACTACTTATTCATAAGAAAGGAAAAATTCAAGTTTAAAAATGTTAATGAATTGTGCTAATTTAGATGTTTTTAACAAGTGTCAGTCTACATAAATATGTCTCCTGTTTTATTGGCAAATTAATGAATATTAAATTATTTATTTTACAAAAGTTCTCAGTAGATTATGGCGTTATGATAAACTGCGATTATATTTCTTTTAGTTTTTGTTTCTCGCCTTATAATTTACGAAACATCTCTACTACTAAATAAACCGATTGTCAGTGATATTATTTTTGCTGATAAGTCTTTAAAAACTTCGCAAATTCACAATCATCCGCCATCTTTTGTGTCTTTTTCTTAATTTTCGTCACCTCTAAATTACAGTCCTGTTAGTCCTATTCTTCAATACTATTAATATGCATTTATGAATATGAAATGTGTAATTATAATAAATGTTTTTTTTTTAAGATATTGTTATCGCGTACACCTTTGCTTGCAGCAAGTCAACTCTGTTAACTGTTTGTCATTTATTTTTGTTTAACACTGTTTTTTTTTTTTTATAAATCTTATTAAGTTGTGTATGATTAGCTAATGAATATAAATATACGGTTTTTTTCAAATGATATGATCACAAACATAAGAGCTTAATAATAGACAGATATGGGTAATGAATATGCATAAAGTAGGCTCATTTTACAGGTAAATTAGTGTTACTAATGCTGGATAACTCAACCCAGGGTGACCATTGGGATTACTGGTTGAAGTTTTGATAGTGTTATTTCCCATTTGTCTATATGAAAAAATGGCTGTCTGAATTCGCCATTTATTCCTACTTTGATTTATTTTACCAACCAAACAACAAAAAAAAATAGGACAAAATATCACGTCAAGGATTTTCCCGCGCATTTTTTTTTTTAAACCATAGTCAGTGTGCCTGACCTGTCAAATTCACTTGTATAACCTTCTTACATCTAACAGGATATAACGTACCTATTACATTTGTGGGAGGAATTCTATGGGTGTTGAGAACTTGAAGTCCTCGGGGAACAACTTGGCTGCGAATGGGTACATCAGCTTGTAAGCTTGACGGATTGTGACGTCAGCGACGCCGGCAATGTCACCTATTTCTTTCTGGCTGCGTTTGTCTTCTGATGCCTGGAAAGGGGTATTTTAATGGTTATGTTAAGGTTTTTTTTCTGATGTAAGTGGACTGCTTTAATAGCATAGTAAGTTCCCTTAGTAACAGAAAAGATCTTTGGAACTATATGACAGATAAGGCTTAATCTTTATTGATACATAATCTGTAAACATGGAATAAAATAATATCATACAACTCCTTCAGAGTTACTGTACAGCGTAAGATACAGCAGCCAATACAGATAAGGAGAACCAGACATCTTTTTTTAGGGTTCCGTAGCCAAAATGGCAAAAACGGAACCCTTATAGTTTCGTCATGTCCGTCTGTCCGTCTGTCCGTCTGTCCGTCTGTCACAGCCGATTTACTCGGAAACTATAAGTACTACAGTGATGAAATTTGATGGGAATATGTGTTGTATGAACCGCTACAAAAATATGACACTAAATAGTAAAAAAAAGAATTGGGGGTGGGGCCCCCCATACATGTAACTGAGGGATGAAATTTTTTTTTTCGATGTACATACCCGTGTGGGGTATCAATGGAAAGGTCTTTTAAAATGATATAAAGTTTTCTAAAAAACATTTTTCTTAAAGTGAACGGTTTTTGAGATATCAGCTCTCAAAGTCGTAAAAAGTATGTCCCCCCCCCTCTATTTTTATAACTACGGGGTATAAAATTCTAAAAAAAATAGAGGTGATGCATGCTAATTAACTCTTTCAACGATTTTTGGTTTGATCAAAGTATCTCTTATAGTTTTTGAGATAGGTTGATTTAACTGTAATTTACGGAACCCTTCGTGCACGAGTCCGACTCGCACTTGGCCGGTTTTTTTTTTAGACAAGAAAAATAACATCACAAAACTCAAGTAGTCATAGTATTCTTGAACTGATAAGTTCTAACACCTTATCAAAACAAACAATTCTTAAATCAAAGTCCGGTCTAATATAACAGAGCAATCTACTATTTACCTTGATTTTATCTCTAACCTTGTCCTTCTAAATGTTACATCAAAATTATATGTAGCTTCATGGTCAAGAATTTGTTCACCTCAAGTAATATGTAAATTCTAATATTAGTTTTATGCATTTTATTTGTTTGCGCTCAGCGTTTAAAATTACCACTCATGTGTGAAGGGCAGATTTGATTATAGCAAAAAATATGAATAAAATATAATGTATGGACAAGAGTTTAATTCAAGGTGCAGTTATTTATTTTTAGCCAAATATTCTTGCAACTCTGTCATTTAAGTAAACTTTTCATGACAGAAGCACAGTAGAAAATCTGAATTTTGGGCAATCATTTTAAATGAAACACACCAAAATAAAAACTATAAGTACTACAAACCTGTGAAGCCATGTAAATAGCAGCAGCTGCCACTGAAATGGGACTGCGTCCAGACACAATATCCAGCTCTCCGGCTTTCCTCGCAATATGTGTAGCTGCCCTCTGTACGGAATTCGGCAGTCCCAGATTTGAACAGAACCGAGACATGAAGTCTGCTGTGGTAATCAGCTCCACAGATGTTTCCAGAGCCTTCAGAATGAGTTTGAAGCACCTGCCGATTTCCTTCTTACTGATTTTGCTGACAGCACAGATTTCTTTGAAGGTACGTGGAACCCCTTCTTGACGGCAGGCTATGTAGAGGCAAGCTGAGGCTATCGCGTCATTCGCTCGGCCCTTCAAGTTTTTGCCATCGTGCACCTGGAAAAGAAATTATTAAATGTACTTTTATTTCAAATCTTGGTTATAGTGAACAGAAATGTTATTGAGCCTTGATTAAGGATTCTATGATCCACAACCCAGAGAGTCGCTTTATTAGAATTTACAAACTCCTTGATACTAAAGCTGAGAACAAGGCAGAGGAAATAACAGAAAAGTTATATTATCAGAATCAACATCATAATAAAATTTCAACATATTCCTTTGATTTATCTGCAAATGAACCATGAACGTAGCATGTTAAATAAAATAACTATAAAAAAATATCAGTAATTTTTATAAATACATTGTTTAATATTCATGCATATGCAAATTATTGTTCAAATCAAGCTGTAAGTGAGGTCAACATTATGTATGACAAATTAACATAATAATGGTTTTTTTACTTGAAAATTGTCCTTATCCGTGACAAACTTTGTTTCAAAATTTATGATCACTGAAATCATGTTATATTAAAAGAGAAGTTTGTACTTATTGTAGTTATTATCCACTTATCGTACATTATTGCATGAGTAAATACAAAAAGAGTTATCCAATTCAATCAAAAGATGAAATATAAACATCAATTCAATATGTATTACATCAACTATTTCACTCTCGGGCAGACATGATTCAGTTTGTTTCACAAACATATGAAACCTGACCTTGATAATGCATAAGAATATTTTGTAACTTACTTAAATGTCTGTAACCATACCTGTTTAAAGAGATTGTTGGCTCTGTCTACAATAGTTTTCGGTAAATTAATCCTGTCCGCCATAGTACTGATTTCCCTGAACGCATTAATCAGTGCCCTGTCTGTGCTGCTAATGTTTCTCCTGTTCTGGTACTTTGATACTCCGAAACTGTCAAACGAGGCATCTCCTCGACCTGGTCCGATGATGGTGGATAAGTCTCCGCCGGATAGGAGAGGGTTTTCCGGTCCACCAACACGAGATGGGTCTACGCCGGACTTCTCGTTGCTGAATGTACGCCATTCGGAACCCACGTCTATGACTCTGGAAATTAAATTATAGCCTTGTTAAAGAATATTTTCTGGTACATAAGCAACATTGTATCATACAATGAAATAAACTCATTATTTTGCATATTAATTACTGTTTTGTCCTAATTCCGATGGACATACCGCATCATACCAGTGCAGAATGCATAGATAAGCTGTTTAATGAGTAGTCACAGGGTATGCAAATTATGTCCTTTAGCACTATAAAAGTAATCATACCATACATGATTATAGAGCTATGTGTATTATTGTGTGTGGAACCTTATTACTCATTACCTTAAGTTTTTAGAGGCCAAAATATTGGTTTTAAACTAAAATTGTTTAAGACAAAAGTTAACAATTCAAATGAACGTATGTGTATGTGTGAGTGATACAGCTTAATTACTTCTCAGTTCCTATGCGCAATTCTCAAGTTTCCACATTGCACAATTAGTCAATTATTTATTGACCTCGAAATAATAGAAATCAAATACATCACTCGCATTAGTTCAGCAACTTTGTTATTATTACGACATGGCATCAGTGGTGGAAAGCTCAGTGCGTTTCGTAAATATTGCCAAACAAACATTTAGCTACGTACCTGTCGCCGACTACCAGCCCGCATTCCGAGCATATCATGTCCCCAGCCCTGTAATCCTCGATGAGCGGTGCATCTGGGTGCGCATAGCACACCACCTTATTCGCCTCAATCCTAAAACCGCAAAAGAAAGTAGGCTCATCATTCATCAACAAGTAGAAATCAAATCTTTGGGAAACAACTTCGCCGTGGCCTCTTGTTACATGCAATTAGCACCATCGTTAACTTACGTAATATCATAGTAAATATTAAATATATTCGGCTGTACAATACATAAATAACGTCGATAATAACGAATCAGGAATAAAATAAATTAGGAAAACAGACCTCGACGTGCTCGCCATGATTGATTGTCAAGTAGATACCATAAACAACTACAGAACTTTTTTACGAGTTGGTAATCTTTGGCGCAATGGTACCATAGACAAAAAATCAAGCAAGATATTCTCGATATGTTGAAAGTTGCCTGTTCAATGAGGGTTTTCTAAAATGGCAATCCACGAGGTGGCAGCACCGAGTCGTCAGGTCTAATAACTGTCAAAGTGCTTATCTTTACTATGAATAGTGAACGATTTTAGTGTTTTTTTTTATATTATAATTAAAGCACTGCATTATTGTTTTACTATTGCGGTTGAGTAAATAAAAAAAACTAAATCATATTGTGTTAACAAATTTTTCAACAAGCTTTTCCTTAGTACCAGTGACTTTTGCACCCTCTCTCTTAGCTCAATTTTTAGTTCGGAAACCTTATTCTGACCGTAGTCCATAATAAAATCAATAACACTTCCAATATAACAGAATTTCAATAAACAATAAGTTCGGCACCTACAATTCCATACTATTTGACAGCTGTTTGGACCAGACGCATACGTGGCGCCACCCGGTGGCAGAAAAAAATTCAAAAACCCTCATACTTGAAATGTTCTTATGTTTAACTTTGAAGTTAATTATGCAGGTTAGTAGCACTATGAAACAAAAACTACATGCGCCATTATTTAAAAAATAGAATACTTCTCATCTGCTTCATAAAAATATAATGCAGAACCAAGTCTGTTTCATTCTGCAAATACTGCTGACACGAGCAGTAGATTGCGAATACAATTTAATTTAAATAAATATTATGCAAATATGCATCAGAGTCAGTAGGTACTTTGTCATAGTGACAGGAAAATACAAACAATATGTCATGTCTGCTACCGAAAGTCAAGGTTTCTCAATCGTCAATTCGCCGTCATTCATGGTCACCAAATGACTTACCTAATTTAGCAGTAACTCTGGGATGAATAATAAATAGGTAGCCTTTGGAAGTAGGTAAGACTGAATGAATATAATGTGTCTTTTTATCAGCCCCGGATCTTCAATTTTTTTTAGGCGGGGCAAAAACTGAAAAATGCCGCCCCGCCTACCTACTTATATTAATTTCCACCAACGAAAGTCACTTTTTTGGTAGGTAAAGGACTTAAAAAATTTGTCAAAATCATCAGTGCCGGTTTTAACTCTACCGGCGACCTGGACGAGATTTCTACGGCGCCCTACAACTGCAATTCAAACCCATACGAAAAACAGACACACATGTAGTTACCGGTTGCGCGAGCGAAGCGAGCGCGAATTTTTTTTTATAGTTAACAAGTCAAAGCAAAATGTAGCCCAATCGTACATAAGTTATTGCTGGTTGGTGAGTGCAAAAACACGGAAACATGGCCTCTGATTGCGCGAGCGAAGCGAGTGCGAAATTTTTTGTTATATTTTAGAATTCAAAACAAAAATTACTTAAAATGTAGCCCAAACGTACATTACTCTTTGTTGGTGTTGGCGCCTATGTATTAAAATTTTCGGACTTAAAGTAGTAGCGTAAATAAGAAAGTTCATATGGAAACTGGAAGTTACTTTCTTATTAATAAAAGAACTTAAAAACGACCCTACCTTTTTGATAGGGTAGACTAAAAAATTGTTAAAAATAACACCGCTGTAAAGTGAAGCAAGCCCGAAAATTGTTGAGATTTGGATCACTAAAAGTCCTAAACATCCTACTAATATTATAAACGCGAAAGTTTGTATGTATGGATGTATGGATGTTTGTTACTCTTTCACGCAAAAACTACTGAATGGATTTTAATGAAACTTTACAATAATATAGCTTATACATCAGAATAACACATAGGCTACAATTTGTAAACATATTGTTCGAAATACTAAACCTGCGCAGACGAAGTCGCGGGCACCAGCTAGTATAAAATAAAAGGCGACTGTGATTTGAAGAAGCCGCGAGCGAAGGGAGCGCGAAGTTTTGTGAGTATTGGGTCATTAAAAGTAGCTATATGTGACAAAAAATTTAAGTGTAAAGTAAAGAAACCGCGAGCGAAGCGAGCGCGAAAATTTTTGAGTTTTGGGACATAAAAGTAGTGTTTGTGTCGAGAATTTCTCAAATTTAACGCGGAATTAAACACAAATTCGCTTCGGCGCCCCTGAGCCCGCGGCGCGGGTGCCCGGGTTATTCGCACACCCTGCACCATAGGTTAAGACGGCTCTGTAGGTAACTATTATGGTAATCTGTGATCATCATCCTCCGAGCCTTTTTCCCAAACTATGTTGGGGTCGGCTTCCAGTCTAACCGGATTCAGCTGAGTACCAGTGCTTTACAAGAAGCGACTGCCTATCTGACCTCCTCAACCCAGTTATCTGGGCAACCCGATACCCCTTGGTTAGACTGGTGTCAGACTAACTGGCTTCTGACTACCCGTAACGACTGCCAAGGATGTTCAATGACAGCCGGGACCTACAGTTTAACGTGCCATCCGAAACACAGTCATTGGTGTCTAAGATACACTTAGAAAGTACATACAAAGAAAAGTTGCATTGGTACTTGCCTGACCTGGAATCGAACCCGCGCCCTCATACTCGAGAGGTTGGTTCTTTGCCCACTAGGCCACCACGACTTATGGTAATCTGTGATGTAGGATTTAAAATCAGGCAGCCGCCTGATTTTGCCGCCCCCTGAATTTGCCGCCCGGGGCATGGGCCCCGGCTTGCCCCCCCCTAGATCCGGGGCTGCTTTTTATTACAGGGAGTTAGTTTTATGAACATTGGTGTATCGATTTCAAGGTTGCAAACTGTTGGCTACGGGTAATTCCCCTATGTTTATCGACCTTCTCCTCTAGGGGGCGCCTTAGTCACATCAGTAGCAGATCTAGCGTAGTAGTATATTCACCTTATGTAGTTCCTATCCTAATGTAATCCCTTTGCATATCCCTTACATACTTCCTTATTGAATTCTCCTATTTATTTGCTATCCCTTATATACTCCTTCATATATACTCCCCGTATACTCCCTCATGTACCTACCTGAATTTAATAAATGTGAAGATATATATATGTTTTTTTAACCATATTGGATGGATTGATGTGCTCACAACCTATTTTAAGAACTGGATCCACACCCCTGTGTCTCATGCGTGCACCTTGCAAAATAAAATACTATTCTATTATATTCTTGTTTCTACTACATAAATTAAATTCGTTTCTAGCCTACACAAGAATACCTATTAATTTAAGTAACATCTAAGTAACGTAATATACTAGTTTATCTGACATAACACTTACAGTTACACGATATACCAACGATATCGTAACTATTAGCTTTAGCCACAATATGATTGTAGTAATTAACTAAATACTTAGCAAACTTGAATTTCTTTACAAATATATGATGACGTGTTGAGAAGGCAGACAGATAGAAGTGATGTCAAAAGATAGCGTAACAATTGAACATCGCAATGTCATAATCCGAATGAAAAAAACTGCACCGCGATTTCGGACACGTTTTCTAAGGCAGTGGGTCAATGAGCAATATCGCATTTTGAGCGCTATTGGCAACCTTAGCCGTTGATTTAATGTATTGAATGTTACTTATTTATAATAAGGTCAACCTTTTTGCAATATGAGGTCATCGGTATGAGTTGCCGCGCTAATTTATTGTACAAAAAAAAACATTCGTGTTTATGATTTTAGGTACTTGTGGACTGTGGTTGGTATCTTTATTTATTACTTAATATTGCAGAGCAATGGACATTTGGAAAATTTGCATGTATTTCTTTTCGGCTATCTAGCTATGGAAATTGACCTTAAAAACGAACAAAGGGCCAGTTCAGATCCTAGCCAACGCGTCTGCATTATTGTGAGCATGTACCTACCAAATATGAACTAAAACAAGAAATTAGGCCATCAATTAAATTACACTTTGTATTTTCACAATACCTATTACGATTTCAATTAGTCTAACTCTAGGTATAGCTACGCGTTACCTAATTAATTAAGAGTTACTCGTAAGTATATTAAATTCAAGCCAAATAATCAAACTTGATGAAATATCTAAGATACTTAATTAATTTTAGCACATACGTATAAATAATATGCATGAATGGAGACTTTCTTGACCTCAGCCGGGTCTTTACCAGTTAAGATCATATTTAATTGATAAATAAGGTTTATTTCCATTCAGAGATTTATGTTTACCAACTGATTTCCATGTTTTAACCCTCTGCAGCTGAGGTGGTAGTCCCACAGACACCGCAAAATACAAAATCAAGTTTTTTACCGTCATTTTTCAAATTCGTGCGCCAGCTCTTCGAGTACCTTCCTATAAAGGGCTTGCGCGTCGGTCAGTGTGCGGGGGGCGGTCACAGTGAGCTTACTTTAGCGTGGAGGAAAGAAAGTGTCCACGGGACTACCACGTCAGCGTCAAGGTAAGTTTCCACGAGACTACCACCTCAGTCAAATGGTTATATCTTCATAGTGTCTCCTAAACTACCACGTCAGTAACCTAGTTTAAATGATTCATTTTTACTGTTTTTTTCCAATTTTCCTGAAATATTACGTTAATATTTTAATTACTTATCAATTAACTTGAATGCCAAGCTAACTGGTGTTAAGTACTGAACAAGTTTTTAGATGGACATCTCAAGCAACAACCCTAAACCAGGGACTTGTGCTCGTAAAAGAACATCGGCTGAAACTCTCCAGAGACATGAAGGGGAAATATTGAACTACCTAACTGTAACAGGAAAGTGACGATGCCTTTAGTGTTAGGTATTGATGATAAAGATGGAGATCCATTACTTTCGATCCTGAAACCGAACACGATGAAGATGACGCCATTTCACGTGGAGAAGAGTTTTAGGCATGGATGGAGGTCCCCCCATCCCGGTAGTTCGATTTGTTCCACTGAGTGACAAAACATTTTGTTATATTTTTCCAACTTAAATAAAAAGACAAACTAAGTATCGTTGCTGTGATTGTTCGAAGCCAATTTGCCTTCAGTTCTCTAAGCCACTGTGTGATAATTGCCAAAAAAAGGTGTGACTTTGAATCAGTCTAGTTTATAATTTGACCAACGAATGTATCTCATTTTTCCAACACTGATTCATATTATTGTGAACTTTTAAAATATGTAATTTAAAATTTGAAAAAGTTGATTTTGTTATTTTTTTTAGTTCATAAATGATTAAGTAAAAATTTTCAGACTGATTTGACATAAGTAAATAAAAGTTGTTTAATTTTGAAAGTACATTTTCTTTTTTTTATTCCAAGTTAATTTAACATTTAAAATAGGCTATAAATCTAATAAATATCAATAAGTTAGCTGTATAATTTAATTTTACAAAAATATTTGCAATTGAAGTGGTGTCTCGTGTACTACCACCTCAGTTGAATTGTAAAAATTTGACCACGTCAGTTGCAGAGGGTTAATGTTATTGCAACTGTTGTTTCATGTTTAATGCTGGGTGGTGTCTCAATTGTTTTTGAAACCGCATTTCAATTGCATCGGGATTTGATAACTCGTTGCTCGTCATTTTTGCATTGTAGAACCTCTTTAAAGTCGAAACTCTCATGCTTCATTCTATCGTACAGTTATGACACTAGTTAAAGTGAGTGTCGATACTAATAGTTATCGATAAAATCCTCTCATTCTCGTCCTTAAACGTCTCATCATCCAATAAGTTTCATCACAGTTTCGTACGTTTCTTGCACTAACGCTAGCAGTTGCATTGCAAAAATGTTAACTTGCATCAACTATTGCATTTGTAGTAAGGTCATTTAAGTCGGCATGCCGAACCTAAGCACAGTAACACCCAAGGAAAACTGGCTCTGGCTTCAATTAGAGAGGAATTTTGTATGTTTGGGTGGCTGGGCGGTTATTGAAGGGTCTGCCTAGTTCGCTCAGTTTTTAAATCGATTTGTAGTTTTTTAAATGGCTCATTAAGATCCGTGTCACATCACTAAAGTCGTTTTTTGGTGCTATTGCTATATTGTTTATAAGCAATGTATCCCGATATCATCAGGAAATTTCCATTAGTATCGAAATAAGGTAACTACCACAGTCTTTGATCCTTCCCCCAGAGACAAAATCTTAAAGGTCAAATGAGGGTTTTCTAAAATGGCGTCCACCAGGTGGCGCACTGAGTCGTCAGGTCCAGGTAACTGTCAAAGTGCTTATCTTTACTATGAATAGTGAACGATTTTAGTGGTTTTTTTATTTTATAATTAAAGCACTGCATTATTGTTTTACTATTGCGGTTGAGTAAATAAAAAAAACTAAATCATATTGTGTTAACAAATTTTTCAACAAGCTTTTCCTTAGTACCAGTGACTTTTGCACCCTCTCTCTTAGCTCAATTTTTAGTTCGGAAACCTTATTCTGACCGTAGTCCATAATAAAATCAATAACACTTCCAATATAACAGAATTTCAATAAACAATAAGTTCGGCACCTACAATTCCATACTATTTGACAGCTGTTTGGACCAGACGCATACGTGGCGCCACCCGGTGGCAGAAAAAATTTCAAAAACCCTCATTAGAAACACAACATGCATCAAAAAATTGGCCGCAGGGAGAGGATAGGTAGCGAAATCATAATAAGCAAAAGTAAAGGAAACCTTCAAATAAAGATGTCATGAAAAGATAACTTCCAACGAAGGTTAGACCTACTCTTGGCCTTTGTTAGCATTTTCTAGTTTTTTTTTTCATTTATTTCGACACTACGTGCATATAAAGCCATACATGCAAATTATGCGCTCAGTGTGTTGTAAAGGTTTATCAACAATTTTTATGAGTTTCATAATTTTTCGCACATTAATTCGCCAGACCTCGGTCTTTCATTAAGAGGCGACATTTTAATGTTGACATCAAATGTGGATCTCAGATCGACAATTAACTTTATTGTCTCGTATTAATTGAGATGAAATATGATTGCCTCACGTTATATTACAAAAAAAGCGTTTTACATAAATGATTTAGTCATTCTTTTGTGTCGATGAGATTCCAATTCATGATAAACTAACGAAAATAAACAAATAGATCCATAGACTATTAAATATACATTAAGTTCTGTTTCCTAACAATTATTGCCCCTTTTACACTGATTACCAAACAGTCCTGACTGGACTATTTACTCATTTTATCGGCCATAGTTTCGCCTTGAAACTACGGTTATAGTAAACAATATCGGGATTATCAGCCAGGTAGATATTAATGGAAAAGGGTACAATACAATAGTAATAAACACCATGCAAGCGAAACGGCGACCATTGTTTCTTTAAATCTATGGAAATGGTCATTTAAATTATTGTTACTAGGTACTTCAGATGACTCAGACATTTAGCATTTTTGCTTTCAATATATAGGTATAGTCCTGAAAGTAAATATTCACATTATATGAATCATGCTTCCTGCTTTCACTGCATCACCGCATGATTAAAATTGAATAGGTTGAAGTCTATGTACCTACGCAATGATTTTTATTTAGGTAGGTAAAAAGGGTTAGTGTCATATGCATAAAGTACTTATGTATGTAGCCTTTGCATAATATGTTTTATACCCTTTGCAGTGTTCTCGGCAAGCAAGCAAGCCCACAGGAATAATTATTTTATCACTTGTGACGTGAATACACAGTGTTCTAATGTCCACCTAGGTCATAAGCTACAAGGAACTACGCACGTAAATCTATATGATTAGATAGGAATTCAAAGGTACCACGGGTTATCTAAAGAGTACTTATATCGCTAATAATAATATCTAAAGAACAAAGGTCACATCAATAAGGGTATATGACGTAGGTACGGTGGAACTTTAGAGGTATTTTAAACAGTGTTTTGCAAAATCTAACTTTGTAATGGTAATTACTTGGTATTCTGTGACGTAAATATCTTAATGGAGACGCTGGCTTGTTAAGTTAAGAGAACTTACACGAGCCGCGGAAAATCAAGGCTGTTTGATGTTCTTACTAATTTAATATTTTTTTGTTTCGGCATGTATTTGAAAAGTTGTAAGGTGAATTCTTTCATTATTAAGATATAAATAGACTGTTAAGTAACTGCTGAAATATACAATTTAATTACCTATTTGAAACTTTTTCGCTACCAAAAATACTTTAGATAAAGTATTTCAAATAAGGCCACTAGAATAAAATAAAACGTTTATTTCACTCTAAAATGGCATTCAACATTAAAATAAACACAATAGCTTGTGAAATTAATTATGATAGATATATTACTACATTTAAAAACCAAATGAGTTCAGCATGAAATAGATCTAGGTTATCAAAAATGGCGCGAAGCCAGTTGTTATTTTTGTGTAATATGTATCACGTACTTATTGGAACAGCCTCTCGAATATCAAATGAATCATCTAGCCTTAAAAGGTGACCACAAATCTATGGCTAACAGACGCAAGATGAATTACTAATTGGAGCCATGAATGGGATTGAGTTGAAGAGTCTTTAGAAATAGTTTGTGTTACGTTTATAGCCCATCCTTATATAAAAATGTGTGTTGGAAAATTATGAATGAAATTCGCGCCAACGAGGAAAATATGTAAAAGTTCATTGGCTGTCGGTACCATAGATTACCCGGTAAAATTAAAATACGCGAGCAAACTAACTAGGTCAGTATCTAGATTTTTAATAGTTTTTTTTTTGTTGCGTTGGTAATGAAAATAAAAGTGATATTAATATTAAATTACAGTATCGAATTATTTTTTAAGAAACAGTTGCAAACGATTGAGCCAACCTTGACAGCCGGTAACTTGGCATTGCCATCTGGCGTGGCGAGTTATTATGAATTTCACTGTTATGAAACATTGCGTTACTGAAACTACGTATTGCTAAACAAATGTTGCGTCGATCTCTAGAGACACCGAGATTCAGACGCAATCGGCTTTTTATTTTCGTACTAAAGAGGTGGAAATTGAATTAATCAACCAATTTAGATATTGCAGGCAATAAAAACGTTTTGGTAATGATTTAGATAAAGAGGTTTGATTGCTTGCACTTGTTCATTTACCTACTCTACTTACGATGAAGGTGATGCAGTATGGCTTTTTTAGAAATAGATATTAAAATTAACGAAATCGGAAATACTGATATCTCAGTATCAATATAGAATGGTAATTTTAATTGATGATGTCAAGCGAACCTTGAGATAGTAGTCGGCTGCGATCGATAATATAACAAGTAGGACATTTTGACGGGGACATAAACTGAAGTAGACAGTTCTCACAAGTAAAATTACCAACATATTTTTAAAAATAATGACTTTAAAGTAAGTAACTTCATTAACTACGTAGTGTTCAAGCGTACTTTAGCGTTTAATCTCCAAATTAGTTCGAGGAAATGTGGCGTCAACATATTTTTGCTGCGTATTATTCCGAAATTAAATTATGTGTCATATGTCAGCTGAAAGATAAAAAGTGATTCATGGAGAAAAACAATCTGAGAACTTTATAGCCAAACAATGTGTGAAAAGTCAATGTATTTCGGGTTTTCCTCAATAACAATGCACAACTGGATATCATTCTTGGTTTTCCCGTTTTGCAAAAGTGGGATAGCCTCATTTGAATATACCTTTTTTCTGTATTTGGCATTTGGGAATTCTCTGTTTTTATTTTTAAATGCGGAAATGGGGAATTTAGCGTGTAATTGTTTGAATGTACTTACTGAGGTACGTAATTACTTTGTGGTTTAGGGTCAATGATTTTATGGACAAATGAACTAAGTACTTTAGCCGTAATATCCTGTATCTTTGTTCATAAATTCATCTCGAGCGGTTCAGTACTTTAATCATACCATATGATAATGTAGTTAACAAGAATTATTTGTTTTTATATTCTCAATACGAGAAAGTGTCTTCATTTAATTTCTTATTAATATAAAAACAAACAACACCTTTATCTTAATTAAGAGTATTTATAGAGACTTGTTGTTGGTATTATTTTTAATAAGTGTCCAACCAGCAATAATTCCATTTATAAAAAGAAATGGCGCAATGCACTTCACTCAGTATCCTGAGTACCTATGTATCTATATTTTCGTAAGTTTATTACCTATAAAGTAAAGAGTCTTAAGACTTGTCGAACTAGCAAGCGCAGCGTAGGACGTCCACCAACAAGGTGGGCACACGAACTTATAAAGGTCGCCGAAAGACGCTGGATGCAGGTCACCTCCAATATGTGGAGATCTAAGGGGGAGGCCTTTGTTCAGCAGTGGACGTCCTATGTCTGAGATGATGATGATGATTGGGTGGTATATATCTATGGGCCAATGCAGCCTGAAAATAAAGGTATTTGATTAGAAAAACTGCGAAAGAGTCTCCTCCGTAAAGTTTTTAGTTCTAAGGATGTTTTAAAAACTGCGGTAAACGGCTAGTCTCACGTAAAATATAAACGTGATGGCTGAAACGCGTCATGATAATGTCAAACAGATCCGGGAGACTAGTGATATCATAATTTACAGAGAAATAAATGATACACACAGCGTTCTAGCTGGCTACGTAAATTAATAGGTAGGTAAAGTTGGATGTAAAATAAATCTAAACTGTTTGATTATCTTCTATTATCTACTATCTCTGTAGGAAAATCTAATTGTTATAACTATCCGAATGAATATATACTTATATACTACTCATATTTTCCTTCTTTTCATCATTGTCATCCTCATTCTCCTGCCCTTATCCAGATTTTATTAGGGGTCGGTGCAGCATGTTTTCTCCTTCTATACTCTTCTATCTGCTGTCATCTCACAGAAATATTCTTTCTAACAATATTTTCCTTCTTATCTATTCTTAGATATTTTATTCAGGAACTTAAAGCTATTTAAACTGTTGATACAATTTCCTTGTTGATCTAAAATCTAAATAGATGCTGCGTAAATTGTTAAAGTAAACAAAACAGTTTGCCTACTATAGTTAAACATAGATATGATTACATAGGTATATCCAATATAAATAACTATTATAGATACACGAGCTACTTATTGAGCGTACGTAAGTATGTGTGTTTGTGTATAAGTGTATTGCCTGCATACGTGACTCTTATCGTGTTTTCAAAGTTTTAGTAACCGCATTATGATGGCTTATGAAAAAGGTATTTTTAGATTAAATAATATGTATTGGTAACTAACAAAGCAATTTAAATTTAACAACAAAAAAATTGGTATCTTTTTCTAACAACATAAATCATAATAGCGTTATCAATTTCGTGCGATACTTACCTCTATCAAAGTTTTATCTTTTTACAGATAGAAATCGACTTAAAAAAGGTTTTACATCTTTTGACATCTCAAATCTTTCAACATGGCCATAATATCCACAAAAACTCATTCGGGATGACATATGACTCACAAAAAAGTAAAACATTTTTTTTCTTCATAAGTTTAATGGCTGTCACAACATTTTTTCGAGCATCAACTGCCAGCTCTTTTAAAACGTAATGTCAAGTTTTAATATTACAATTCCGAGGCCTTGGCATTAGGAAATGCCTTCATGCAACCTTTTTGTCGAATTTTAATACCTCGTTGTTTACGAATTGGTTAATTTGGTACGAGTTTCCTAAATGATTGCTTGTACTTCGTAAATATTTTGGTATGTAGCTAAATTGGGTTAAAATTTTAATGACTAATTAATTAATGTTTATCAAAAATTTCTTGAATTCAACACTGTTCGAATAAAAATTTCTTTGGAGTATCGTGGGAATACGTCACCTTATTCCGTTAGTTTCCTGCTCCCGTTATTTATGACGCAGCGAAAGTTAAAAGTTAGTCATGTTTTATGCGCCGGCGTTGTCTCTGACTCACTTCCTCGTTATCGATAAAGAGATAAGGTTTATTTACAATATTATCCAGTCATCCACAGAGGGAGACTTGTTAGCGGGGGTGTGTTATCATCTGTGATGTAAACTTACGTTATAATACTTTTATGGCTTTTAATCTACCTTCAGTTTATATTAAATTTAATTTCCATAACACTTACGGTATTATACAGATTATATTTATGCTGAATCATTGTGATTTTCCATAGAAATATAGAAAAAAGGTTGTGAAATTTTATTTCAATGAAAATATAATATGGTGCAATTTGTGTAAAGTTACGCACACAATTACACTGCACTTACACCATAAATAACAATTGCATTATAGGTACAGTCATTAGGACCATTTTGGACAGTTGGTAAATTAGTAACATAGGTACTTAAGAACTGACTAAAGCAAATGGCTCAGTAGATACCACGGAAATTAAAAAAAGACAACACTCATACTTAATTATTAAAGATAACTAAAATATCAGAAAATCCACTTTAAAGCTAAATTAAAAATGAATCACTTTATAAAATTAAAACATGACTCACACAAAAGAAAATGGCGATACCCGCCAATAGTTATGTCAAACTTAATTAATAAATAAAACGTAGAATTGTGAAAACTACCTCATTGGGAAATAACCCAGAATTGACTTCTTACCCGGACGGTATCCGTCAATTTAAAAACAACAAATTAATATGTAATTGGGTATTTTTTGTCTGCACCGGTTTTACCGAAGAATGGGATTTTCACAATAACATAATTTTTGTGTTTTTGACAACTTATTGTACCCATTCTAAAGGTTAAAACTCTGTGGAAAATTACAAAGACTATGCATCGAGAGCTGTTTTTATTTTATTATTAAAAGATTTACTAATAATAAACTAAAATTGTCTTATGTAAAAGCTTTCTATGCCCTATGATTATGCCTAAATAAAAAAAAAAACTAAGTTTTCTTTAACCACTTCACTGTCCACGAAGCAGACACTATAGTTAAACAATCGGTGTGTATCACATATGACTATGACTCATGGGACAGGGAAGTTATTAACATCCTATGGTTCACAACCTCCTAATGAGAAAACTTATATGTTATGCTTAATTTTTATTTAGGTAATTATGTGTTAAATTAGCTAGAAAATCCAAGTATAAAAACTAGATTTTCTAGAATGTTTATTCTAATCATTCTAGTTTTTTTCTACATTCATAATCATAAGCTAAATACGTACCTAGGCATACCTACTGTGCTCTCTGTTATATGGAAAGCATAGACTATAGCCATGCTGTGCTGACCTCTATGGAACCTAAAGGAGGATGAGGATGACTCATACATCTACAATCTATATAATACTATTTATATAATTTTAAAGTGATGATGTATTGATAAAAATACTGATAGAGAGCTTTGTTTAGGTAAGTCTTGATAACACTCATACGCATAATATGAATCACGAATTGGAGGTCATATAATTTTTAAAAATCAAATACCATGGCTGAATAACCACTCAAAAAAAGTTGTAGCCTCAAAAAATATCCTGGAAGTACTCAGAATGGATTAAAAACCCAAACTTTGACTTTGACTTTGCAAACAATTTTCAAATATATTTAAAAGTAGGCAGTGAAAACCAAGTTGGCATCGACAACAGGAAAATGATTATTTTTCACCACATTTTTTTGCTCTATCATGCCAGACTTTTCAATTTGACATGCTAATATTTGCCGACTGGTGAATGTGAAGTAAACAGATATACTGAGTATCTTTCTATGTGGGATTTTCGTTATTTACATTCAAACAATAGTAACAGGAAAAGTCGAATTAAAACCTAAAAGCAAAGTCTAAAACCAGATATTTATTTAAAGACTAGATTTTAATTGCTATAGGTCATCCAATATCAGGTTTGTTCTCCTTTGTTAATAAAGAACTACTCTAAAAATACATTAACCAGGATCAGAAATAACCAGAAAATCAATGTAGGTAACTACTATTTACCTGTATAAATATCCACTAACCTTAAAACCATACCTAAGCGGATTTCGTCGTTTCGCTAATTGCTAACACGATCGTAATTTTTTTTGCATCGGTCAATATAGGCATTAAAGGTCAAAAACACTATTTAAAGTAATCCATGTTCAAATACCAGTTCTCTTAGTCTAATTTATTACCCAAAAAAAAATCAAGATTAATATGTATAAACAAAAAAATATGTATCTATAGAAACGAAAAAATGAGGTTGAACCTTCTTGCAAAACTATCTCTGTCGGCATTTTGACTTTTCAGGACTACCATTTCAATTATTGAGTCCAATACTAATATAGCAATATAGTAATGCACAGTCCAATTTAATCTTCTATCTCAACCTTTCTTACACTGTAACTTAAATAATTTGATTTCGCCAAAATACACCTAAATCACTCAAAAATATTGCTAAACTCCCAACACTTACCTAGGTATTATTAAAGTTTACGAGCGCGGTTAAAAGCTGTCCGTTATAAGCCAAGGGCAACTAGTAGGCCTACAATATTCTAGGCACACGCGCTTTGCCCTTAATAGTCAACAGATTTAAGCAATAAGCCCTAAACGGCATTTGGATTGAAAACTTTAGCTTCTAATAACATTTTTAGGTCTATAACATCTTTGGCACGCTTCATATGGAACTATTTTACATAACTCGTCTTATTTGAATAATTTGTGAAGCTGGATTCAATCTATAAAGTTGTATTGGTCTAGCTAGACTAAGTTTGTTTCACAAAGGTTACGGTTTGATTAAATAGCTTTATCATGTAAAATCAATAAAAAAAAAAAAAATAAATAAATAAAAATTTATTTAAAAAACATAAATCACATGAATTAGTAATTAAAATGTCTCAGATGTTGAGGTAAAACAAACTGTCTTAATAATAACATTCGGATAAACTAAGTTAATCTAGGCTAGTTAATCTAATATGTATCGCGATGCTCTTTGAAGCGGTATGTGTAATGAAAAAATGCAGTTTTTATTATTATTCTTTATTGCACACATAAAAACATTTTGACAAACTGAAAACAGAGTTTCAGTTTAGGTACTGAAGAAGTTATGAAGTAATGAGGCAATATGTACTACGCAAAAGTGCATGAAGAGATTATATCGTCGCCACAGCGTATTTCTTGTTCTATGAAAATGAAATCAGAAATTGATATACGTACCTATTCAACCTTTTTGATGCATATTGATCCAGACCACTGGCAATGGTTCATAGTAACAAAACCCAATCGACAGATCGTTTGAATTTCTGAAAAACGAAAAACTGCACTGGCCAATTTAGTTCGCCCAGTTCTCTTTCAAAAACAATATCACAAATTAATGATTGTTTTCCAGAAACAAGTAAACAACATCACTGTTAAATCATTCCGAGTACGTAACAAATTCCTTTGTAAATAAAATAACGTATTATTTCTCCTGTATTACGCAACCGAGTTCTGAGTAGCAGTTTTCATGAGTACCAACTACGTAACAAAGAATATTGAGTAAAGTACCGTTTGTTTGTCCCGGTTGTTTTCCACTGAAGTACAATTTATTATAACGAAAATATGTTACCTGGATGTAACTTTCCAGGTAAGTCTGGGTTTTTCATAATGTGTAATTAATAATTCTATAAATTGTATTAAAAGTATTAATTAATTGTATGTTAGGCACCTGTTATTTTATAATATGCCAGTGAAATCGTTTGCATTTCTTGTAATTGTATCTGCTAGTTTCTCATAATTAATGTTGATAAACAGAGGTGGGTTTTAGTCGGTAAAATCCCGACATTCAATTCAAGGGCTTTCTGGTGATTTACCAAACCCAAAAAGGGAGATTTCTAAGCGAATAGATTAATCTAGGTACTGTTTTTTGCGATTGATCTCGATGAAACCGATTTTTTAACCAATTTTGTGTTCAATAGTAGGTACTTAATTAATTAACAGAACGACAGGATCTGTTTCTCTCACGTTATGACTGAGTAAGAAAATAGGCACCTATCTTTCAGTCTAGTAGGAATATGATAAGTATTTGAGTTCCCGTTATCTGAGCCAGCTGAAATTATGCGCATGCTAAAATAGGTAACTTCCGTTGTTATAGGAGTATAGCTTGCTTGTGTAAAAGTTTTCGTAAACACTGATTGTAAAACCCATTATGCCAGACTTGAGTAAAATAAAAGTACTTCACTAATCAAGTTTTTATTAGGATTAACTTTGCTTTAGAATATAAATAAATATTATAAGTTACCTACAACGCTAATGACAGTCAAAATTCGTTTCGTACTGTTTCTTGAAACAGTAAAATAAAACCAAAGTGATATAGTGTCAGATCCCATTGATATTATTTTATCTTCCTACTGCTGGGCCCATGCCTCCTCTCACACAGAGAAAAATAATTCCATGTTATGCATGACATTTATTGCAACGCTACTATTTTGGTTACTTACTAATAACACTTACATCAAATCGATATTAAACAATTTTTCAGAAGAAAGAATCAAGATTAGTAATCGTCAGGTGTGGTCTTCAATTTCCTCATGAGCAAGCAGTTTTTCAAAGAAATCTTTATTTGGAGATCCACAGATATAAATGTAGCAATGACGTAGGTATATGAATTTAATTAAACATTAATCATACTTTATTTACATAGTTATATACATAGTTATAGTCATATACATATAATTAAACATTAGTAATAATTGTTATTAGGTTGGTACTATTGGTAATGCTTTACTATTGTTATTGTGTGACGTCTGAAACTAAATAAGGATTTAGAGGTACGCGTTCAGGATAAATTCTCTATTTATTTTTTTAGTTTAGAGCGAAAAATAACTACCTACGTCAATTAAGTGAATTGCTTAAAAAAAGTTTCTTTTTAGTTTTAATTTTACTATTTTCTATTTAACTGTGAATAATTTTGGACTATGACAAACCAGATAGAATGTTGTATACAAAATTCGTATGGAAGCGACTTTCTTTAGCAACAGAATAAAAATATCTTCTATTAACCTGACAATAAACATTTAGTAGGCATATTCTATATCATAGAATTATCACAATCAGCAACAAAAACAAATCATTTACACGAACACAGAAATTACGCAACACACATTTCAGATAAATCCTAACTAGTTTCATGAACATTACATAACATACCTAGCACAGAATCCGTTGACAACATAAATACAAACACTATAATATATGTATATGATTGTATAGGTTTGTATTGTGTTTTCCCCGTTCTCGATAATATAGTGTTACGTAGAAAAGTGTCACTGCAAATTGTTTATGATGCTTTGTAGGCGAATTACGTCATCGTTTAATTACTAGGTTCACTTGTTCTGCGAAGAATAGTTTTGGTTCGACGGAGAGTTCCAGAGGTATTTCAAAGAATTGATAAAGTAAATAGGCAGCAAATGAGATGACTTTGCATTTGGGTTTGCTACGTGTTTGAAGATTGATTGTATTTTGGTTAATAAAAATATAAGACGACTGTCATCTGAAATCTTAAAAGTCCGTAATGACACTGAACAGTAAGTTTTTGTCTTATGATTGATTTACTTATGTGTCATAATAAGTCATGTAGGTACCTACCATACTGTCATAGGTAATCCCCAGTGAAGTCGTGAAGTACCTCATGACAATTATACCTTATTCCTCTCAGATCAAAGAAATAACCTTATTCATAATGACATTCTGAAAGAAGGTGTATTGCTAGTTGCTATCCCTTCTAACTAGGGCTGCCATCCGTCCGGGTTTCCCCGGATTTGTCCTCGTTTGGAGGCCGTCCGGGGGCCGTCCGGGCGGGGTTTCAAGAAGTGTCCGGGGAAAACCCGGACATTTTTCACAGGGCCATCTTAACCTATGGTGCCTGGGTATGCGAATTACCCGGGAGCCTAATAATGCAGAAGTCGAAGTGTCCCAAAACTCCAAAATTTTCGCGCTCGCTTCGCTCGCGGCTTCTTTTCTTAACACATTTTTTTTGCGTTTAGCTACTTTAATATCCCGATATTCAAAAAAATTTGCGCTCGCTTCGCTTGCGCCTTCTTCAGTTTGTGGATTTTTTTATTATACAAGTTTAGGTGCTTTAGTGACCCAAAACTCAAAAATTTTCGCGCTCGCTGCGCTCGCGGCGACTTCCCTTTGCAGTTGTTTGTGTTTTTCAACATTTTTTTGTCTAACCTATCAAGAAGGTAACTCCTAGTTTCCATATGAGCTTGCTTAATTATGACCTTCGAAATACATTAAGTCACAATCTTTCAATACTAGGTACTACATGAGCTAGAGACAGCCCTGACTTTTCATGTAAGGAAGGACCTCATTGAATTTAAGTAATATGGTAATATTAAAAATTAGGTCTTGTTTTGTTAAACAAAAAAAAATCGGACACGTCCGGGGAAAAAATGCAATTTACGCCAAATGTCCGGGTTTTTTTAAATATTTGTCCGGGTTTGGCGAAATTCGAAATGGCAGCCCTACTTCTAACACGTGAGTTATTATTGACCTTACCAATTTTACTGCAGAGTATCATAAGATTCAGGGACTTTTTATAATCAAAACATCGATCGATAAAATATCTTCACTAAAACATAGCAAAACAGATAAATAAGTATAATAGATAAGTGTATATACTTTTATTAAACGCGATTATCAGTAAGTAATAATCCCTTTTTAGTCTCCAAACAGATAATATCTAGAGACGATGGATCGCGATTTAATACTAAATAGTTATAATTATCAATTACTTTTTAATTATTAGAATTCTTGTATCAAAGACATTATTCTCTTAGATACGCCCTGAGTACATAGGTACTGTAGAGGTTTTATATTATACCAATATTTTTAATTAATACTGGTGGAAAATAATCTCCCGTTCCCAACCGTTCCTAGCTTATATATTTATTTAGTTTTATATTTGAGTGATATTCGCACACCGCGTACAAATAGTTCTATGTTTAATTTTGTAGAACGTTTAAAAAAATCTTTTTTAAAAATGTTGGACGGAAACGTTCGTTATCCATACAAGACAAGAAAAAGGACAAAATAAAAATTTTCCTCTAATTTTCCGTCTAATTTGCTTAAATAAAAATGAAATGAATGATGTAAATTTTCCTTCTAGAAAATAACAGAAACTCACGTGTTTACGGTTGCTCATTTATTACGTAACATTCCAGAGGGTTGTTCAAATGTTCTGAGTCATTGTCAAATTCTTTGTTTTTAGTTACGAGACGAGCATCACGTTTTTCTTTATGCTCACGATTTGGGGTTGAAAACTTTTTGCTGAAAGATCTGTTACGTAATAATCAAATTGGCAACAACGCCCTTTTCTGGAAAGTTATAGGTACGTAACATGGGATAAAATATCACAATATTGATAAAGCCCGTAGTTGATTTTATTAGTTTGTAGGTATAACTCTTTATACAGTCGATGGTTGTGTAGGTACATAAACTGTCGAAAATAGATTTAATTTCGACAACTATTAAAATAACTAAGTTTAGAGATCTATTTAAGTTATCTAATCAAAACTGGTCTAAATATACCTACCAAGACGAAATATAAATTTTGATAAATTGAAGTTGTTATAGTTGTAACTTAGGTAACTATAATTTGTATTCGAATTTGAATGTAAATATTTGTTATACAAATTGCAATGGAGTAAGAACATTGTGACAAATAAATAACGTAAGTAAGCGACATTCGGGACAAAGTTCATAAGAACTACATAAATCTGACGTTCGTTATTTGTTTTCAAATTTAATAAAACTAATAAAAACATAAACCAATCCTCTAGGGACAACTTTATTAAAATGGGAATAAACAAGACCATAAATAATAGAAACAGGGACAAAAACTCGAACCAATAAACTGTCAACCTTTTTTTGTGACGTTTTTTTTGTCTATGTCATTTGCTTACGTTTAACGAGAATTTAACTGTTATTCAAATTACACATACAAATTGTTTTGTTTTTTTATGAAGTCTTTTGTAAAATGCAAGTGATAATACATCCAGTAAGTCATAAGAAAGGAATTGATATTGTTCTTGTACATGACATCACGGTAAAAAGGTAACGTACGGATTTTAGTCACCCTGATGACTTTTCTTAGCACAATGGTCATTGGTCATCCGTGTGCAACTATCAGTTCGATGACCCATAAACTGCATTTGTATGGTTAATCTAACCGTAAACCTAGAAAAAATGTGCCTAGAAATACAGATGAATAATAAGGCATCATTAATATTCAAAAACAGATCACAAAATTGCGTAACAGGTTCCCACTGAGCTAATAAATAGCCCACCCAAATTTTCATTTGAGGAAAATGATTCATTTCCTCGATATTTCCGTCAAGACCGTACCTTATTTCGACGATGACGTCATTGTCACGAGTAGACGAGCAGGGAGTGACCTTTTTTGAAATCCACTGTCTATAAATTTAAGTACAAGGGGTACTTGAAATGAAGCCTTTAATTTTCTGTGTAAGAAACGTTAAGCAACTCAGGTCGCGTGTAAAGTTGTTCGCTTGTTCAACGTTGCGAGATTTTCAGTGGCTTCAGGGAGAACAAAGATGCTGACGTAAAGGGTCGGCTGACGTGACGTCAACGATGTAGGCGTCTTACGTTACATGATATTATTAGGGAACGTGTTGGGAGTGTTTTAGGGTAAAATGTTGCAAAATATTTGGAGCATGATGTTACGAGACGAAAAATAATTTCTGATGAACAAAAAAACGTGTTGCCCAATTTTTTTGGGGGCGTTTCAATGAGTACTCGTAACTTGCGTAATGATGGACGATATTTCAATCAATTTTTGAAATATCGAATCATTAAGAAATATTTTGTGGGTTCATAAATAAACAATCGATTTTCCTGTTTTAATTGTTAAATTAATTAAACAATATAATGACAGCAGTGGCAGTTCGTGGGCCGCCTTTGCTTATCTGCAATTGACACATAACCGGTCGAAACCGGTTCGAACAATAGTCGATTGAATACTAATCGCCATATTACATTCCCAATAACTTACAAAATAAATATATTTAGTAGACCGCTGCGGTTGTTTATTGTATCATTTTAAGGCTGGGGCCATAAGCTTAGATACAGAAACCTTGTAATTTTCGTTAAGAAAACCGGAACGTGACATTAATTTTGCGGTAGGGACTAGTTTCAGGAGGAAAATTTTTAGCTACGCTCGTGAGTGCGGCCTTGGCTTATACGTAGGTACTTACGTACTCAAAGCAATTGTAATCAGAGGAAAATTTCGTGTCTCACTCAGAGGAAATCTTACAAGAAATGTCTGGAATATAAATAGATGACACAGACCATTGTTGCATATTCAATAAGTTATGAATCACTAATGATACAATCACGATTCCTAGGTTTAACGAACTAAGTACATTTTATTCTACGTATTCTCTCAGTACAGTGTACTGTAGACAGTACACGTCATTTGTCTGAGCTGCTAATCAAAACGGTAACTAAAAATAAGTTTTAATAGTTTTGTTTGTAGTCGGGGAAAACCCCATTTAAATTATATGCAGACAATTTATTTGGAGTAGCTATCTGACTGGCCTTTTTCCTATTATTGATTCTCCTTTCAATTGGTGTGGATTTAAGAGCATTCTCTTCATATTAAGATAACTATCCGCCACGTCTACTGTCTGTCTATCAGCAATACACTTAAAAACTCCTACACGGTGTTTCATGCGATTTTCACCAAGGTGGAGGATAATTTTACATTTGGAGGCAATGTTCATGATTCCAGTTTCCAATTAAACTACAGAGACCTCTGTCATCAAATATTATTTATTCTGCCTAATCAAACGATCTTAGAGCCTAATTCACAAGTGAATAAAAAATGCCCCGGTCTATTTATAAAAATTAACATCATAATTATTTATTACAAAATACGAAGAAACAATTGGGTTATCGGTCAAGTCAGTCAAATACCTATTTCCTGTACAAATACTACATACCTATCTTCAATTAATCAGTACGGACTATGAAGCCGGAAATTCTGCTGCTAATTTAGGTACTTAGTTATCTACAGCAGGAGTTATTGTTTGTAATAGATATAGGTATTATTACGTGTTCTTATAGGAAAACAGGATATTACATTACACTTCGGTTTTACACGTCATAATTCAATTGTTTCTACGGGCTTTTATCTCTATAACGACACCACATTTCTCTAAATGGACGTTGTTCGATTTCTATGAACGCGATGTAGGTGGTACGAAAATTCAATAGAAATTCATCAATGAAGGGACTTGAAAAGTCACTAATTGACTTGGGGAAAGGATATAAGAAGACATTTAAGACTTATTGAATTTGTGCGTTTTGATTGAGCATCGTTCATCAATGATTTCTATAGCACAGCTATTTGAGATGAACTAAACGAGCTTGAAAACTATAGTTTAAACACACATACCTATGGATGTGTTTTTGCTAAGAGAACCTCAATAAAAACTTCACATGATACAATAAAATATCTAAGTTAGTTAATCCAGAAAAAACTCAAATTAATACTAGCAATAAAATGCAGGATTTAAACGAGTTATGCCAACATGTCTGTCGTCTGTTAATCTTGTAATTTGGCACGTGCGTCCATGATGGAATTGCGTGAAAAAACTTTATTAACATAAGTCACATAAGGTCATTATAAGACGTTTTGTTTGATTTTGTATGTGCAGTGAATAAAAAGCTTATTGGTCTATCTGGTAATGAAACTTTCTGAATATTATCACTGCTATTTATTGTAGTAATAACACGTTAGCAGACTATAGGCTGTGGAATACGAGTAAAAATAAGAATTTCTTCCTTTCTAAAAATAATAATCTTCTCAAAACAAATGTATCTTCAAGAGGATATGCTATAACGTCAACGAATTTGATTAAAAACCCGGTGAAAAAAGATAAGTCTACTATTATCTAACCGGAATCCGTCGGGAGATTACCGGCCAGATATATTATATGTATCTAGAGTACGAAGTATAAAATCCAACTACTTAGGTAATAATGAAATACCCAATTAAGTAGGAACACGGATAAGTCTGACGTAGTTTGAATACAGGAAAAAGGACCTGGGTTTGACCTCACATACGTCACGGTTGCTAGGGCTTAATCAGCAACCTTCAGCACAGTTGTTCATCACATACTTCCTCATGACATTATTTAGAGAATCGAACTAACTGGAGACGACATTGTCGTGCCTTTCCTTGTAATACCCAGTTCGTAGAAAGAGAAACTATAGTTTTGATAACCATGATAACTTTTCACGTTTATTGTATGAAGCTTCTGTCAAAAAGCGGAGGAAATGCGTCCTGTACCTGGATAAAAAAAACAATTTGGGAAATTATAGTTCCTTCACAGTGAAATAATTTTCAAATAGGTTCAGTAGATTCGGTGGTGGTAGATACACAAAAAACACAGGTAGGTACATAAATCAGTGAACTTTTTTCTGGCCCCCCTGCGCTTATTTTCGCACTTTTTACGCCTAGATATTTGTCCTCACGGCAGTTCCAGTTGGTAACACGCTCTAGGTGACATTACATGACATTACTTACCCGCAATGTTGAAGGTTACAGATGTACGCTTTTGCAAACGAATGTGAACGTGACAGTTTGCTTTGACAGTTTATTATATTGTTATTAAGACGTGCTACATGATTCCTGTTGTTTGTTCTTTTGTTTAATGTTGCGTAATTCTAATTAGGCATATTGAAGAAAGTTTTCTCAATTTCTTTTAACACGCTTAAATTAACTTCATTTGTAACTATGTATGTAAGTATGTAAGAAAATCTTGAAATCTTATTTGACCCACTCCAGGTCTTCGATTACGATGAAATTTTTAACACGATCTGAATTCTGATGACAATACATGACTAGTGTGTTTTTTTAGTTTTTTAAACTATTTTAATTATTTTTCTCCTTAAGATCTATCGAAGATATCGAGGTGACTAATAAAGGGCTAAATAAAAAAATCGTCGTCTGAATTGGAACCTGGCACAGAGTTATTTGAAAAGCCGATTTTGTACCTAAATCTAGTTAGGTAAGCTGTTTATACAACTTTGTAGGAATAACCTAGAAGTTAAAGTATCAAAGTTGAAGAGGAGCCTAACTTTTCTCGCTTCAATTTTAGAAGGGGATTTTTGTTAGTGATACAAGAAAGTCGTACGATACATTGATAAGATGATAATTATCATAAATAATTAGGTATATGGCTCTTATTATCAATTTCACGGGTGAATTAAGTCACCTTATGTGCCCTCTTATCTCCTTATTTTTTTGATTACCTATTATCAAATTATCATCTAGCGGAATGTAGTAACAGGCTTTTTGGGCGTACCTAATAAACCAAAAAATATGATATTAATTACCTAATTCGTAGATCATAAAAAAGTTTGTATAAGGGTAAATACTGAATGACATTAAATGATGTAAAAAAAATACTCATCATAACCTTAGACACGCGAAACTACGTCACACGAATATTGCCCTTCCGTAAAAAAAAAAAAACAACGTAGTTTATATCAATTTTATTATGGTGTAATAAATGATAACGTAGTTTACACAAACAACCGTAATTACTACCACTATAGTAATATTTCGTCATCTAATTGTAATTGTGGTATGTATATCTGATTTCCTGTATTATCATAACTACGTATTTTTATAACATTTTTTCGTATACATTTATTCTCTACACGTGTAAACCGTGACATTGATCAATCAATCAAAGATTAATGTTTGAGATAACTTTGGTCAGAAATAGTCGCGTTATCAGTAGAGTTGGACCTTCTAAATAGAATAGGTAGTAGGTACAAAGTGCTAACCTATAACTCCACGACGAGCTAGCATGATTTATTTACTCATGCGTGATACTGGTCAGATAGGCAGTAGCTCCATGTAGAACACTGGTACTCAGCAGTACTAGTCTCTGCAAATTATTCTGCCAAGTCTTTCTGCCAATTTCTTCCAAGTTGGCTGTACGATAATTTGGAAAATTTTTTGCAACTGATGATATTTTTTTTTCCATATATTTTTTTACTAACGATTACGAGTGCCCTTTTATGATTGACCTCTCCCGTATGTTGAGTTCCCTTTCTACTAAAACGACGTAGGAGTTCTTCCCCAATCCAGATTCTAGAATCACTTTTGTCTCGGGTAAAAACCGAGTTGTAGATTTACAAAAGTCCTTGCAATAAAGGAGTTTGAATTACACATTCACCATTGCGCCATGATTGTACAAACTGTTTAGTCAGTGTTGGAAACCACCATTTAGATGACACAAGGATTCACAGGCTTGTCCAATATTGTAGCGTTTCTGACTAATCTATATCGTGAATAATGTTTGTGATGAGTAGACAGGCCTACATAGTTACTAAGATACATTAAGTATTAACTTCAAAGGGCATCGTGGATTTTAAGAGTGCGTTTTGCTGTGTGTGACACAACTGGATAGGTAATAAGTATTAAATTAGGTCTGTTTAGTTTACTAGGAAAATAAAAAAAAAATCTATTAGCCCAAAGATATTTCAATGTGTTTATTTAACATTTTTGTATGTAGGTAAATGGTGTCACCAGGCCATTAATTTTTTTCACCTAATTTAAGATACTGAAATTGTCATTTTTTGTTAGTTCCTCAAAAGGAAAAATACTTAGGTACCTAGTTGGTATAATACCTAGTAGTGACGTAGGCAAAATTTCTAAATAATCAAAAATATGCTGCAATATTATTGTCCTGAAATGATGACAAATAATTCACGGATTCAATTCTCTCAATCGGTTTTTATTCAGGTGACTTGCAGGCAATTATTCAGTACCACATCATCTGTCCTACTTGCAAGTATTAGTAAATAACAAATAACCTGAACGAGTAGTTTAAGTTAAGGAAACTCCGCAATTCTCACCTTCCTGTGACGAAAATAACTTCTGTCGAAAACCGCAACAATTTTATTACTTAGTAAAAAGTAAGTACCTGTAACTATAAGTAAGTACATATTATAAACTCACAATTTTCCTTGTACCGGAAAATATATGTGAGTTATACGAATTGACTTCATCATAATTCCAGAAACATTAAAATTATGTGTGGCTTATCCTGTTCTGCTTAAATTCTAAGGAAAATTCAATAGGTCACTAAGCGGCAGAGCGTTTAATTTAATTATTTGCACAAAGGCAAAGGTGTGAAGTATTAGCATAGTAGCTCGGTACCTACTTATATTGTATTTCCAATCTTTATAAATAGGTAAAAATATTACCTAAGTTCTTTTATAAACAGGTATCAACACGAACTCAAAATGACCAAATATCTACTAATATCAATATCACAAAAAAACAGAAAGGTGGGCAGGTACCTACCTGCCTAGGTAGACCAAAATCTAAAGATAAAAGATTACTAGCTTATTTCGTCACTCCTTACGCAAGTCGAGAATATTCGTCATCATCACATACTTATTGGATATTTGCAGAAAAGAGTCGCAAACAATATTTGACTGTTTACAAACAAATCGTATTTCGTCTGATTGTATTTTTGCGCTCACCTTGAAATGAAATCCTACATTATCATGTAGGTTGGTAAGCTCGTTTACTTTTTTCAGAGATAAATTCTTTCGTCATTCAACCTTCTTACATACAAACCTATTTAATATTTAAGGTTTTTAAAAATCGAAATGCCACAATTTTGAAGTGAAATAAATCGTCGGGAAACGCACGATTAGGATAAGCTGCTCCTGTTAATGCCTAAACAAACAGTTCTAGTGGTGTAAACATTAGTTTTAACCCCGGAAATAGCAAGCAGCCACTAACATGTTAAGTTCACGACACACGAGTCTCGCGAGACGCTTCTTAAATCATCATCCCGTGTTTCATTGATCGGGAATGCGTGAACCCTGACTAAGTTGAGCCACTGAGCGGACAAAGGATCGCTCGAATTGCTGACTGTTGAATCATCGAGTTAACCAGACGTGTGCAAACATGAAGATCTGACGATGCATTAGCGTTATCCGCCTGACATAGCGTGCTTTGCAACAGATTGGAACATTGAAGAAGAAATTAATAGAATTCATTGAATAGTACCTATACGGAGTTGATAGGTAAAAAAAAACTTTCAGTATTGGTGAACAGGGTTGGTTTTTAGGACTATGAAAGGTCAGACAAAAAATAAGTTTTAGCTATTTATAAGTAGAGACGACACTTTAACCTGCTTTAACCTTAACTTTATTATTACGTAAAAGTCTCCCATTTCTTTTCGTCTGAGTTATTGAGCCTTTTAACTTTGAACTTTAATAAAGTTAAAAGTTTATTGTACTTACGCATATTGAATCATACAGTTGACCTATCTGCTCAGAAGAATCAGCCCGTTCTCGAGTGAGACCGAGGTCAGAAAAAATAAATAAACAATCGCAACGCGCCATTAGTGTTATGCGCGTTGCTAAGCAACGGACGATTGGCGCGAAACGTTGGCTGTTTGAAATCACCTCCTTGGCCAAGGTCAACACTTTGTAGTATGGATAAACCCTAGGAAGGGAAGTATTATTTATTAACCAAGTAGGATTGGTTGCACAAGAACATATTGCGCAATATTTAAGTTTTTTTATAAATAAAAAACCGGTTTATTTAATTTGGCAGGTTTTACCAGATCCGCTTTTAATACAATTATAATTTATTTAATTTTTAAATGTAATACCTATGTAACTAATGAGGTATTATTTTCAGACATCCGTTTCAGGCTAAAATTACCTAAATAAGTTTAATATTATGTTTTGAATTAACTGGTGTAGGTATGTACTTATAGAAAGATTTATTTCACCATACAAATTCGTGTGGATGTAATAGCAACAAGAAAAAAGTTTTAGGTAATACCTACCTAATTATTTATAAAATGACACAACAAACAAGGATTGACAAAAGGTAAAGGTACGCATTATACTAAACAAATTACTCATATTTACCACTTTGCATAAAATTGTGATAAACTGAGAATAATCTTTCCTGTAGGTACCCCTGTACAATCATACCTCAATCAATAGTTGAGTCATGAATTCATCATAAGCAGTATCCTTAATAAAATCAATGCGTAATATTATGTACTATGAGTATTTACATAATACAAAAAGATACAACAAGCCACTGTTATCCACACTAGTCTCATAGTAGTAGTCGTAAAAAAAGCCGGACATAGTAAATATTAAATTAACAACAGCATCAACATCCCAATCTGGACCATTTGTTCCTAAGTATTTAGGTAGGTAGTTGCATTCTCATTTCTTGAGTTTTTACTAAAAAAAAATAGTAGTTTCATAAGTTGACAACACTATTGGTTTTTTTTTAATTACCGCAGCGAAGGTGGTTTAAATAATTTTCTATCGAATAAAATTCTTGATCTACATTATAAGGACAGCAGTAAATACACTACCTACCTACTTAATTAAAATAAATTAATCTATTACATCGCTTAACTAAGACAAGGCGTGTAATTTAAGATAGAGGACAAACTTTGGTTACACTTCAGTGCTTAGTTTAACTATCAGACCGCGGGAACTTGACAGATATCGAATGTCCAATAGGTACCTACTTATGTCGTTCTTGTTCATGACACTCAACCATCCACCCACTTGGTAGGTTTCTTAAAACAATTAGGTATCGAAGAATGACACCAACACTACTTAGATGACGAAATAGTTTGCGGATTTTACTCTGAAGTTACGAATAAAGTTAAGGAAACGAAACATGAATTTGATCACGTATAAACTCAGTCTGAAAACTAAACAATCTTCTTTTGTTAATATAAAGTTAAGTAGGTATCTAAGCGTGACCTACCTGCCTACCGTTTTTCGTGTAAAATCAAATCAACATACCTACTTACCTACCTAAATAAAAGTTAAATTATCCTCTTATTATGATTATTAGTTTGCAAAATACCCACAAATGGATGATAAAAAATATTTGTTTGTTGTCCTTTAATGTTGTTGAATCTAAATTTAAATCTAATTAGTGCTTTGAAGGTAAATGTGTAATAAATAAATAATATTACCTGGTTCTTGTGAAAAATATTGAAACAAACGTTTGCGATTGCATTGCCAAACGTAAATGAATGGTAACAATCTTTCTCTTTCTATAAAGCGTCTGTTCAGTATGACAGAAAGAGACAGACATAGAGTTGTCGCTCCTTCAGCTATCGCGTGGCGTATTGTAGCGTACTACGCAAGCTGACGGTGTGTCGACATTGGACGTTGGATCGGTTGCCGGTCCGAGGCTTCGCGGCGAGCGTCGTCGTCAGTCTCGCAATGGCGTTAGTGAGAATAGGACGTGTGTTCGTTTAGTTTCACAACAACCCGAGCGGACACCGGCCCAAAATATTGGCCGTCTATCAGTGCATGAATTACTTGAAGATACTTCCTGTAATTCCTCACACAATAAAGCGACTTGTTCGTGACCACGGACAGTCAAATTTTGGTACGATATCCACTCAGGGCGAATCATTTCAAGGTTCGTACTTTATTCGTAATTTCCCCTTACTAAAATAACGTTACTAAATCGTGTCGATTGTCTCGTTTTGTTTCAAATTTTGTAATGTCGGTTCCGTGGATTTGTAAGTGTCACAAACGGGAAATTACTAATAAGTGGTTTTCGTTTTGTTGCAGATCATGTTCATCTCATCGTAGTTCCTTCATCGTAATTAAGTGTTTGTGTGTGTTTGTGAACTTAAGTGTAACGTGACAGTGTTAAGTGTTAGTGATGGAACCTGGATCCCCATCGTTGCTGTGGCCGCTGCGCCTGAGCAAGCCGGCGGTGACGGTGCCGGTGGCGGGCGAGGACAGTAGCAAGGCGGAGGAGCGCGCGCAGTCGCCGGTGCTGACGGACCGGCTGGCGGCGGCGCCCTCGCCCTCCAGCCCGCCGGCGCCCTCCAGCCCGGCGCCTCCTCAGCACCACTTCCAGGCGGCACTCGTCGCTGAGAAGTATCTCCTCCTAGAACAAGTTGAAGGCTCATCCCTCTGTCGGTGTGTTGACGTGCGAACGCAAGAGGAGTATGTTTGCAAGGTAAGTACTTATCTAATCTAAGTCTAATGTTGCCTTAACATTAGACATAGACTTCATTACAATGTTCTAAGACACAAGTTAAATACTGACGTAAGTGCAATGCCTCCCGGAACCGCGGCTAGTTATAGCAAACCCACCTATACATGCATAAAGATGCTGTGGAGGAGATCGAGTTTATTTGCCACAGTAAACTTGCGCTATTAATACAAACCTATAGCACTAGCTAGCTATCTGCAACTTGCTAACTTGGTTCACGAGTCCAACAACTTTATCGAGCGAACTTGCAAAAGTTTTATACAAATATAGGTACGTGCCTACGTAGGTAGTTATTTAGATATTCACTTAACATCTATTTATGTTATCCGTTTAAACGAGACCGGTATTTTATGAGATGCAAACATTCAATGTTACATTACGAGTTTGCAAACATTCCTATAAAACTCCTTTATCTTATTAGTGCTGGCATGTAGGTACATTTTTCAAAATTCGAATTGCCAAAGAGAACAATCTGTATTTCTCGCGACGCGGCTAGGATGCGTAACGTGCGCGTGTCGAAATTGTGTCGGGTTTCATCAGGCGTTGCGTGGCTTTGTTTGATTGATATAGTGCGTAATCTCTTGTAGTTCGACCTCTTAGTACACAAATCTAATTAGCTAGTCAGTTTGTAAAACACCTGCTCCCCTTTGTAAACTTGAATCACGTATTACGCCCTGGCCTCGCTTAAGAATAATATTTGACTAATACAAACAAAACGCAAAACATCATATTGGTATAATTACTCACAATGGCAATATCTAGCAAAATATTTATTAAAGGGTTCTCACTATCCCACGGGATTGGACCCCATGTAGAGATAGGCCGAGTACTCAATAATATGCCCACATGTCGTGTCCCTTCAATTCAATTAGTAAACTTTACCAATTTTAACCATTAGTGACTTCTGACAGCTAGTTTTATTTAGCAATATATTTCATCACATGTATCTAAAAACATTAGCCTTGTTATTAATAAATGTAGTATCACCCCAAGAAAAGATCATTTGAATCATAAACATTACATTGTATGTATTTCTTAATCACGGCTGGCTATTAGTACCTAACTCTAATGGCTCGGCTTTGAGCACATAATTCGTTAATTAATGTTCAATAGTAGTTTTTTCACGAGTCTCGCGTGCATTGTTCATAGCATCTTGTTCAAAGCCGATGTCATAGTTTATATGTCATGGCCCCGCGCGCTGCTCGATCGCACTTGTAGGCCACAGCCATCGCCGTTTTTACAATGTCATGTGTCGACTTTCGCAATCGATAACCTAACAATAACGGCAATTATAACGCTAACAACACGCTAATTGTTGCATTACACTAGCCGAGCTAGCGCGCGCCTCACAACTTATAATTAGGCGGAGCTAACATTCCAAACATATTCATTTTTAGTTTGAACTGGCTTATCCTTATTGGCTTTTGTGAATCACTACTCAAGCCATAGAAACTAGTTTGAAAACTCGTTCTACGTAACGAATTTTGAGCCTAGGCTGGTTACTAGTAATTTTAGGCAATACAGGATACATAGGAGTACTAACAAAGGCCTATACGAGTATTGTCAAGGCACAGAATAGGCACTTCCCTCGTGAGAACTTGGCAAGGTTATAGTGTGGCAACGTTATCGTTGCTAAACGTCGAGCGTATTTACAACACCGAGTATTGCCGACACGACTGCCACGTTTGTTTCACATTCATCATGTGTGATACCGTCTCACTGTATTTGTTTTTAAAAAAACGTAAATTACCATCCTTTATTGATACTTCTAATGGTAACGTCACATGTGATCGCATCAGGTCGAGTCAAAAATAGGCTTGACCTTCTCATTGACATTGTGAAATAGACGATTTGATAACGCGCCGATCGCCGAATGTCATAGCGAGGCTAGAGGCCCCCCTCCTTTCGCCCCCCCCCCCACTGAATAACAGTACGAGTGGCATTAGCATCGAAGCGCTTATACATTGCTGCTTTAACAGGTCCATTAATACGAGTCTAGCAAACATAAGCTGTATCAAGAATTGAGTAGTCCGATCGAATCATATCTTAAGAGTGAATGCAATCAATCTGCAAACAATCGCGACGTATGTACGGTAATCTGCTATTGTAATTTAGCCTAGAACGGATGAAGGCTTGCGAATTTGTTATGCTCCTTAAACATAAACAACTTGACTTAGATTGATACAATAGAACAGGAAATACATCTATATGCTCCTTTATATTATGTATAGAGTACTTTGCCATTGTAATTGGATTGATTTAGAGCTAGGTTATCCCTAATGGGAGAGTCAAAGCCGAATGTAGCCACATAGCTGTTGAGTGCGTTTTACAAATATTTTGCAATAGATATACATACCTTGTGATTATACAAATATTGATAACAGCTAAGTAGGTTAGCTCCCGTAAAATACGTTCGATGTCAAATATTATCAAGTGTTCTGTCAACATTGCGAATTCTTATCAGTACCTCGTGTTTTCGCAAACATAGTCCACAAATGGGTCATGTTTTATTTTCGTACAACGCCCAACATTAATAGAAATCGAAAAAGCGACGTCGTGTCTAGGGTGACTACGCTGAAATAACCAACAAACTATTTATACTGTACACAAGTCCAAAAAGAAATGGTTTGACGCACGCGACGTGATTCATCATTCGTGAGTCGGGAAATCAGATTTGGAATTTGCGTTCACAATGTCGTTGACATTTGGTGAGCGATCGCACTGAGCACTGTGTTCACAAGCACACACGGATAGGTGCAATCGCTCATTCCAAAATAACTGTACCATTCCATGTAGTCGACGCGCTAGCGGTTCTAGAAAGCTTACCGTTGCCGACAACTCTTGCCTATTCGCTATTGAAAAATGTTATTGCAACAATTATCTTGTCTTTTTCGTTTGATTTCTACTTTGTCGTCACCCAAGAATTCTGTTTGAAGTCGACCGGGCTAGATTTGCAAAAGGAGGGTTAGCTTGCCTCTATTCACTAAATGTTTCAACCTCGTTATTCACATTAGACTAAGCCCTTTTAAATCATGGTCGCTTTGAAATAGGACCCCTTTGAATTTAACGTGGACGGGAATTTCAGTGACGCATATGTTTTTAACATATCAGTTAAGTATATTCGTTTGCTTGTATATTGCTGGTAACGAATATTCGCTTTAAAATAGGCAGCACTAAATATAAAGTAGTTACGCTTAGACATTGGAATTGATTAAACAATAAACTAGAGGAGAGGTGACACGCGACGGTAGCTAGGTCAACGATAAAGGAAAATAGCAACGACCCCAATAACGATACGTCATTCATTGAATAATGCAAGGAGTCGGCCGGATTTAGAGGAAACGTATATTTTTTTCCCGGAAAGCACCTTCAAATCAATACTAACGACAATCGTAAAGCGACTGCACATTAAGAGAACATTGCTAGGGTTTTTTCACAAAACTAGTTTGTGGAATCGGTGTGTTAATGTTAACGTTGTCCTTTAGGTGGTGTCACGAGACTGCAGCAGCTTACTCCAAGCCCACTATCGGCTTGATGGCCATCCGCACGTCAACCCCATACACGAAGTCCTAGTCGGAGATAAGAGGGTGTACCTAATATTCCCGCGGTCGCACTCCGACCTCCACTCATATGTGAGGGCGAGGAAACGGCTAAGGGAACACGAAGCTCGCAGACTGTTCAGACAAATGGCAGAAACAGTGGCCGCGTGTCACGAACAAGGCATCGTTTTGCGGGATCTTAAGCTGAGAAAATTTGTCTTCGCCGATCCTCAAAGGTGAGTCTTCTTTAACTTTACTGTGTAAACCAATGTACATGAAAATATTTACGCCAGTTTAGTCGGCCACATTGTCAGTCGCGAAATGTTATCACTAACTAAACAAAATGCCCAATGCAACGTTTCCATAGCAACTGTTATCAAGACGATCGACCCGCTTCAAATTGATCGATCGGTAACTTCCTTGGTATTTTTTACTGCCTACGCCCACTATAAAGATCGATCGTGAGAAAACAGATGAGTTAATAAAAAGGTCGGAAGGGAAACGGAAATGCTCTTTGTATTTAAGTAGCGCCTCGTTTCCTCCATGAGTCAATCGCCTTGTGTTACTGCTATAAACTGTTATCAAGTCGTTCATTATGACGATTCTCATGCGCTATGTGTCGCACTAGAAATGTTAGTTGTCGTTGTCTACAAACTGAAGTAGATATTGCAGGCACGTTGCGCCATTGGCGCCAAACACTTCTACTTTAAGATATCAGACACCTCATGTCTATGCTTAATCATCCGTATGACGAACACGTTAAAGCTTACTCACAACAACTATTGAAAAAGTTGTAAAATTTAAAAGGACAGCAATCGTACAATAGGATTACTCAACGCATTTATTAATTACGCCGGTCTCGCGGCGGCCGGTAGGAACCAGCGGATTTTCAAACTTTTGAAATGTTATCTGGCCTCCATTGTTGCGAATATCTCCGGCAATGCTAGCGGCTCAAGGCGAACGGTGTCATTGCTGCGTACAATACTGCGCGCGCCGCAATCGGGTCAAGGGTCCGCGGCAATGCGCTTGCGCACCGCCCGCAACGTGTGGTTTCAACGTTGCGAGTACGGCACCCCTTTTGACCCCTATGTAATTCTTAATCATCATACGGGTACCTGCCCTCATCCGATCAGGTGATCCTGAGAAATACCATAAGAAAAAGCAAATATTTTTTATGCACCCCTAACGCGTATTTTACCGACCACATTCCAAAAGGATTTCAAATGAATTCTATTCACCTGCCCGTATCCTTACCCTCGGTATTTGCCCTGTTAATAAGATTCATTTATTAGATGTTTTATTTTGATCAGATAGCATCTAAAAACTTTATTGTACCTACTTCATCCAGCCTTTTATTAAATTCGTAAGTTTTGTGTAAGTCAGAATCCCGTCTATTGTAGTTATAATTCTCTCGGACCCCTCATCCCACATCGGGGGCAACAGCCAACCTTTTGTGTATTGGATTATCTTTCGCGTCCTCTCTGAGACAATATTCAGTACGCCCACCCGAACTTGAAAGTTTGCCGTGATGGTTTCACTGACCTTTGGGCTCGTCCCTAGTGACATTCACGTCGCGAATCCGAATATGCCTTTGACGTGACCGCCCAGCCGCAGACATGTTCGAAACGCAATATAAGCCCCAAACACGAATAAAACGAACTCTATCTGCGTATTTGCGCAACAGTATTAATTCAGTCCGCTTTTGAGTGGACAGACAGACAGTGGAAAAGGTAAAATTTAATACTCTTTTCAGCGTCGCGTCATCAAAGCGAGTGTTGTCAAAAGCGCCTGCTCGCAATGCGGAACGGGAAGCACCGCGACCGTACCTCTAATGTAAAAACTTTTGCTTTACCCTTTACGTAATAGCAGAGTACGCTGCGACTTGAGAAGCCTTTTCCGAACTTGCCTCTCAAAGCCGGAATGTTTTACTTTTGGTTATTACACAGAACCTCTAAACAGTAGCTAAAGATAAACTTTTACCGCACCGACCGTCTGGAATGTTTTAATGTTAATTCGGCAAAAACGTACAGATAACTCATTGAATAGCAAAATTGCAATTGCGTCGATAATGTCCGCTGGCATGGCGTGTACAAAAGACTCTAGTTATTGGGCAAACGGGACGCGCTGGCTCGCTGGCGTCTGTTTCGTCTGACCGTTAATATAAATTAAGCAGGATATTGCAGATGTGTTTCCAGTTTTGCCATGTGCCGGTGTTGGAGCGGAAATATCGCTTTTTGTTCTACTTAATGATAACGGACCTTTGCGTGTAGGTCAAGCAGGTAGACAGCTGTTTTAGCAATCTGTGACCAGAGGGTCTCGTTCACTTAATGACCATGTGTGCCACTTCTTCTCAGACAACATCCTTTATACTAATTTAAAGTATCTGATTATTCAGATGGTCAAACGAACCCCTATTAACATAATCGGGCAGCTGACCTTGTCCACCCCTAATAAATTCTAATGATTGCACATGTCGCGGCGGTCACTATTCCCCAGCTGTTGTTTGCAATCGTGAGAATAGTGTATCGGTGAAGGTGCAACTTGAGCAAGTGTCCCGCCCTTCGACCTCGGTTCTCACGTCTCGGTGCGATATAAAGGCACCCCTGATTATAAATTCGAGTCATCCGGCGGGACGCGGACGCCACGATCAACATCCCGCGATACCGCCGTCGTCCCGTCTCAAAGGTAAACAAGAACATTAATATTGATTCCGTACTCTCTTTGACGCTTTGAAGTGGATTTTCTTAACACTCGCCCGTAGTTTTTCTTGTCCTTTGAAAGATGAAAACAAATTCTGTGCTCTCCTTTGAGATTTAAATTACAAAATAAAATGCAGAGATTTTAAATGAGAGGAATTAAAGAAAAACCTCTAAATACAGGAAACAGGGTAGCATCTAAATAAACATGAATCAAATTAAAATGAAAAATAGATATGTATCATCGAAGCCCGCCAACGCGTTACTGAAATGCAAACAGATACATCTGTTGGGGTTGATTCAACTTTCTCTACTATCATATGCTACAATAGATAACAAATGAGATGTTCGTGTGTAACTAGAAACTATCAAGAGAAATCTCGGGCGGTATATCCGGGCGCAGGCCTTGGGGGAGGAAAACGAGGTCGCCACGATAGCGCAGGTAGCGAGATCCTCACGCCCTACGACAACACGCACGCATTCTACGTCACACGTCAAATTATTGTGACGACACGTCATTAATATCAGCATACTTCCAGGAAGGATGTCTTCAACCCATCATAATAACAGAACATCAACGACAAATGTTGTATAAAAATAAATCAGCTCGCTGGTGACATCACGGACCTGACGACGGAAAGCCGGATGTTTGATTGTAAACTACCTTTATACGAATAATGCATTCTTAATTTTGGCATTGCCGACAGGATATACAAGGCGGAAACATATTCACGTGACGAAAATAGCCATTGTCCGCAAGAAGTCTCTAAAAAGCTAATTTGTTTCGCAAGTGTTGTTGTATAGCATTAGTTAAATCTCATAACGCCAGACAGCCCGGAGCCTATTTTCGGTCGGCAAACGACGACTTGGTCCTTTGTAAATAACTTCAGGTACAAAAATTGTCCCAAGCTCATTGTTCGGGAGCATCCCGATCGCTCCGGCAAATATAATAACTTCGTCGAACGATTCCAGGTAAAGAAACACTAGTCACTTTTTTTTGCGTAACACGGTGCGCGGAAGATGGATCGGATGATCGAATGTATAGCAAACAATGATGTCGACCCAAAGGCATTCGATTACGCAAGTTCATATTTGCCGTCTACATGATACGCCTTTATATCCACAATCCACATGGATGAGTTACATCTGGCCAATAGCTACTTTCCTAACTGGATGATACAGACACATCATGTCTCGAAGGCGACTCTTGTTTCGCCACTAATATAGCTGGCTGGCGAATTCGCACGTCTGTCGTGTTTAACGGGACGGGATATTTACGGTGCGGCCAGAGCCGGCGGATGTGCCAAATTGGTCCGCGATAGACGGCCGCCTCGCCACCCGGCAGACGCCGCTGCGTCGCATGCCGGCCCGGCCACCGCCTCACAACATTTCCTTCCAAATCTGTATCTAATTTGCGACCCATGCATGTTATTACTGCACCGGCACGCAACCGCTCTACAATAAAAAAGATGTGCAACTCAACCCAAATAACGCCTCGAGGTAGTTGCCGATATCTCAGCAGCGCGAGCGTGGTCGATCAGCGCGTGTACCTGCGCGCCTACGCTGACTATTTTGAAAACGTTTTGAAACAGAGTTGCTAAAGCTTCGTGGTGCAAGAGACCTCCACATTACAGCGCTGTATTTGCATAATACTGGGCGCTCAGTAATATAACCATACGTCAGTTTCGCTAGTTGTATAACTTTTGGTGCAGTTGTACTTTACCATTATTGTCTAGTTTGCGTAACGGACCTTTTATTTCACTAAATGTCTGACTGTGCAGTGCGTAGTTGGCACTCTCTACTGGTATTTTTCGCGCGGGTGTGGCCGCTGGCCACTCGTGTTAGATAAACGAGCGCGCATCGAGTGCTAATTTGTACGGCGTGAATCAGGCGTGCCGGAATTCAAGCGCACTGTTGGTTCTTGTTTTGGGGCGTTTATTCGCGGCCTCGATCGCGACTAGCGCGCGCGGCGTGGTGAGGTCGCGCGCAACTGTGCCAATGTCGCGTGGCCGACGCCGCCGCCGACGCCGCCTCCTCGATCGTGCGGAACTGATGCCACTGCAGCGGTTCAAAAATTCTGATGCCACATCGAGCCTTATGAAAGTGACTCATCGTTCACCTTGAATGAGCAAGGCATCCCGTTCGCCCGGCTCGGGCTTGGGAAGGTCCTCCGAGAAACCACTCGACCGTGATCAAACCCGGAATGCTTTCGGGTTTAAGACGCCTACACATTTCCCTCATTCTGAAAATAAATGAATCGGCGAGGACGACGCAAGCATTCGTCATGACTATAAATAACGCGTGTTCGCACCTTTTTTGGTGGTACGAAAACACCGGATGCGACTACCGGACGCAGGCGATAGTGCAATGCTCCCAAGCGAAAGTCGCCTTTACTTACTTGTAGGACAGAACATAATGTGTTAGCGACGTCCTCAATAATGAATTACCGGACATAGGTGTCACCCATACAAAAGTAAATCCGATTGTCAGAATTCAAAGCGACGATGGATCGGTGTTGACGTACACCTTGCTAAACCAGGGGCATATACAACAAGTTTATATTGTTACCAAAAGAGCGGAACTTCTCTTCCTTCCCAGTTTTTGTTACAATTTCTTTGTTAACAAGATAATACTACGTCTATCCCTTTGTCACTATTAGAATAATTTTGTACAATTTCTCAATTCGGCGTCGTTAATTTTGCTATCGGGTACACAGCTGAGAAAACGCACGACTAGCTATTAAATCGATCCGGTTGCGTAAAACAAAGGTCTGCGAAACCTTGTGCAAGCGGCGCGCCCGCGCAGCGCCGACATATCTGCGGATTTGCGTAACCGCGCACTTATCCGCCGATACGACGCCCGTGTGTTGTGACACGCTCCGTTTGCCTACATCTGCACAACCTATATTTAAATTATACTGTGCCACAGATCAACTAACATAAATCATTTTCAAATATATTACAAACTGTGCTGACCTACACGTTTTCTCCTCAAGAACAAAGCATGATAGTCAAGCAAACTAGCATCGTTCAATGTCAAGGACAATGCAAATGAATTTGACATTGACCAACTCTACAACATCCCATTTCGGGCTCTGTTTCCGCTCGAGCACCTTGTTCTCAATTAATTTCAAACTAAAATGGCGTTCCATTTCTGTGAGTGATCTAGCTCGCCTTCCACATATCTCATGGAAAACAACGGTGGTGTCATGTCATGATATCACCGGATGAGTCACGGCGGTCGTGACTCCAGAGACGTGAACGCCGGATAAAGCCGACTTGAACTGACTTAACCTTCTCAGGCGGGAGCATAAGGCACGGGCACGTCCATTAAAAAGTTCTGCAAAAAGTTTCACGGTGGTCGGGCGCACGCGACCGCTCCCTGCAAGAGATGGGTGCATTCACTTCGCACTAGAGGCAAAAAATATGCACGTGCCAGCAATTAAATAGGGACGAGACAGTATAATTGCGCCCTCTCTTGAATGCCGTCGTACATGACCGCTCAGGGAGAACAAAGTTATGTCGAAGGAGGAATCACTGACCGTCGCCACACGCGCCAGCCTGTATTTTCAATTTTCCCTCGTTCCGTCCCGTTCCATACGAGTGAGATTAGTTTTTAACGAGGTAGCAACAAACCTCTGTAAGTCACTGGAGAGTGGAGTAGTTCTAAAGCGGGGGATTTTATTCCGCGCTGCACATATTTTTTATTGTGCATTTAAAACCTGCTCGGGGCGTGTGTTACGTCGTTTTGGAGGCGTCGCAGCCACCGTCGCTATCCGCGTCGCGAAGGTCGCTGACCGCCGAAATCATCCAGCGTAAACACAACACAGATACAACCACATAACCATTACCAGATCACACTATTGTAATTTTCAAAGTGATGAGTTTTGCGAAATCTATTTTGTATTTCAAAAAGTAAATACATTGATATACAATTAATGCTTTTGTTCCAACAAAAGCGTCACCCTAAACGATAACATGTTATCGGTACAATACGGCAACGAGGTTGTTGAACCTGTTCACTTCAAGAATGTGCCTCGATACTGCACATAGCTTTTGCAATTTTCAGTAAATTCATGTGGAATTTTAAATACACTCTCTTCTTTGTTATCATAAAAATAAAACGGCATAGCAATGAATCACGCGCGACAGCGATGATGAATTTCAAACAAAAAAGCGGTGCACTCAATGACGTCATCTAAGAGGGAAGTTAAAAATGTAAGGGTAACAATAGAGGGTGCAGGGATGAATCATAGGAAATTTCTATCGGGTCACTAGCCTCGCACCCTACGCAGCTAAATATACTTACCCTAAAATGGCTCCTAAATTTAAACACCATGGATACCTACTATAAATAGGTGAGTGCACCTATTAGGGTCTTGGTAAATAAGTGATAATTTTAGCCGTGTTTGTAAAGATTTATGTCGAGTCATAAATTAAGAAATACAGTCCATTTATACAAAGTTGGGACTTGCTAAGACTAGTGAGGTCTAATAATAATATACATAAATTCCAGCTTGCTATTCTTCTGGCAGGCGACTGTATAACATCGAGTTGCGCTACAAAAAACGTACAAAACCTGAAGGTGCATTAATTGCCGGAGTCCTTTTACACTCGCCAACGCACGAACAAAAATAAAAACAACACCGCGACATGGTGCGAGCACCGGGGCCTACTTGTGCATGCAAAGGAAACGAGTCCGCAATAATAAAAATATTAAACGGTGATCGAGAGAAAGCGAACATAACTTACTTGGAAGAGGAAAAAACATAGGCGCTTACGAGTTCCTGCTGAAGTGAGATGCAGGCGACTGACCCCGGCTACCGATACACTATCGTAAATCTTCCGAGATGTTCTTGCCCCTCACTGTCAGCTTTTTCCTGTTTCGCTTCAAAGTTCAACAACTTTCGATATTCTGCAGGCGACAGTCAATTTAGCGAGCCATCAGACTTGTAGTGCGCTTGCTGGCAGTTTTTGTGTGTTTTTGTTTTCATTTTTTGTCATACATTGACTCCTCGGCGCGTGGGTAGATCTCGTGATACATACACGTTTTACGACGATCCTATACAAAAATAAAATGAAGCTCGTTCTATTAAACTTAATACGGAGGCGTTAGCAATTTCGGAGCTCCTTATTTTTAATCCAGTATCATTTGTTCGCCACCCACATCGTCGTTGTTGGGTTGGTGCGCAAAATATTTAAAAGCGGGGGCGCCGAGCCAAACATACACTGGGAAATATTATGTCCTTACAAATATTCGACCTTCGCGTAAAACGACCCACGCTTTCCTAAAATAATCCCCTGTTATTTGTAAGTTCACAACCTTTCCGTTGCCATGTTTACCGGCGAATAAGTTGACAAGCTAGTGATTTATTCCTTTTGCCAATTTCTCTGTGTAGCGAGCGTTTACCTCGCGTTGCAAGCGTCTGAATAAAAAGTAAGTCCAAACCGGTCTGGCGGTGGCCAGAATTACGATTAACCCTCAATCTGCAGTTGTGATGCGTCTCCCACTAAAAATACTCGACCGTCCGCCGATGCGCGCTTGTTTATACATTTTTATTTCCTTCTCGTCTTTCATGTTTGTTTTTCACCTAAATATGAGCTTTCAAACTTACTGCTGCACGATCGATGCTAGTAGGTAATATCTAAAGTGCGTTATGTGTTTTAAAACAATAGTCATTATAGCTATTAGCAGTACAGGCACGGGCGCCTGTCCTACGGGCTTCCTGTTTTGTTGCAGTGGCACGATTTTTGATACATTAACCTCGACATTATAAATTAAAATTACCGTTTTTAGTAGCAGTGTCATTGGGGTCACTTATAACTTAATTCTCAGTTCTTTAATCGAATTATTCCGTCATTGATTACCTATTAGTATTAGTGGAACCATTAGACACTGACGCAGACGTATTCATTCTTAAATAAGTTAATCTATTAATATTACACGAATACTCTGGAAGAATGTTGTGTAAACAAATCTATTTTCCTTTTGGCACGAATTCTGAGCATTTTCCTTATTTTAATTTTGTTACAGAACTTCCTCCGTTTATCGTTTACACAATTCCAGTGGCATACTAATGATGCTCGCCTAGATAAACTAATCGGTATGGCACTTAATTAGTTGTACATGATGTCACTCACAAATTCCCCTAAATACCGACGTTTACTAGTTTATCTTGTTCTACAAACACGTGTCCATTGCTAACGTTATAACTACCGACGTTTGTTCAATAGCTGTCTAGAATTACTTGAAGTACAGTTCGCTTCTAATTATAAAAGTGTAGTGGGAGCGTCCGGGCGATCGCTCCATAGATACGAAGTATAGGAGCATCCTAATCTCGTTCCGAAACTCTGACGCTGACGTAACTCGGTTCACGGTCAACAAGAGGAAATGACGCAAGCGCAGCCGTGGCGTTGCACACACCAGCGGCATTACAACACCTCCCGCACACTAACTTGCCAAAACTTTACACGTGACTATGCCACCAAAAATGTATAACTTTTCCATTTTATAAGGATTCTTTCTCTACGTCACCGTCGTAAGATTTAAGTCCTCTGACGTCACGGTCTCGTAATGGAACTTTTTACGTTTCTCTCCACGTAAGAGATGCTGGGGTTGTTAGCGAACTGCTAACAAGAGCTCATGAGTTCAGTGTGTAATTGCGCCACTCTTGGCATTGGGAGATTATTTATAACGTGTTTATTGTATAAATCTGTTTTGTTTATACACGAATAACTTTTAAAAATGAACTTTAAGAAATATATTGCAATATTAGAGAATAATAAGATGACAAGCTGATGCATACAGCATAGAGTTTAATTCAATACGTGAGTCGGAATGGGCAGTAGTGTTCAGTTATCGGGATCGTTTACAATGACATTGAAATGAGTTGCGTTGCGAAACGGTACTCTTTTCGTGTTTCTGGCCTCGCTGCGCGCCGCGGTCGAGATTGAAGAATACGTATAATAAATATGAGAACGTATCCGACCTCAGTTCGCGGTCACTCATTGTGTAACCGAACGCGACAAACAATACTGTGATTTTTAGCTTACGTAATTTTCAAATTTGCATTTGATTGTTGCTCGACAAAATGGAGCTTTGATTTTATTGACACTTTAAAGTTATAAATTATAATTGCACATGCATATTGGGATACAATGCCGAATCAATTATTGCAAAAGTATATTTTATACTTTTAGATCAGTGTTATTTTGATATCTCGACCTAACCTTTGTTATCGCGAGGTTAAACAAATTAATTTACTATGTTCTTTGTCGAAATCTATTTATTAAAAGAAACATTATTAAGTCGAAGTAAGTAATTTAAAACAATTGATTGGTCGCCGTGTGTCGTGTCATCAAACTCGAGTAGAATGATTTGGGGCCACCTAGAAGCGATTCCGGATCTTAAATCATTAACATTAAAGTGTAATTTACATCGGTCACCGTGAGCGGGTCGTGACATTGTCGGAGTGATGATCCCCTATCGACATGAAGTCATCGTCGTATATAAACGTACGACAATAACATTGGCGTCATTAGCGAGTGCCGTCGCTATTGTACCACTCTTGTTTTTCTTTGTACAATCGATATGTTTGTACAGATTTCGCGACAATTTGCGCAGTTAGCGTCCGCCGCACACATTCGCAACGCTCTGATGTAACCGAGTAGGATCACAACACATTTAGTTCACGTGCACCAGTTCACCCCTTCACGCGCTTGCACGATGAACGCGTTTGCCTTGCGACTGATTGTGTCAATCAAACCTTTCATTTGTTGAACTTATTTTATCAATAGCTCTGTAGCATGCCATTAGTACTTAACTAAATTAATTTCTCTTCTAAACGATTTATCTTTGCATTGACGTAAGCAGGCTCATAAACAATTTATAAACAACACGTAACTGTATAAAATTCATCAAATCCCCCGAAGAAAATTGTTTTGAATTTATAGAAACGTGAGCGCCCACCCAGTTATTCGGCTGAACATTTTTGAAGTAGCGACCTTCCCACGCGAGGGTTGCGGGGGTTTATAGGCCGTAGCACGTGACCCGTAGCAACCGCTACGAGGCTACGTAGCATTGACGTCAGAGCGGCAAAATTACCCCGCGAGTGGGATTCTGTGTAGTGACGCACCTAATGATTACTCGGCGCGTGCTATCGATTAGATGCGTAATTGTATGGATTCCAATAGTGTTTATTTGCCGTGAGTGTTGTGACGTAAGCGGTACGCGGAAGCGGTCGCGCACGGTCGCACAGCGGCCGGCCGGCCCGTTGTGTCGGCGTGGTGGAGCCGTGGCCAAGGACGCGCGGACCCCGCACACGGCCGCCGCCGCTTGCCACACCGCGCGATGCGCCTGCGATGCACCGCGCACGCCACTCGCCGCACATTCACTGCCACTCCTCAACTGCACACGCAAGGGATCGCCTTGTACTCATCATATTTGCTCAATTATCTATCCAAAGATATTACTTTGTCGTTCATTGAATAAACGTCTCTCGTGTCGGACGTATCGGCTAGTTAGTCTCTAGAACGTTTATCATGATTGACTTTATTCACCTTCTCGCTGGTGAATGACACGTGACGGTGACTTTACCTCCGCCGCCGTCTGTTGAAATTAGCACCCACACTTGCGAATTCGTTACTTTAGATGACGTAGGAGAGTACTTTATTGCAACATTCATTGAAAAGTTGGCTTGTTTACGGATGACGCGTTGGCAAAGGTTTTTTACATCACTGTTTAGTATCGTTCACGTTCTATGTTGGAGGTAAACAGGGGCGGTGACGACACGCCAGTAATTATGAACAGGATGGCGGAAAACACACATCAAAACAAACGAAACGTATCGCTCTCATGATAAATACTCTCGTGTAAGATTTCCGCGTGCGAGAGAACGTGTTGTTATACATCACATCCTGTTACCAAGAACTCTTTCGTATAATGGAAATGTTTATAGTATGCAACGTGCGGTTTTCCTCTTACGCATCCCTCTAATTCGCATTAAAGTGAATAAACAAGGAAATTTTTCTGTCGGTACAAAATGATAAAGCGGTGATTAAATGATCGTTAAACTACATATAGTAGTATACAAATCGGGCGGGTGGCCTCGGGCCGAAGACTGCCTCGATTCAATGTCAGTTGCGCAAGCGCCACTCTTCCGCCTTCCATTCGGCCATGCCGCCCAACCAGGAACGAGAGAACACTATTCAAATTTAAATCGTAACGTATCTTGCCCTGAATTTTGTACGTGTAATCATTTATCGCTTTATAAAATACATGTTATATTTTACCTGTGCTAATGTGAACGTGCGTATAAACGCCTACTTGTACGTGTGACATACGTTATACGACATATTTTGAAGATGTATCAGTTTTTGCGCGTGTGAACATCACGTTCTTATGCAATAATGCTTCGTATTGGCTACTAGATTTCACGAAAAGATTGTATATTACTTCATCTTAGCAGTTAATTCTCGAAATAAAATCGTACGATGATTGTTTTCCTATAACAGTTGCTATCTGATGTATCATGATGATACTGCAACCATTTTAATTTATTTAACACTGTGTAAATGACTAACAAACACTATGTATAAAGCCCCAAACAAGATATTTGAAGTCCGCAAATAGCTTCTATGTAAATACAACTGCGCACATAATTTACAATGTCGCGACTTGACTCGTTAACATTACTATTGATAAAGATAATAATTTATGATGTAATTATAAAACATAAGAGTTCTTTATAATTTATTAATGTCAAAAAATTGCATAAAATTGCAGCTCCGTAATTACAGCGCATCCATTGCGAGTCTAACTAGGCATCCAATTTAAAATCCCCGGAGCATCGTCGGCTGTAAGATAATTAAGTTAATATACCTTTGCCATGTGGCCCGACGGTGAACACTTATTTTTAATACTCTCGACTTTTTCTTTTGTCTCTTGATACAATGTCGGCCATCTGCCGTGTAAATTGTGCAGTTCTATTTTATTTAAAGTCCGTTTCCGGTCCCGTTACATCCGGCAGTCGAGAGTGCTTGAGAATCAAACTCATGCGCATACGCTCCCCTAATGATGAAAAAATAATTCAAGTACCATGGGAAACGGTACTGTACAGTACTGGCTATTAAATGAATATATGTGACACGGTCATTGTACTTCAGTGTTATCTTCAAGACACCTAATCATTTTAGAGGTCACAGCAATCTGTTATCAGGGGCAGATAACGTGGTAAGGTCGCGGTATGCCGCAATGTGCTCCGCGTTCGGTGTAACACAACCTTACGGCAAGATCAGTGCCTTGACGTTCATTCAGGATTTTGGAGAAAAAAGCTCAAGGTGTTCCAAGCTGTATTGTTGTCGTTCGTATCGGGTTAATCTTCCAACAATTGGCCGCGCGACGTTACAATGCGCAGTTTTTGTGCAGTTTGCCAATTCTATACCCTCGTCACGATCCGACTCGAACAGATGTTCCAGTAAACAAATACGGCCATTATACTACTCTCCTACGCATGATTTATTCGTTCCATATCTTCGCTGAATCGATGATGGGACGACAGAAAACTACCGACCATTGTGCAAAGATTCGTCCTATTCAACACTAAGAAAACACCTTTTTGGACTGAACAATGAATTGCACATGTAAGGAGAATCTTACCTGCACGCACGTGTTCGATATTCGCATTCCAAACAGACAATAATGAATTACTTTTCTCCCGAACCTGTCATTTCAAAAGGGTCCTCAAGAATTAATAACAGGGTCGCAATTGCTCTGTCTTAAGATAGAAGAGTAGAACTCAAAGAATCAGAGATCTCGTAAAGGGCTTTATAAGCCAGCAATTTCTCGTCTTTATAGTTCTGCATCTATATTTGGTATACGTTATTTAGCTAGTGGGGTCCGAGATCTTTCATGGTTCGCCGGCTTGGTATCATTAAAAAAGCAATTAATTACAGGTTAAGCTTCTTTTTTGTTGCTACGCAAAGTATCAGCTTTACTGTGTAATAGAACTGTATCAAAAGAAACAATGGATGTCCGTAAAGCGGTGTGTTTGGACACGTGATGACAACTCTATCTGTTGAAATGCATGCACACGGCCCGATATTCGATACAACGGAAGGTCAACAGAGTTTAGTTACTATCGAGAGGCGATGTTTATTCAAATGCACTTACAGCCAGCACCAAGTTTGGCTTTCGACATCTGCCGCGAGGTCAATATTTGCCGTTTTTTCGAACGTTCCTTTCTTCAAAGTATTGAAAATCCCCTTTGTTGGTCTTTTCATAACTAGGTTTTGTTTTTGAGGTGAACCAGTCTGCGGCAGATGCTAGACATAATGGTTTCCATTTGCACGGAAAACAATTTCAATGAAAACTCTGCGGAGCTCAATAAATGCGCCGGACAGGATATTACGCGATCAGAGTAAATTGGTTTTGCCGTTATTAATTTTGATAACTGGGATTCGATTCGTTTCTCTCTTTTGTAACAAAGGGAAACCATCGTAATTAATTTAATATAGTTACGCAGCAAAACAAAGCGCTCGCGATTGGCGCCGAAATTACATTTCGAGTAGTTCTGTGTAAAAGTGGTAATACGATGCCGTACATGTTTCATGATTAATTTCGTTGTCTGTGGTCTTTAATCTCGCATTCCGATTTTTTATATGGACATGTGCGCGGCCATCTGTTGGGTCAGATTAATGTTTTTTTTTAGATTTTTACGTAAAACATATATTGATATGAAAAAGTGACACGCTGCACATGGCACGATAACGTCCTTTAGGTTTCTACCTGCCTTTGTTACGGACACAATGCGTGCGCACATCTGCCGGTGCCGCCCGCGCACCGATCTCTACTCCTGTACCATTGTGCATCTAATGCTTATTTAAAATTCCGTGATCAATCATATATTCTTATTCACTCTGACTTTGCAAAAGTATGCAGATGTCATTACTTAAAAAATATATCTTTTATTTTAAATTCATGAAATCATGAATAACTACAAAGTTGCTTGGGGATATTTGAACTAAATAGAAGCGCAATATTGGAACAAATTAAACGGTGCCTTGCCGTATAAATACCATTTATAGGCCTGCGAATTTCGAGGTCTACCGTTTGCTCAATAATTGCTAACCGATTTAGAGAGATGTTATAAATCCAAGTTACTTTACTAAATGCGAGGTCGACTTCTCACATAACTAAGGGTACGCTTAATTGCAAACACCAAACGCTTGTCCATTCACTAAAATAATAAACCTTTTGAAATCAGAAGGGCGACCATATACCATGGTTTACAATATGTCCAAGCAGTTTAAAAGTATTTTACAATAATTTCAAAGCTTAAGTACCCTTAAGTGAACTACAATGGTTGTTGTTTATGAAACAAAAGAGTTGGAATGTTCGATGTTGTAGGATAGGAACAATTAATCGAGTGGTCCGGACGCTGCGATCCGAGTTGCGAAAGAATCGACCATGCAGTTGCTAAACATTTGTGTGCTACCGCTTTTGAAATTTTGTAATACATCTGGATCGTTTTGAAACTTATTAACCTGTTTGTTTTGCGCTCATTGTACCACAGTTGGAGTTTCAAAAGCCTCTCAAAGGACGTTTTCATTATTCCTACAGTTACGCTCTCTAAGTGCTAACACAAAGGGCGTCCCTAACGATCAAGTTACTTTTGTTTGTCCGACACTAATTAAACAAAAGATGTCCAGGTTCTCTTTGTGTCTGGCCGTTGTAACTGTCTGTGACAGGTGAATGAAATGGAACACTATTCCGAATGAATTTCAAAAACAGTGGGTTTGTGAAAAAATTGCCCTTGTTCATCATCCAGACATTGACAGACTGAGCGTCGACGTTAATTGAGAACGAACATTAAAACTGCGGAATAACAAAAGGTTGTAATGGACAAATGCAGCGGAACCGGCGTGCAGTTAGCTCATAGTAACCAACGCTCGGCGTTTTGGAGCGGAGACTTGCCGCAATAAATCCTTGATGGAACCTTAACCCACTTGGATGATTACGAGTGCGCTTGCCGAGCGCCGGACGCCCGCACCGCCGACAGCGCTGCAAACGCTTGCCGGTACATTTTGTCACTTCTACTCTAGTATATGGGGCTTTCAAATATTATGATATAAGTCGCTTCTGCCCTTCTTATGCAAAAGGTCAATTAGCAGGTGCTGATGACACCGAATTCCTTAATTTACCCTTTAAGTTTCTGGAGTTAATTAATAATTCATTAGTACCTATGTCGTGGGAGCTGCAACGGTCGCTGCAGTGACCGGCGCGCACGCAGGTGCGCTGGCGACCTTGCGCAATGGCACATATACTCGGGTACATATCTAGCCGCTAACAAATGTATATCGGAAACCGCTTGCGAGATACTTTGTATGCGTTTCGACATCGGCTGTTTATGTTCAGCGCCCTAAACGTGTCGAGATAGAATTCTTAATAATATCGTTAGTGGAATGATTCAATTGTTGAACTAATATGCACGTTCCAAAAGTGTGACATCATCGCAGGCGATCGAGCTGTTCGGCTAATGACTGCGGCTAGATGGAAATATTCTTTGATTGACGTAAAGAAATCTGACGGCCGGTGCCAAGTGGGTCAGTGCGCCAATGTCGGGCTTATCATAAAACCATCGCTGCGCTACACACTGGTTAATTATAGTGCTAATGTGAGAAATGGTAGCGTTTGTTAGTGGCTGTGGTCGTGTCTCACGCATGTCATCAATCGAACGTCAGCGCTGCACCGCGGGCGTGACGGCCGGAATACTGGGTCAAGTACAACGGTGCTTTGCCATTCATTGTCACCGGCGAACGCCCCCCTCCCCGGCCCGCACCTCCCCCTCTCTCTGCTAGCGCTTGCGCTCGCGCATCGGCCTCGCGCCCACTGAACTTGACATATCGCTTTTTAACATATTTTTTGCCAATTATTCATGTCAGTGTTAACTTAAGTAGGTTACTTATGTTTCTGCAAGCGTCGCTGTTTCGCATGTGCTTTGTTATAAAGTTTTGCATTTTTCAAGACCTTCTTGCGGATTTCTGTCAGTCGACAATGTTTCAATAGTTCATGCATATGTAGAAATGTTCCATCTAAGTTGTAAATAATGTTTCCTTCGTTGCACAGTGCACGCATTACGTCAGCTCTGTAATTGCAACAAACAAGTGTGACAACACTCGTTACTTAACTCATTGCAGGCTCCAATACAGCAAGAGTTTGATGTAACGCTCTGTGTAACCTCCTCGCTGTAGGCTCGTGATTTCGCATCGTAATTTTCCATCCCGAAGGTATTATACATTATATGAGAAGTGTTGCGGATCGCGAATAACACATCGGCTCCTCTGACATCACCCGAGGTCGACGGCCGCGAGCCTCGGCCGCGCAGCCTGCGGACGCGAATGATAAAATGCTAATGGTTAGAGTACATTCACCGCGTTAGAAAACCTACTTCAGTTCCGCACTTTCTTTATTGCATCACCGGCGTGTGCCGTTTCGCCGCACTCTCTTCCGCTGCGCCGCCAACATTGTGCAAGCGACCATCGCACCGCATCTAATGTGAATTCGGAATGCGACCAGTTCCAATTTCCAAATCGGAATCGTTTTATCTAACTGACTCTTCCGATGCAACCGCCGCTAGTTGTGCTCACGATTTTTCATTAATTGAATACATTTCCGCACTTTCTTCGGTTACATCAGGCGGCTTTGTTTCGCTCCCCTCGGATAGGACAGGTGAAGTTTCGCAAGTTCAGTGACCTCCCCCCGCTCTGCGGTGCATCCGCGAACGAGATGCCCGCCATAGTGATATAATAAGTCTTCGTGTAATTCTGTTGGAGTTTAGAAATTACCATTTCCGCACTTTCCAAGTTACATCATTGCGTCTAGAAAAAAGTAACCGCGGGGTGAACGCCCGAATAGTCCGGCCATTTTAATTTAATGTTGTTGATCATTGCTTCTTCGATATTCGAGGGAGCGTTGATCCTTATATGATCTCATAGTTCGATGTACCTCGGAGTGTAACAAAAAATATATCTGTGAGCCTCATTCGTTTTTTTGCTTATTTAACACCAGAAGTAAACACCTGCTTTTGCTGCTGCTAAGCATGTTGGAATTTTATGTTTTGATTTATTTCGTTATTAATTAAACTATAACACTCCTTAAAATAATATTGGTAGCACCGAAGCATTAGTCATTTATTCCGGGGGTTATCTATGACGATATCATTTCGCTGGAAATACTTTCTTCGGCCTAGTACCATTTCGCTGAGGCGAACAGCGTACCAATCAGAAAGTACCGCTGTTTGGCGTGCCACATTCGAACCGTAGCTGTAAACCTGATATATTATTGCTCTGCGGCTTGCTAACTTCATATTGGAACCATCTTCCAATAAGTATGAAAACACAAAGGGCATTGTCCGCGAATCCTAGAAGCCTGTTTATTTATCAACCACGATCACTCGAACGCAGCGTATTCGATCCACGTTCTCGATTCACACAATCGTACGGTGTTTGGAATTCTTCATCGTACAGCCCTAAGTACTTTTACTCGATGTGTGAGAATATTTTGTAGTAAGCAGAGATAGTTTTAAATTGTCATTCAGCATCGCACCTTTTCTCGATAATCAATAAATGGAAACCCGTTCTCGAGTGGTTCACATTAGCGATGTTTACGCGTCGTTTTCAGCAATGCTTAACGGTAGAAACGAGTTCTCCTCTCGCGATGTTTATCCCGCAGAGATAAGTATTTATTTACAAACTTTGGACCAAAACAATTTTCATCAACGTTTGCGTATATTCGGTATACAATTTCCTTGTATTGTTTACGTCGAGCACACGTTTAACCGCACTTTTGTTGTTGTATCAAAGCGTTTATAATCTGGAACGAGTACGAGCACAACCTTTGTTCTACATTCATGACAAGTAATTTAATGAATAACCAGTACATTGCTGCGTTTGCTAGCATAAAACATGTAAACTTATAGCACATGTAGTGATGTATGTCGGGCGCGGCGATTAGTTCTGTTCGAGTTGTACGGGAATGTAGTAAATGGTTTTGCGTGTGTTATCGCGGCGAGCCGACAGAACCTGCGTCGTCATTGGGGTCGTACGGACCCCAGTACTGTAGCTATTGTTCCTGCTCGATGGAGTTCAGATAATAATCGCGGTATGTAAGCACTCGCCGAGAGGCCTAGCGGTACCGGAGCTGAGAGTAATTCTGTTTGCAAACAAGTTCTTTTTTTTTATTTGACGTTGATGGCGAGTAATGGCTGTTTCCATCGAATCGAAATTCAAATGACGTGATCGGGATTCTCAGAACTCCTACACAAAGTCGAAGCTTAGCTCGTGTGATCCACGAGCCGGGTGCATCGTGTGCGACGCAACGCAACTCATTTCCATACCAATGGCATCACAATAACTGCATGTTATATGTAACACATTTTCGCAACGGCCGACCAATAAATAAGTTCAAATTGTGTAACTTAACAAACAGTTCACTCATTAGATTACAAAATATTTGCTTATCACTCACGTTGCCAACTAAACAAATAAACAAGTGGTGAAAATTTTAAGGTTTATTCTCGTGATAAGATATGAGTGAAATGCTGATAAAAATCGCGATAAACGGTACTAGCGATGTCGTCACCTCATTTTATACCGTATACTCAGTCCCGAAGACATTGAATGCAATATCAAATTGAGACGATCATAAATCAGTATCGATGAAGGATTTTCCTCTTAGTTTTGTTGAAAATAAATCAATTATGTACTGTCAAGTACAAAAATGTATTCTTACTTCATAATAGGACAGGTAATAGTTAGGAATCGACTGAGATTAATCCCATTTGTCGTCCCACGCGTTTCTGCAATCACGAAGTAAATGTATTTCACAAGGCGAAATCGCAACATCGCTTATTTCGCGTTTTCGAAATCATCCTGCGTCATTCATTCCTGCTTCGTACTTATGTACGATTACATTGTGTTTATTGTCTTTATATGAAATGTTAAAACGGTTTTATTGGTGTCAAAATGTCGCCATAGCATACCGCCTCGTGCCCATATTAATGTTTGAAGTTTCATTATCATTTTGTTTATTATTCACGCTTGATTACATTTCGTTGTTTCTGTTTCGCATCGGCAGAACTATGTTAATTCCATATATTGAGTAGTTTTTGTAAATGTAATGAGTGTACCGTTAGTAACAAGTTAGTTGGAACAAGTCAGTCGGCGTGTTCGCGAGACAAACGCGCGCTTGTTTCGACTGTTGTGCAAACTACATTATGAAATGGAGCGTAAGGACCAGCCGTTTAATACATTGCGATAACTATGCGAAACATTCTGAGCCTAAGCGACGCTCTTACAAAACATCGGGTTACCAAAGGTTTTAGGATGCTCTACTCGTCGCATATAAATCAGCCGTAACGTCAGCGGAGCATTGTCTCGTTCAATTTTTCCATACATTTGCGCCACTCGCCAGATCCAATAGATAGTTAACCAACAGTTTCAGTAATGGTCGGCATTGCCTCGCCAGTTCGCAATACTCTACTCCGCTCGCTACATATCGCAAGCTCTTGCGTCGTCCGACCAGCGGGCATAGCTTTCATGATTAATCGTCGTTCTAATTTCCATTGCCTGTATCGCAACCCTTACGATGTGCCAACTGCTCTAACCTATATTGTATTGACGATGTGTGCGGGTGAGCATTCATCTCGCACCTTTAGCACTTCCGACTCACAATAATGACGAGGAAACGCCTGCGAGTGAAACAATCGTTGATTCCGGCTGCGTGCGGCGGAAGCTGCGCGGACGCATACGGATGCGGATTTGCTCTTTTTACTTATCGAGCGATCTAGACCGCATCTGTCGGGCGACATACATGGAACAGCTGCCCTTTATGGCGCTGTGCTGGTACTCGTTAGACAGCCTCCGAGCCACGCGCACCTGTCGCCAGGTGTCCTCTCGCACATGATTGCAGCTCACTCGCGTTCTACGCGCAGCGAGACATTACTTTTTGTGCACTTACTAGTTACGTGTCATCGTTAGCGTGAAAGCTATCGTCGTAACTAATCACAGCCTGTCGCTCGATAATCTTATTTTTTTCTTTGTACACGTAATAGTGGTGTAATGACGATGATTACTCGTCCGCGATGTGGGAGCACCAGCTTTTTACTCGCACGTTTCCCAACACTTGGAAAAGTCGGTTTAAAACGTAACAACGAGTTATGAAAGTGAATACGCAAACGTGCTAGTGAGCCGGTTACCCGTTGATTCTTCGTGTAAAATCCTGCAAGACAGAATTCCTTGGTTTAAATTAGACATGAGCGAAACGCGGCTAATTATGACATTCGGGTCGTTAGGCCTGGGTCTACGGCGCCGGGTTTTCGAATATGTGTCGAGCGTGTCTAACAAATGGCCCTTAAAGATGAAGGGTTCAGATACAAGTCGTATTCTTTTCGGTATCTTAGTGTCCTCACACGTGTGCTATGTCAGCCGGCGAAAGTGTTTCGAAACGGACAACGCGGTTATATCAGGCCTCTGTCACTCGACGTACTTGCGCGCGATAAATGCCTACCGCTCGCTGGGTTACCGGTAGCCCCACGCGGCTCAGGGCTTTCAATTGTCACACGCGCCGCGCGCACTCCAATATTATTATTTTTATTTCGTGGCATGTTATGCTGTTGGTTTTTATTAGCTTTTTTAAGCTACCTCACAAACTGATGGATTATTTTGAGTTGTGTTGGTTTATATGAGACTATTGTAAGATTTAGAAACATTTTATATGTATGAACTTATCTAGTAATTCTATTTTTTTTATAAATTAATACTTATCTACTTTATGATTTTAACAACAGAGATCATTAGGTACCTACTTATTTTAATTTAGATACCTACTTATTTAGAACTGTATTGTGAGTTTTGTAGCTCAAAACACATCTCGAGTGTAAGTAGGTATAGTTCTGGTTCAACTTAATGACGACTCGGAACATTACGCGTGTCGCTACGCAGAAACCAATTTTAGGTATGTATCAAGACTCGACAGAGTTGTACCATATGGGGTTATGGCACTTGTGCTCGAAAAATAGTTGGATACCGCCTTTGATTTTGACGAAAGCTTTACTTAAGTAGGTACTTACCTATGCTTACGTATTAGGTAATATTTAGTAATATGTACCCATACTCCATTTTAGTAGGCAATACAATAGTTAACTAAAGAAAAATATTATTGATATTACTTTTTATTTAAAAACTCAGTTTTAAAAAAGGCTATCTTAAAATAAGCGTAACTTTGTTTTCCTACTTAAATATTAATAAATTGTAAGAAGCAACCCTAAGCACGGCCACGGCACGGTTGCGGTCACTGAACTGTGCGCTATCGCATTGGAATAACAATCAAGCGCTCGAGCTTTTAAGGTTCATTTTCTAACGCAGCTAGGAATTTGTAGGTAGTTTGGGAACTTGTAGGTGCTTATAACAGTAGGTATGGACTTTTTTGTATGGAGTGATTTATCTGTTACGTAGTAACTATTATATAATCTGTGGTTATATCGGGAAGGAGTCAATGAACGGAAGTGTTTCACGAGTGTGACATGCGTCGCGCTTTATCGCGACTTGCGTAACGCCGGGCTCACTTGCCCAATCGCGCCACACGCGGAACTCCACTGTTATGGCAAGCGGCTCGTGCTGCTGCGGTCGCAGGAGTCAGCAGGAATCTTGTTAGCACAAGTGTTGCAAGCTCTCCTTGCGGTTAGGCGGGCACCGCGGGTCGACGTACGCTTTCTACGAGGGCTGGCATGTCTTTCTCCAGCGGCAGCGGCGGTGCGGCCGTGCGATTGCAAAACGCCGCTGAGGTCGCGCTTTCTTCGTTCGCGACGGGCGCTCGGAGAAATTGTTGCGACACGCCGCCGCGTACACCGACCCCGCGTTAGAAAGTCGACCGCTCACCGGATTTAACACGACATCGCGTAACGGTGTAATTGCAACGATTCGAGACGGAATTCGACGAGATTTTGGATACTTTTTGCGCACGCATTCCGGCCGCTTTCTTTCATTCATTACACAATCGTCACGTAATAGACGCGCGCGGGTCATCGAACGGTATCGTTCGTTTCGTAAACGTCGCGCGTCGACCACTCGGAGATGGTGCGCAATTGGCCAATTGCGTGCGGTAGTGCGTTTGCGCAACGGGCTCTGGAGTGGCGCCCGTTCCGCAGTCCGCGCGTTGCAACACGGGATTATTTCGGCGGAGGCGCTTGGACCGCCGCCCGGACTTGCAACATGCCATATCGCAACGCAGCTCATAATCCACGCCATTGTGACACGCGGCGGTGTGCGGACGCTGCCCGCCTGCCAAATACGGCCGCAGCGCATTGCGCTACTCGATCTCCTTACTTCATCGACAAGTCGCGCGATCAAATGTCACGGGTGCCACATCTCGCAGCGGATCAGCCATCCGCGCCTAGGCCGTACGCTGCCATTGTCACTCCGCTCGATTTTTAAACTAATACAATTTTGCAACCGATGTTCACATTAGCGTTTTCGCAAGCGCGCGGCCCAACGCTCGGTTTCAAAACTCAGTTCGACTTTCGTTATCGGTGCTCTGATAAAGCTAACTGTGCCGCAGTTAGCGCGGTTTTGAGACCTAAATTGTACCTATGTATGTAAACAGTTCTGTTGTCATGTGATAATAAATTGCAAATTAAATAAGTAGGTCCTCCCTGAAAAATCGGCATGAATCATCAAGCGTTGTCCAAGATATGGCAAATGGAAACAATACTGCTCTTATCACGGGCTCTTATCAATTAGATTCGGTGAAATGTGGACAATTGCGTCACAACAGCCGACATATGATTGGGCATGGTCGGGATGGTTTCCCAACGTATCCCGGCGGCATCTCCGCGGTGTGGCAACTGGCACCGCGCTTACGACATCACATGTCCCTACAATGCGGGTTACGAAAACCTGTGACTAACGCTGCGCCACCGAGCCGCTCAGCTCGGAAACGGCTGATATCGAGCGTCAAAGTCGAATTATACATTGTCGACTCGGCTATTAAAATAGAGCCTTTCGCAATCTGTGCAACTGACACATCGGCTCCGATTTGTGTACACTCGGTTATGAAGCGTTTCCTAGCGCGAGTTGCGCAAGTATTCGTCATACAGCCGCGATACAAACTCGAGCAGGAAGTGCATGCATGTGTGGTGCATCTGTGTCTCGATGACTGCCATTGTTTGTTACGAAACTGTCAGGGTTGAGTTGAGCAATGGCGGCGCTTGCGAAACGCGCGCCGGCGCATCCCGCTAATTGTGGGCGATCTCCCACACTGCGAGCGCCGGCCGACACGCTCCACATGCACCGTGCTGCCGATACCCGCCATCGCATCACGATCAATCTTAATAACCCGCGACATGTACCCACACCGACGCATTAAACTAACATTATTGCCGATACACCACTTTATTGATGATCCACCTGAGCGCAAACTTGACCAAGAAATCTTAAGGAGAACGTTGCTCACTTACAAACGTGTAATTTTAACGAAATATTTCGTTAACACAGTTGCGAAGTTGTAAACGTGAGTCAATTTAGTAATAGAGACTGTTAAGTTCGGGTAGGTGGTACGTCACGAGCTCACGACTGCAGTAGATGGGGCGAGGTGGTGTCCGCAGCCCTGCGTGTGCGTAGCGTTGCGTTGCGTAAAGGCGACGGTGTCCTTTCGCCCGCGGGCCGCGCAGCCCGCGTCCGAGACACCGCGAGAATCCTTGGAGGCCACCGCTCGGAACACGCTCGGAAATCCGGCCAACCTTCCGACCGCGTTACGACACCGTATAACTTATTTACACGTTGCGAAATTCGAATCGATTGCAACTGCAGACATCGCACTTTAGCCTTGCCGTTGTAGGGATTTAATTAGGATCAGTTGCGCAGTCGCGAGACCTAAACGGATACGAGGACGCCCTCCAGAGTCGGCTCCGCTCACTGATGGATTACAAAAAAGGGCCGGAGTGCAGTTGCAGGGTGACGTCACTTGTTTCGTCAACTAGTTCCCACAGCGGATCTGTTGCTACACCGAGCGATTACTGGCGGCGCCGCACGTGCCCGGCCACGCACGAGCGCTGCCCCGCGCATCCAACTTGCATCTACAGCTTCATTAGCCAGGCGACGTCTGGACTTTACATAACTGTGCGCACACTGCTACTGGCGAGGTGTCGCGCAGGCCTACACCATAATATTTCACTTGATAACCAACCGATGTTGCGACACTCTTAACGAGAGTAACCTTTAGCGGGAGCCAGCCGCTCCATATTGTCACGACACGATCACTTTGTAAACTGTGTTCATAATAAATAGCAATCGTTTATCTAACATCTGTATCAGAAGTATCGCAACGCATTATTAATACCTCGCTGCGGTGTAACATGGCTCGTTGGAGTCGCTGGCAGTGGCTGTCGGCAGAGCGATCTCCTCGCCGAGCCGTCAGTGCCCGCGACTCTTGCGTACGTCCGCGGACCAGACTATTTGTCAAACAGCTGAGACCGCAACTCAAAGGTTTTGTAACAGCGCTTTGAGCAAACTTGATATTTATTGCCTTCAGCTTTCGGAATACGCACGGCCGATCGAAACTTACACATTTCCTCACGATCGAATGTTACAATTCGTGTCGACATTCTTACTGGACAATTATAGGGTACTTTATGTATAAATAGAGCAGGAGCTGCTCTTCAAATTGCTTAAGCTCTCCGTTCCCCTGTATATTATTACTAAGACGGCTAAAAATACCTCATGCATGTGTGCGTTTAATGCATATGTTGATTTTGTTGCATCGAACCGCCTACGCGACGCACCTGTCCTGTTTTACCTTGCCGTAACCAGACGTGGATATATTAAATAAAATGTTACCAACCGATGCGATGTCTATGCCTTCTAATCCTTCGACGCTAGTAAAGCACACAATTCATTTATGTCAGCAAGGCGATAGGCTCAATGCGTTCCCATGAAACCGAAGATCGAAAAGTCCCGTTTGTCGCCCGATTGGAGTTAGTTTACATTCAATCATACGCGACGCAGCCGGTGTAATGTTTCCAACTGTGCATTTAATAATGCATTTCGAAACGATGCGGCCGCTCTGTGAAATACGAGGTCGCGCACGGTGAGCCTAAAGCCCGATGTGATGAAACAAAACCTATTGCATCATCGAACAGCTTTATGGTACGCTATGTAATTATTTACATGACATTATTGTTGCATACGCACCGATACTCCGCTGTATCCCCCGAAACTATTTTGCAACATGAACGCGAACACATTTAATGTATGATGCTTTAATAATAATTAGCAGAGCGCGCGAATCGTTAATAGTTCGCCGTCAAAGCTTTGTGCACAAAGGGATCCATTTCGGACGAGTGCGTATCGCGCCTGTGCATTATACTATAGGCAAACGATCGCGATTTATATGGGTCACTGGTCATGCACGTCAAACGCACGCGGCCCGACAATGTAGCCGGCTAAATGGGCCTTCCAACGCAAGATGAATTATGTACGAACATGCCTCACATAAGTCACATACTGTACATTCTGTCTAAATACTTCCTGACCATAACACTAAACTCCGATTTGTTATTGTTTCAGAACGACGTTAAAACTGGAGTCGTTAGAAGACGCAGTAGTTCTCGACGATCCTGAGGAGGATTTACTTCAGGACAAGCGAGGATGTCCCGCCTACGTGTCGCCCGAGATCCTGAGGGCTCACCGGACGTACTCTGGGAGGGCAGCCGACATGTGGTCCCTCGGCGTCATATTGTACACCATGCTTGTTGGAAGGTGCGTATCTACCCTTGTCTGTCTCACGTCTCTGTAGAAAGAGTAGGGATCCGGTATAAAATTTGGGTTAGCAGCAATTAAACGCTCGTAATGAATGCAAAGGGCGCAGGGTGGGCGTCTTCACCTGCGAGGCGTGGGACTTACCGTTTGTAGAGATCACAAAGCGAGGGTCGCGGCGACCGTTGGCGACGTAGCCGTGGGGATGATCACCTGTCGGCCGTTACGCGCCAACGGCTAACAATTATATCACCCACATATAAATGAGGCTCGTGAAATCTTCGCCGCACCTGCCTCGGTCATGTGGCGAAGACGTTGCCCCCCGCACCCCGCCTCCGCAAGCACCTGCCGTTCGCGAGCCTTTGTTTTCTACTTTTTTTGGGCTCTCGCACCCGTAATTTATATACGAAATTCGGGATTTGGCTGCAATCGCCGGCATCACCTGTCGCCGGAAGGGTTCCATCGTACCTGAGTTTTTGTTTTTGTTTGCAGCTGCCCTTTCTAAATGACAATCGGATCGCTATTAATTGGGACCGCGTTTTGTAAAAACGTAACGATTAGGGACTCTACTCTCGGCCGATGTTTAATGGTTCAGTCAAACTTATCTTTGTAAATGTGATAAGCACCTTTAGCTGCGTTTTTTGCTAGTTAGTGATCTGATTCGATACATTATTGATCTATCCTTCATTTTAACATTGGCCACTAAGATAAGGTATCTAGATAATAAATGACCGTCGACTAACGTTCCGTCTGTATTGTTGTAGGTATCCATTCAACGACTCTGAGCACGCGTCGCTGTTCGCGAAGATCTCGCGGGGCTACTTCGTGGTGCCGGAGTGCCTGTCGTCGCGCGGCAAGTGCCTGATCCGGTCGCTGCTGCGGCGCGAGGCGTGCGAGCGGCTGAGCGCGCGGGACGTGCTGCGGCACCCCTGGCTGGCGCGCGACCCGCGCAACGAGCTGCCGCCGCGCGCCGCCGCCGGCCACGACCGGCTCGTGCCCGACCTGGCCGCGCTCGACTGCCTGTAGCCGCCGCCGCCGGTGCTGGCACCGGACGCCCACTACTACTCCTTATTTATGAATTTACCCTAAGTTATTCCGGCCTCCTTAGGCTTGCGGTCGTCCTCACTGAAACAGTCCTACTTCGTCCCCGAATATCCAACTTTCAGTAAGAAACACCCCAAGCCAAATATGTCTCTGTCGAGATTTTAATTTAGTGATTAGGATCCATTGGGATCGAGCGCCCGGCGGCTGGCCCGTCCCGGACACGCGCTACTAATTTATAAACGTAGAAGCTCGGACTTCAATAAGAATCGCATAACTCCACCGAGGCAATACAAACGCACTGTTACAATGCTAGTACAGTTTTATGCGGCTTTTATTGGCACTATTTAGTTGAAGCTTTTACGAGCTGTGGTATAGTCGTAACGTTCATAATGACAGAATAAGTGAGACTGATATCGCGTTCTTGTGATCTATCTGCGGACGAGGGGCGCCCAGACCTCGCGCATGGGACGCTGTGCCCTCGTCAGGAATGAGTTATTTATATGAAGCATTCAGTTAACTATTATGTTAATTCCTCATAAGCCTAATGTAATCATATCAATTTCACATCAATATAGATGGGTATATTGCATTGAAGTTGTTGCAGTAGTGTTAGGTAAATGACCTATGTATATTTTGTATTTATATAAAGTTATATCGTGTAATTGTGATCTCCACCGATGTTATTTAGCGATTACTTGATTGCCATTATGTTGTTACGCAGAAGTGATAGTTCTTTTGTTGCACAACGATCAGTTGCTTCCATCATAGAGTTATTTTGATTATATTATTTTTGGTTATATTAAATCGTGATTATTCGGCTAATCAACAAGCGAAATTATTATTTGTTATTATATTCAACCGAAATTATGTTTGATAAAAGAAATATATACACTTCACCATGTACCGAAGATGGTTGTAGAATTTGGTCTGTGCCATTTATTTAATTTAAACGTTATTTATTGTTGTTGTAATTGACGGCGTCGAGTCGGCACTCTCTTCCTATTACTAAATTATTTATTCCATTTGGTACTTGGTGTTGAGTTTTTATTTTTGATCTAAATCTAAGTTTTAGTGTACATCCAAATTGTTGAATTGTATCAATCACTCACCTTTTATATTTTGAATCATTTTTGTTTAATTTTTGTTCATTCGGGATCTATGTTGAATGGTTCAGTTGAAGTAGTCAAGTCTTTCATGTTGTTCATGAAAGTGTGTTGTACAATAGTAGCCTACTGTGTAAAATAAACTATTACTACTTTAATTTATACAAACTGTAAATAGCGCTAAGATATCATAAGGATTATTGAAAAAAAGAAAGAGATAGAGGGAATAAAATAATTTAGAAAAAATATATTTCATTCTTTGATTTACCCATACTTACACAAACAATGGACATTATCAATCGTAAAAATTGAGCACATCCTCAATTGTTGGAAATACGTCTAAACCTACTTGTGGATAAAAAGATAAAATTAAGGAAATTAGCTAAATATTATTTGGAAATCAAGATAAAGGAAGGAATAATCAAGTTCTTCATTCATTATTATAACAATCAGTATAAACATCTACGTGATAAGATCATACAGATGATCGGTGTAACAAGTATTAGTATGGTCAGCACACCAAAAGTCCAATAATTCAACCAAAATTACAAAGTACTTGATCATTTAAATGTTCTGATAATCTGGACATCAAGTAATAGCATAAGTTGCTTAGCTGAAAGTGAGCACAGTTATGACATTTCTGATTTAATTAGTCAGGTATTTTGGTTATTTTATTAAAGTTTTGATACTAAGTGTACCTACGTAAGTATCTACATACATAAGTAAATATCCGAAGAAGACACTGAAAAGCAATGAAACAATAGGTAAAACAAGGAAAGACAATAAAATGAAAACCATTGTTCTTACAATAAACGAATATTCATGATATGCTAGCGGAAGCTTAGATTAGATTACCAAAATATCGGTTTGCGTCATAAAAGCATTAAGATTACAAGAGGTACCGCGAAATGCTAGCAGACGTATTTTTTCAGGAAAAAACCCAGTATTTTGATCTACATAATTATCTAGAAAAATGCTGAGAAAGAAAATCACACAGATTTAGGTACCTACTTACCTACCTATGTAGTTAGTGTGATAGGTAAATTCTACAATATTTTAGGAAAATATTTTCGTAGTAAATTGGCTGTGGTTAAGAGACGTTAGTGTTTATTTACCTTCCTCATAGTAAGTACCTACCTATTATATTCTTAGAATTCTAGAACGTTTACGAACGCAGTTTGTATGGTCAAGCTTTAATTTAGTTGATCTTCCTTCCTCGAAAATTATAATGATTGAAAGTGACATTTAGGCACACTTTGTTAATCCTGCTATTTCACAGGTCTTTTCGTTCAGGAATAATACACTCTTGATCGAAAGACTACATGGTCAGACGCGAGTAGTGGAGGAGGGGCTTAAATTTTAATTATTGGACTGAAATTATTAGAACGAGACAATTCATATTAGGTACCTATGTCTCATCGGTAGTTTTGTCAAGAAGTCTTCACCATCAAAACTTTAAAGAGAGTTAGTTAGCATGATGACCAAATGATCCTCGGCCATGGAACATAGATTCTGGTCACATGCTCATCAAATGTTTCTTTCTTTCAAACACAGACAAATACTCGCTCGCTTAGCTCTCGAAGCCATGGGTGTGTCATTAATTGTCTGGATAAGAGTAAACTACGTAACATGACTGTCATTTTGTCATATCATGTCGTCAGTTCACTTCAAAACAACAAGTACGAGCAAGATGCTTAATTACAAAGCAATATTAAGTGCGGGAAAACCATTCTTTTTCATAATGACGATGGCAAATTAATGTGATAGCGTCATTTTTGTTTTGTAGAAAAATTTTGACTTATAATTCCGTAATCTTCTTATCGAGCAATGGTGATGAGATTTATAAATTAATGTTTAGCTCGATCTCTAGGTAGACAACTATCAAACTTTGGAGAAACCTACTAAAGGACCAAAGCTTGCCGGTGTTGTGCTGCAGAATTATTCGAAAGAGTTGCCGCGGTACCTACATAGGTAAAGGGCTAAAAAGGAACATGGTAGGTTTTTACCTACTTAGGAATCTTAAAGTCTGAGACTCCCTCACGCTGCAAGCCAATAACTTTACTAACTAAAACCTGAATTAACAAATAATTAAGTTTTAAGTACTTACCTAGTGCCTAATACTTTACCAAATGTAACGTTCACAATAGAGTGCGTAACAGCTGATCGTCAAGTTCCAATTAAGTATATTCGAGGAAACTATTTGACGTAACTTCTAAGTAGGTAGACTAGTAGTAGGTTACATCACACTAGTGTTATGTGCATAGCCGATGCAATGTAATTACATTGTTTTATTCACATTAGATCGAGTGACAGTTCTCATTTACGTCTTCGTAACAATAATTTATTGGGTCCTCATTTATTGACCTCTCTCTTCCTGTTCTGTTAGCTAAGTACGAGATAGCGTTTCGTAAAATTAAATATGTAGCATTTACTTACGTTTCATATTATTGACACGAAATAAAGCTTATGTCTTAAGAGTAGTTTTGGAGCCTTTCTTTTGTTTATTTGTACTATTCTTTCACTGTTGGAAAGCATAACTATTCGCGAGTAGGTAACGCAGCAGGCTTTATTTTATTCCGGCAAGGTGAGGTTAGTAGCATATACGGCCAAGGCACAGAGGCGATCTCGTTTTGGTAAAAAACCGATCATCCGTAGACTGATCGGCTAGCAATTAATATTTTTGGGCGGATATGTATCAAAATATAAATAGATATGTAACTAGTATCGTTTTTACTACAGGTACCTCAACCTGTTAGTACCAGTTAGGGGCCGTACCAATCTAGATTATGGTATCATCTGAAACGTAATGGAAGTCTGCCGTCAGCATGACTGTAATGATTTTTCATGGTTATCTTTGGCGGGGATATGATAATATATAACCCTTTATATCTTTTGTTATGATTGTAGATAGCTGTGTTTTCTGGTTTCACTTGCCTGAACATCCATGGCGTTCTAGTCGGAGTAAACTTTTGACTTTATGTCAAATCGAAATACAGATGGAGGGTAGTCAGACTTTTATCGAAAAATACAAAAATAAAGAGCTATTATTACATACACACACAGGTCAAACGGAAAAACCTCACCTCACTCAAGTAAATTCACTTCGTCTACCATGTCAACGTTTGATAACTCTTTCAAACAATCCGGCAGCACTTGTAAAGTACCTACAAATTGAACAAAATAAAGGTTGAGCGAAAAGTAAGAAAGTAGGTAGGCATGAGAAAATCCAGGTGTGAAGCGAGTTGTTTAGGTATCAAACCCAAAGTAATCAATCATTCAGCTATCTTTATCGCCAATAATAAATAAATGAAACTCATCATCATTTTTGTATCATTAAAGCTGGAAAACCGATATTATTTAAAAAATAGCGTGACACGTGATGTGTGAAGCCAGAATTAATGCAGATTACCTTGGATCCAAGACTCGTGATCAAATGAGAATACATATTTTCATTGTTTTTGTAGATAAAAAGTCGTAAGGAATCGATAATAATGTTTGATCTGCTATTATAAATTCTAGCTTTTGGTATTCGCGGCATTGGCTGTGTCAGTTTGAATCAAAACACAGCTCCAGAGAATATGATTTTAATTTTTAGAAATAGGGTCTTAGATATCCTCGATGCTTAATATTATTATCTTCAGAGTCCGTCCGTCACGAACTCACGTCAGAGACCGTCGGATATGAGAAAACTGATACTGGGTTTGTAAAATAAGAGGAGGGTAGTAGTAAAATTCAATTTTACAATGGCACTGTAGAGTGCAAAATGTTTGTTATCAGTTTGTATGTTTGTTATCAGCATATTCGCTTTGGGAAAAAATCAAGAAAAAACACAAAATATAAATCTCAGAACATTTTATTTCTAATTACAATATTATACAAAATTAACTATATTACTTGATCACCCGTATGCGAATTATTACGGTGTAGTTATATGAGTCAAAGATTGTCAATTTATTCCAGGTAGCATTCATTTGTATGCAGCTGTTATGAAATATACGTACAGGAAAAATATTTGTTTGTATGATAATTGTACATTGTTAAGAATACAGGTAACTGCGCAATATTTAATGTATGAGACACATATTGAGGCCAATTTTTACCGACTATATATTTATAAACGTCCGTTTTTCAAAACAACTGTTTACTTTGACAGTTGATGGTGAAAATTCATTGTAAACTGTAGTTTTAATGACGTTTATACTGTCTGTAAACTTGGGCCTAACTACGCAAAATTATCTTAAAATGCTGTACACTTAACAATCTCGTATTTCACAGATAAAAAAATCTTTAAAAACGGAAATGACAATGCACATTTCTGAGTGGACTATCAGGAAAAAAATATAAAAAAATCATATAGAAAGTCCAGGGAATAAGATAAAAATATAATAAATAGCGATAGTGACAAATTATCGAAGTTAAGCCCTCGACGTCACACTAACTACGTTGGAAACTGTTGCGATGTGTTGTGAAATAGCCATCTTGCCTATAAACCCTTTTAATTCTTAGTAAATATTTTGAAAGTATTCTACGACGCAAATTCTGACTGAAGTATTCTAAATAATACTCTCTTTGCGTATTTATTTGTGTATTCGATCATATCAATCAAAGTTTGACAGTTCTTATCGCTTCGTAGTACGATGTTATTATCCAATATTTCGCCGAAATTCGTGTTATTTTTACACTTTTCAGATGCTTTCTGTATTTTGGTTCGTTATTATGGTGATGCTATCAATTTTGTTGTTAAAAAATCTCACCTTGTCGAACCATTTTTTTTTTCGTAAATAGCAAACTTTATTTTATCTATCCAACTTTTAACCCCTGAAACTTTCTTTTGACTTTATACTCAGTGGTGGCAACACCAACATGATTTTATTTATTTATAAAAATAACTGTCTATAAAGGTGATATCAGACCCTTCACTCGAGCGAACGTTCATCTCTTCATTTTATGTTCACATGGCTAGGAAATATGAAATGTCTGATATTACCTTTACCCCCCTTAGGGTACATTCCCTTCCCCAACACAAAACAACAGTTTGTATATAACACAGTTTGTCAGTATAGTGATACAAGTGGTAAGTAGTCTAGTGTAGTCTAGTATAGTCGCTCGGCCTTGCTGGGCCCGTAGGCGCTGGCGTAGGCCGCCATGCGACGCTCGAGCTCGGGCCTGAAGTGGCGGATGAGGCCCTGGACTGGCCACGCAGCGCCGTCGCCGAGGGCGCAGATTGTGTGGCCTGGGGAAATTCAAAATCATTTAAATAAAGTAGGCTGAAATCAGCTTTTTTTGAAAGTCAAATTGAAATACACAGCCCCCAAAATGCTAACCCATCGCCACTTCTAATGTTTATTTAATATGACAACATTGGTCCAATGCAAAACCATGGAAAGCAGTTGCAGTTGCTTCGTAATCAGCCATGGATTCATAGATTGAGTACTAAATATTCATAATGTGAAATCTATGTATAAAATCGATCGACCTGTGCAATCAACAACAAAAGTTAAAATAAAGAATTTTTAATATCCTGTACACTGTAGTACACATATTATTTTAAATGTTAAATATATCAATAAATGATCCCGTTTTCGTTGGAGCGAGAAGAAAATGCATGTTTTTACTTTTTATTAATAAAAAAACCCACACGATATACGAGACGAGTAGAAACGTGAATTTTACTGTTGCGTTTCATTTTCATCAGCATAGTAGGTATTAAGGTATCTAAAGTGTAATGTACGATAAGAACACAGTTCCAAAAAAATAAGGAAAATATTATCAATGTTTCTATCTTTGTACAAAATAGGTTTTTGGCAAAATATAATGTGTATGTATATTAAATAATAGCGATTGTTATCATAAGATAAAAATAGACTACCTACGTCCTAGCCCAGAGTGTACCTGATATAAATGAAAGCCTACCGGGGCTGCGGGATTGTTCGAAAGAGTTACCGCGGCCCTGGTACATAAAAGGCCTACGACGGAACACAACGGATATAATTGAAAAGCCGGACTGACAGACACAGTTACTTTTGGATTTTAATATTAGTAAGGAAATACAACATGTAACGTAATTAACGCACACCCTCAGACACCCCAATTAGAATATTATGTTATATTCATAATACATACACTGAATTTTTAATTTAACATGTATATGCATTGTTATTTACTAAATTAGTTATACCAATTCTTGGAGAACTTTTTGGTCATACTACTACGCATGCAAATATCGCGCCGCGCGCCGCTCGACTCGACACAACATAACGAAACTACGGAAAAAGCCGACAATACACGAAGTCTTATTACTTTGAGTTACGGTCTATATGAATTTGTTTTGACTGTACAGGGTTAATATGACAATAATTTCCGTAGTTTTAATTATTTTTGGGATAAAAAATTACCTATATTAAAAATTATATAAATCGATTCAGTAAACGATTCTGAACAAACTAATTTCAGGATGTGCTTTAATTAAGTTACATGTTGTATAGTAAGGCTAGTTCATTCAGTTTCGGCCCTCAAAACGGGTATTATTTCGTAATACTTCATTATGTTTCGTTCAAAACAAGGTACATAATCTGTGGCACGAGCCTAAGCCATTTGTGTAGTACAATTCATATTTGAATGCAAAACTTTTTACCTTTGTTTAAACAAAACATGTTATCTAGGATTAAGAGGACGAATTGGAATTTTTGGCGCCAAGGATGTCAATTTTTCTCAGTAAATACAAAACGGATCAAAATACAACTTGGTTACCTGAAAGTTCATGATATAAACCTTATTTTGTTAGTTGTAGAAACATGATTAGGTAACTTTTATAACAGAGAAAAATATATCAAACATACCTCTTTTTAAAAAGAGATTCACATATTATGGGCAAACGGGACCGATTAAAGCCTCTTAACTTTTTTAGTAGTTGAGTATATACATACTCTTTAAAATTGTAGTAGGATTTTTTATCAAATTATCATTTCTAAATAATAAAATTACAAAACCATTTTGTCGCTTACGACTTTTAGTTATAAGCTAGCGCGCGTATTGTTATCCTCGCCCCGCTCAGACGCTCCGACCCCTTTTGGCGCCTTAGATGCGCGTGCCGGTTATGGAATTATTGTTGACCACTTCCTCGCCTTAAAGTGATTGTTTGCGAAAGTTTAACAAACAGTATTTAAGCAAGAGCTTATATTAATCATGTTTGTATACATTTCTTGTCATTGTAGTATTTTTTGTGATAGCGACAACGTTTTTAAAAAATATTGGTCCACAAAAAGGGCTGAAACTTAATATTTTTGTGAATAGTTGCTATGCCACTAACAATAGCCTATTTGTTTCAAAACTGTGTCTTTCCGTTTCCCCAACTTCCCGAGGAAACTACTTGGATGGATGAAAAACTAGCCTTTCAAAGTGTCCTTTCTCAGACTCTAGACTAAACCATAATTTAAATTAAAGAGCGAGAGAGAGACAAAGATACAGTTTCGCATCTATTATATCAGTAAGGATTACCCTAAAAGTTATAACGTGACTTACATAGTTACATGTTTGGTAAAACCGATTTCGATTAAAATCCTTTAACCAAGGTGGTTGAAGAATTACGCAAAAAACAGCAGATTTTTTATGTTATAACAAAACTATATTCTTACCTTCAATTTGTTTGGAGATTTCCCATAACATGTCGATTTCTTTAGGTGACGCGTTTCCTTCGACCATTCTGTAATAAAGATATTCACCATTAATTTACGCATGGTAATTTTTTCATACAAAAGCAATTTAAATAAAGTTTTAATTCCTATTGTATTATTGTTTGGTTCCTAAACCGCTCGGGTAAAAAAGGGATTATCTTATATAAAAGGACGCACGTGTTATTTAAATAAAGGTAAGATAGGACTCATGTTTTCATCATAGTAATTTTAAAATGTGGCTTTGGTTGTCAATACGACATATGTTTGTGTTTTATAAATAAAATTATGCTAAAAAGTATGGGCTATGTTAAAAAAATAATAACATTTGTACACAGTCGCTTCTATCGGCGAATTTAAGAACTATGTGCATGAATTTCTTTGAAATAATAAAAAGTGCGTCTTTTTTTTAATATTTATAGAGGCGGCAAAAAACGGTCAACCTTTAGGAATAGACACCGAAAGAAGAAAAAAATATATTGTTAAAAATCAAACAACACAGGCACTACCAACTATACACTACCAGGTTCGCGGTGTGGTGGTGGGCGTTAAAATTCTTTCTATATACGTGGACTTTTCAATCAGCTGTAATGTTGAACGTTTTAAATGCCTCAATTATAAATCTAGACGACTGATTGACTTGTTCAGTCAAAGGGCCAGTTGTTTGATCGAATAGCTACTTCATCCACTTAACACAATATAATTTCGCAACCCACCTGTATATAATCTTGTTCATCCACGAGACTCCCTCTCGGCACGGCGTGCACTGTCCGCACGACTCGTGCTTGTAGAACATGATGAGGCGGGCGATGGCCTTCACGATGTCTGTAGACTTGTCCATTACGATGATGGCGGCTGTACCGAAGGCTGATTGAGCCGCTACTAGAGCGTCGAAGTCCATTAGAACTGTGTCGCAGACGCTGTTGAGAGAAAGAAGTAGGTTTTTAATGGTGGTCGTGAAATATTGCTGTTGGGAATTGAAGGTCTGCTAACAATACTGTTCAAAGGAGTCATCATCTCCCGAGCCTTTTCCCAACTATGTTGGGGTCGGCTTCCAGTCCAACCAGATTCAGCTAAGTACCAGTGTACTGTTCAAAGGAGTATGAGTGTTTAAAGACTATCAACGGCCAGTCATGGGTATGAAATGATAGCCCCACTACCCATTGCGATGTTCGGGTAAAAAAAATATTCGAAAATTAATACAACATATTGCATGGAAAAAGTTACTTAAGGTAGTGTGGAGGTATGAGAGCAGAGAGTAAAACTCATCATACCTCGCACTAAAGGGAGGATCCTCCGACCGGACAGGTGTTTTTGCCCGGTGGGCTACTGCCCGACAGTTGTTGTCGGGGTGATCTATCTGCGTGAACTGTGCGCGCGAACACTGCATGAGCGATGCAGGATAGTTGCGTCTTTGAATGTGTAGATGGCGGTGTTGTAAGTCGTAGTAAAGCTACAGTAGGTATGTTTACCACGTTTGATTAGCAATTTCAAATAAATAGTATTTAAAATTTTGCCGAACAAGTTTTCCTTGGTTGGTAACTTTGATTAGGACTTTCATATTATCAAAAATACTCACTGCTTAGGAATGAGCGGGGTCGACGATCCACCGGGGATGATAGCCAGCAGATTATCCCATCCCCCCACGACTCCTCCCGCGTGCCTCTCGATGAGCTCCTTGAGGGGGATGCTCATCTCCTCCTCCACCGTGCAGGGGGTGTTGACGTGGCCGGAGATGTTGAACAGCTTGGTGCCGTGGTTGCGGAGACGACCGAACGAGGCGAACCATGCGCCGCCGCGACGGCAGATCGTCTGAGGAGGAAAGTTTGTAAGGATTATATGGAATTGCTGTGTAGTGAATATGTGGGGATATTTATTTGGAATATCAATTTTACCACAGATTTTATTTAAAATCCATATTGCATTGGAATATTACTGTTATTCGAGCATTACGTTGTCTTTACGTGTGATGAGTAAAACTTATGCAATGCAAATTAGAAGGAAGTTATGTCCCACAAAATAACATGTGTGCTAAGATTTCTCAACGTGTCGTTGTAAGCTTTTGCGTTCGTGTTAAACTGAGTCTGAAGCAGCCCTCAATGAAAGCTCTTTCTACTCTAATAATATACTACTATATGAAACTTACGGATGACACAGAGATAAGTCTCTACATTGTTTACGGTAGTGGGGCATCCAAGCAGACCAACATCCGCAGGGAACGGAGGCTTCAGCCTGGGCTTGCCCTCATGAATACAGCTACCTTACTACTGTAATACCATTTGAAACTTACGGGTGACACAGAGATAGTCTCCACATTGTTGACAGTCGTAGGGCATCCAAATAGACCCACATCAGCAGGGAACGGAGGCTTCAGCCTGGGCTTGCCCTCATGAATACAGCTACCTTACTACTGTAATACCATTTGAAACTTACGGGTGACACAGAGATAGTCTCCACATTGTTGACAGTTGTAGGGCATCCAAATAGACCCACATCAGCAGGGAACGGGGGCTTCAGCCTGGGCTTGCCCTGCTTGCCCTCAATAGACTCGATGAGTGCGGTCTCCTCGCCGCAGATGTACGCGCCGGCGCCGCGGTGAACGAATACGTCGAAGTCGTAGCCAGAACCGCATGCGTTCTTGCCTATGAGACCTGCTTGGTAGGCCTGGAATTAAATGGTTAGTTTTATTAATAATTGACAATTTTGTTTTGGAAAATGTTGATATTTTATTTAAAACTGTCAGGTCCTTAGTCTTGGCTAAAGAAAAAAGATTTTGCCATACCAGTAATCCTAGGTGAGATTTATAAAAAGTTTCTAATACTCATAGTATTTCAAAATCTAGTGCAAAAATAGTATAACTTCCCAGTTATTGTAATCCCTCATACTACATACATACATTGTCTAATTATTATAAGACATCTAATTATAGACAATGATAAGACATTATGAGGGATTATATTCTAATCAACCCTCTAATGCTACATAAAAAAAATCTCACCTCAGCAATAGCAACCTGCAGATTACTAGCTTCATTATAAAACTCTCCTCTAATATAAATATAAGCAGCAATAGCTCCAATCGCTCGGCCAGCAATCAGACACCCTTCCACCAGCTTATGAGGGTCGTGTCTCATGATCTCTCTGTCCTTGCAGGTTCCCGGCTCTCCTTCATCAGCGTTCACTACGAGGTACTTTGGACGTCCGTCGGAAGGCTTGTTCATGAATGACCACTTCATGCCTGTGGGGAAACCGGCACCACCACGACCACGGAGACCTGACACCTTCAGTTCATCTGTAAATGTTAGGATTTTGTATGTTAGTTTATTCTCAATATTTTTGTTACTTTGAACATATCTTTCGAAATTGTTTTGTATTCAATTTAGTCAAATTGTTTAATTTAATTTTTGATTGAACATGCCAATCTCAGGAGCTACAAGTATGATTTGAGATATTCTATATAATGTTGATAAGCCATTTATCAAGGAGGGCCACTATATAGGCCACTTCTTACGTAGGTAACAGCTACTTAAAGATTGTACTTTGAAGAAACACACATGCAAATTGTATTTGTATTAAAAAAATGCATGTATTCATTTGTAGGTCAGTTATGCAACTAGATATTCTTAAGATATGTGAAATTTCAAATAATTGATATTGCACAATAATAACATTTCAAAGCATCCAAAACAAAAAAGTTGTCTAACTGGTTAATTAGTAAGGTTGTAGAAAAATTGAGCCAATTAGTATTTTGAATACCTAAAATTATTTATAATTGTGAAACTATCAAGCTCAACTCATATTGAATAAAACTTTTTACATTTTGGGTTAGGCAGTTCAGACCAATACATCATATTATTATTATTTCAGTTGATTCATTGTGGATATATATTCCATGTTTTGGTGCTGTTTATTGCTAGTTCCAATTATTCAGATAATAAGTTCTGAATCAATAATTAGGCTGAACATATGAAAATCTCTTTTAGTCAAGATAAATTTATTACATTTAAACAATTATTTTAAAATATATGAAGCAATACTTGTCTATAGATTCTTCAAGGTTAGAATTCAATAGACTTTGTTTTTATGTATTTTTATAAAACAAACTACTATCTACCAATATGTAAAGATAATAATGATGGACTACTTTACAGAATATGCTCTAAGCTTCCAAAATTTTGATTGTTTAAGTGGTAAAGTGCCTTCTACAGCTACTTAATAGTTATTATTTATCAGAAGAGCAGTTTCAAAGTATGGTGTGTACTCACTGACAATCCAGTCGGTGCCCTTCAGCAATATTTCCTTGGTCATGTACCAGTCGCCGCGGCACATCGCAGCCTTCAACCTCCAGTCATGTCGCCCATACAAGTTGGTGAACACCCTGTCACAATCTGACAGTGGCCCACCACGCTCCTTGCCTGCAGGCTGCTGTTGCTGACCTTGGAACCGCTTCTGACCATTGCTGACACTCACCAGTGGGCCAGCAATGCCTAAAACGAGACGTAAAAATTATGTAAGTCACACTGCGCACCTCAACAACAACAATCATATACTAGTCTACGACTTTAGCCTTTGAGGTTCTTAGGGACTCATTCAATTATTTATTTTCCAAACATCGTAATTTGTTCATATACTGCCAAATATGTACCCAATTGCGATTTTGTCCTCTGAATTACTCTCGCCAGCACACCAGCCATCTTTTCTAAAGTGTCAAAACTCAAAATGTGAATGACATTTACAGAATTCAAACAAAATTAGTTGCCGTAATTTAGAATGAAGTTTTCCACTTTCTGGAAAATTAAATCATACAAAATTGAATTTTTATGTTTTCATTGCTACGAATCAGATTAAAATATTGTCATAAATGCACTTTTTGCTGTTACGATTATTGCACATAGTTTTCTAGTACGACACAGCTGTTACAATGTTTCAATGATCTAATTTTAATTTACTCAATATACGGTAAGTTCCAAAAAATAGCAACACAAATAATACGTTCCATTGTATTCAGAATCGAAGATGATGAGAAAATAATATAATAAATCGATTGGAAATTTCGATTCGGTTTATGTAATAGAAAAACTGTGATGGTATAAAACTCAAAAAGTGGACATGTTCATTGGCACAATTATTAAATATTTATTATCGTCATCGTTGTAATTCAACAGTTTATTTTTCAGAACGATTTTAATCTTATCTTGGCCTTATCAAAACACTGAAAATGTCATTTGCATATGTCAAAGTCCATAAACAAAGTCCACCGATAAAAATAAAAATTATAAAAAATCCCAAAAAAATAATTAAATTCAGTGTTTTACATATGTGTTCATGAATATTAATTAACTTTATTAGCATAGCACCTTTGACCTGGTATAATAAAAGTGCATATGTGCAATAATATTTTTTCCAGAGTATTTTGCGTGTTTGCCATATAAGCCGACGTTATCTCATCACTTATTTTACTTTTTCAAGTCTCTATTAAAGAATGGCCGCTGTCATTCCAGCTGTGTCTAAGCTCACTTCGAGGATTATAAGGATTTTAGGATGTAACCCCGGTCCTATGACTCTGCAGGGCACCAACACTTATTTGTTGGGCACTGGGCAAAAGTAAGGAGATTTTTAACCTTCCACATCAATTTCTTTGAATAGATACTTACATATATTTTTAACTTAATTTTTTTGTTCTTGTTTGTAAATAATGTAATTTCTTAACAGAGTCAGTTCTTGGCTGTCGCTTGGGTAAACCCTGTAATGATAGTTTAAGGTGCTTTTAAATAAATATTTATGTATATTTCAGTCGGATACTCTTAGATACGGGTGACAAAGATGTGAAGGAGTACCAGAGCCAATTAGCGGAGCTTGTGCAGGCGGAACAAGTGAACATCGAGCATATAGTTGTGACTCATTGGCATCATGATCATATCGGTGGAGTTGAGAACCTGTATGGCACTATAGCTAGTAAGGATTTATATTATTTAATTGTGGTACAAATAATTACCTCAACCAAATATGGAAACCTGTAGAAAGGAAAACCATAATCATTCTGATTTATATTTTTGTCACTATCAACCTAGAAAAACTGTTACTGATAAGATATTAATTGGTCGTGCCCCATACAGTTAGAGGTCACCCAAATTATCTTTTTCTACAGACAACAAGTTCATGTTGCAAAATTATATTTTATTATGTACTAATATATTTTTTTAGAGCAACCAAAAGTATGGAAGTACAGAAGAAGTCCTGACGATGACCAGGATGAACTTTCCCAAATATATCCCATTCGCTGGCTGACTGATGGCCAAGAGTTGAAGGTGGAAGGTGCTACCGTGAGGGTCCACCACACCCCGGGCCATACTACTGACCATGTAGTTCTCACACTTTTGGAAGAAAATATCCTGTTTAGTGGAGACTGCATACTTGGTGAAGGAACAGCCGTCTTTGAAGATTTGTATAATTATATGAAGAGTTTGAATAGGATATTAGAATTGAAGCCTTCTGTTATTTATCCAGGACATGGAAATATTATTGAGGTAAATAATATTATTGTCTACATATTCAACATTCGTTCAAATATAGCTCTTATTTAGTAAGGAAAATATAGCGTTACTTTATGACTATAGAATACCATTTTAGTTAACTGTCCATACAATCTTCAGAATTCTATTGATAAATCTTTCCATTTTCAGGACCCAATGAAAAAAATAGAATACTACATTGCTCACAGAAACCAGCGTGAAGCCCAAATATTAGAAACATTAAAAAAGAACAAAGAGAAACAACTAAACGAAATGGACTTAGTTAAACTAATTTATACTGAAACCCCTGAAAATTTGTGGCCTGCAGCTGCTTATAATGTCAACCATCATCTGACTAAATTAACTAAAGAAAATAAATTGTATTGTACCACTACAGATGGGGAAACTAGATGGCAATATGCTGGCAATGTAGAAAGCAATTTATAGAAATTAAAAAAAGTCCCATTTAAAAATAACATTAGGAATTCAAACAAACCTTTTTGCAACTAATTTTGAACTTTATGTACTTGTGAAAAGAGTCAAAATTGAATAAACTGAATGTAAGTGGTTTGTTGCTTTTAGTAATGTTGTTTCAAATGGTAAAAGTATTATTAATTGTTATTCTGGTTTTATAATTTAGAACTGGTGCCATAAAAGCTAATGAAACGATATTATGTATTACAATGTTGTTATTGAAATGAGTAGTTTTCTTTATAATATCCAACTCTCATCACTTTCCCTAGAAGCAGAAATCCACCATAGAGGTTTGGAATTACTAAAAGATATACACAGCCTTTAGTGTGAAGATGTTAGGAAATGGAAATTAGTAGAAAATAAAAAAAAAGTATATCCATAAATTAACTATCCATACATTTTTTTTATTTCATAATGTTTAATACAACATAACATTCCATTTTACAAAAAAAGAAAACACAACAATGTGAATTTCGAAAAAATACGACAAGGTTTCAGGCGTCGTCCTAATTGGCAGCGATCGCACGATGGCGCGCGATGCGTTTTTCATCTCACGATCTCACTTGCGAGGTTCAAATAGGACACTCTGATGAAATCTGTATGTTTGAACTCATCGAACGACGAGAACGCATCGTGTCATCGTACAATCGCTGTCAATTAGGACGACGTCTTAGATGAAAAACGCATCGCGCCATCGCGCGATCGCTGCCAATTAGGACGACGCTTCATGGATGTTATGTCCTTGCTCTTATAAACTATTTTATTACATAAGTAACTTATTTATTAAATTATATTTATCAACATGAATGAGTGAATTGATAGCTCGATTGTCATTATTTTTAAATGGTAACACCAAGAGGATTTGTCTATGGCCCAATCAGCGGTTGCCATAGTAGAGCTCCGAATAAGTTCATTATTAAATTAAATAACTTATAAATATTTCACACATTTTAAATTGATTAGATAACACTTTGAAGTTATGAAACAGACCCATGCTGGTAAGATACATTTCAATGATTCATTTACTAGCCAATTAATTTATAATCTTAATTAATAATTTAGCTGCACCAATACAATAAATAAGGTTTCAGGGAGCCACAACCAGATATGATTGCTATTTACGAGATCAAGAACAATAGGATTCATTATATTCTTTTTAGGGTTCCGTACACTGAAGGGTAAAACGATTTTTAAATTTTTCCGGTGAATAAATAATTTCAGACATTTAAAATCTCAACTCGACGATATAATTACGCAGTTGTAGAAATAAATAAGACAATCGCGCCATCTTTTATTATGTGTCTACAATGTATATTGGGCTATCGACGCATGCGTTTGGGAGGCGGCATCATATCCGAATCGTCGTGGAATCTATGGTTGTCTATGTAGTCCAGTAAGATCTCCTTGGTAACTGGATCCTTTATGCTTTCGCAGACGGCTGGGGAAGAACAAATAAGTAAATAAATGGCAGATCAGATAAAGTCAAAAGGTATGTTTTGTTTTCACAAGAATTAACGCAGTAAATACGTAGAAATATAAGCATGTCAATATTAAATTGTTATGCAATTCAAGCCAGACCTATTTTGTTCTAAATTAGAAGAAATTAATATGGAATTGAGGTTAATCCCCCACATATTACTTTTTAATACTACTCTGAAATTATTACCAGAATAAAATAAAATGACAACAAGTTCGCCTTGTCTAAAACATGGCAGTTGAAAGCCAAAATATATCCACAAAGTCTTATTGACATCCCCAGTTACACATAAATTCCTATACAACTAACAAAATAAATTAAATATAAAAAACGATACTTACAAGACGCAGTATTAAAACTATTAGGAAAAGATTTGTCAGTCCGCTCCCTCATGAAGACCCAGCGTCCGTTCTCGAAGGTGCACTCTATAATTTTATTGTCGAGGTGTTTGATGTCTTTCGTCACTTTCATTGAAGCGAAGGGCTGGTCCATTTTACCCACGTATAAGTACCCCACTTTTGTTGGCAGAATTCTGAGAAAACAAAAATGTATGAAGGATATTTTTTTATTTGGGCACTTAATTTTTTTTGGTAGTCTGTTTATATTAACAAACAGGTAATGTAATAAAACAGTTTGGAAGTCATAAATCATCATAATTAGTGTCTCGTGAACTGTGGTTGTGAAGTATTTTTCTGATTTGATTTTAGTGCTTTTTATGACCGCTCATAAACCTATTGTCTATTTGAACTAAAAACGTTGACTTTTATCGTTTTCATTTGACTATTATTGGAATAAGTATCTCTGTTTTCTACCTATTAAATCGTTGTCTTGTGAAAACTTACCCCTGTCCACCCTGTGTAACAATTTTTAACTTAAAGTCTACACTGTTCATGTGACTGGGCTTCCACTTCAGCACGTCTTCGCAGGGGCCCGCTATGTACCTCTGAAAAATCATAAAAAGTATATATTGTAATAAGAAATAATAAATTAATGGAGTTTCGTTTGACTAATGAGTAGGTTCTCTAAATCCCGGTTAGCTTTAACGATAACCACACCATAACCAGCTATACTTGCCGCCCATTGGTAAAATCGGCCATTTGTCATGTGAAAATGGTTCGGTAATCAAAGTTAAATGATGCATCTAACAGTAAGTTATATTCGAGAGAAAATTAAAATAAAGGCACATTGCTAAACTTCTATCAAAACCTCAATTTTTTTTTTCATTGACTTTCGAGTGCTTTGCCCCCAAACAATGATATTCTATTTACAACCATACTGGCATGACAGAAGATTAAAATTCCGTAATATTCTCTTACTAACCTCCTTAGAAGGCTGGAATATAAGTCCATCGGGCTCATGAGACAATGTCTTAGCAAACTTCTCTCCTAACAGCTGTCTGGCCATCGGCAGCTCCCAGAATTGTTTCAGCCGTATACTGAACGGTTCCTGTTCCTTTTTGATTTTACCTTCCTTCATAGCTTGGTGCCTGAAATGGGGTAAAAATAAATAAATTAAGGTACATAAAGTTTAGAAAATATTGGTGAAGTATAAGAGGAAAATGAATGATGTTTAAATAAAACAACTTTTACATATTTTATCGCGGTTATATTAATATGATTTAATCCAGATGTTTCGGATCCTTTGCAGCATCCATGGTCACGGGCAGACTCAGAAAAAAATAAAAGTAGTTTTATTTAAATGTCTAATACTCGTGAAGTGGCAGAAATCATCAAGTTAATGACAGTTAGCAATTATCTTCGAATATAATTCTCGCGCACCTTAGTTGCTATAGCAGTAAATTAATGAGGCATATCTTTTTGTTTGTTTATACCCTAATAACTCCAAAAGTATCAATTTGAAACATGATTTCACTGTTGGTGAACAATGACTTGGGGAATAAAGGCTCTATTTTGTCCACGTACAGAAAGAAGTTCCCCCTGCACGCGGTAATCACCAAGTAATGCATATTTATGGAAGAATATCACCAAAAAACCATTTAAAAGAAAAACATTTACCTAGGATTAACGATTTCATTTTCGATGTAACTCAGTCTAGTTGGGTAGAACTCCATTCTGCCTGTATCAGTCCCTTCGAAGCTGATGACATCATAGCACAAGTACCGAGGTATGTCCTTGTTGTCCACTTTATCTATCACCATTTCCTGTAAATTGTTATAGATTAATTAATCAATACTTATATAAGTACGGTAGACTGCACATCAGTGGTAACTGTCATGCACCTTAACTCAATAGTAATAAGTACGATTTTCCTATAAAACTGTTACCACTGACCTGAAGTTGACTGTACCTAACACAGAATAAACATTATTTTATTTGTTTGTGTTGTAAGGGTGAAACTACTGAAAGTTTCACCCGCGTCCGGGGGATCACCTTCTTGAACCCAGGTAAAATATAGCCAATGTCGCCTGGGCATAATGTAGCTTTCCAATGGAGAAATAATCTTTCAAATCGGTTCAGTAGTATCTCAGTCTTTTGGGTTTAGGAATTAAGGCTTACAAAGGAACAAAAACCGTATCACATAACTTTAGACAACATTATTATTTTTAACGATTTTTTTCACTACATTATCCATTAATCCTCCATTCAAATCGATTTAGCAAAATTTCAAACCAACAAATTGACTTAGTGACGGACAATTATTTTCGGGGTAATTAAAAATATTAGTAAGGAGAAACTTACGCCATCAAGTAGAGTATTCTTCAAATGTCTTCTTAGATCCTTTCTGTGCGGGAATCGAAGGCCGAACACTTTGAACACGCAGTTGTCTCGGTCCAACATGTATACTTCGCCTTCACCGTCGATTAACATCATATACCTTAAGAAAAATTGTTTTAAATTTTAATCAAAATTATCATAGTACCATTATCATCTCCCGAGCCTTTTCCCAACTATGTTGGGGTCGGTTTCCAGTCTAACCGGATGCGCTTGAGTAATAGTGTTTTACGAGGAGCGCCTGCCTGTCTGACCTCCTCAACAAAGACAACCCAGTACCCCTTGGTTAGACTGGTTGTCAGACCAACAAAATGTACCATGGACACTATAAGACCTTTATCAAAGGAAACTGTCAATTCTCAATTCTGTAATTGAATTTTCCTTATATGACGATAAAATTAAACGTGAGTGGTCTTCAATATTTCATATACTATATTACTAGTGTCTACATCCGAGATTAGGTAACAATTATGACAAGTATTGTAACAATATCCTTTGTATAATTGTGACACCTATTGTAATTCGCGCCACGTGACTTTGGAATCCTTTAGTTAGCCGTTTGACGTGATGACAACAAATCTTTAAAGGTTTTATGTATCCAATACAACCTAGCAGACAGACATGTGTTGCTGGGGAGTTTGTTGCGCCACTTCTTCTTCCCAGCAAAAACACATAGGAAGTGATGAAGGGCGGGCGTTGTGGGGGCTGTCTTTTGTTTTTGACGTTCGAAAAGTGCTGATTAATCAGCCTAATTTGAATAAATGTTTTTGAGTTTGAGTTTATAGTATCTATTTAGTATCAGCATTGCACCCGTGCGTAGCGGGGGCGGGTCGCTAGTTTCATAAATAAATCTTACCTAACACCATCAGCTTTCCACGAGACCCTATAAGGTTTCTCATGCAATTTCCTCAGATTCACCATATCCATAGACACGGGCTGTGAACCCGGGAACCCAGTGGTGTTCCACTCACAGAACTGCTGAGCCTTCTTCTGTACTTCACTAAGCCGAGGCTGGGTGTCGAAGGGCTCTACGCCTCTGACTCCTGGCATGAATGTGGCCTTCTTGTGGGTGGTCTCCCGTCTTCCTTTGCCTTTGTGCTTGCGTGGACTGGGGAGGAAGAAGTTGGATTTAATAATAAATATCAAGTGACTTTTATTGAAGTAAAAAATTAAAGACACAATCAGTTGAGTGGCTTTTCATGTGTTGGTATAAATGAGCTGCTTTCCTCAACTTTAAAATCGGTATTTATGGCTTTTTTTTTTCATTGTGATCATAAAACATATTTTTCAATATATCGAAGTTTAGTTGTTAATATTTTTTTGATATCCGTGGGGACTCCAAAGGCCTCCAGAGCGTCCGTTTTTCGGACTCGTACAACATACAGATAACTGCCATGCTTTGCCGATCTATCAAACGGATTTATAAGAGATTGTTAGAATGGAAACCTAATCTATAACTTACTTGGATGTTGAGGTGTTTGTAGAATTACTGGGGACATCGTCATCGAAATCCTCTTCTTCTTCTGAAAGTTACATATTTCGCATTATATTAATCATCAGCCGTTTTCCCGCGGTTTCACCCGCGTCCCATGGGAACTACTGCCCGTACCGGGATAAAATAGAGCCTATGTTACTCGTAGATAATGTAGCTATTTAATGGTGAAAGAATTTTTAAAATCGGCCCAGTTAGCTTTTGAGTTTATCCATACAAACAAAGTTTTTTTCTTTATAATATTGGTAGTATCTGATTATTTAGGACTATCTGAGTGAAGAGCAGAGTAATGTACCTACATTACTCTAAATACTTATTTATTACATTACGCTGAAGGAGTAATAGTGTATTTACGTAAATATTTAGTAGTTAGTACTACAACAGTTTAGTAGATCAAGTAGGTACTTGATCTAGTATCTACTAAGTACTTACGTAAATACACTAATACACCTTCAACTTCTTACATAAAATGCACCTACAAAAAAGACCTATATTCCTACTTTGTAGATATTTTTAATATATCAATAACTTACCATGACACCAATCAGGCAGGGCGGGTGCTGCGGGGGTCAACTCTATCTCATCATATCGACGGAACAACTCTTGTAAGTAATCCTGCTTGTATATACCAGGGGGCCTGAAAATAATTAGTAAGTATAATGAAAACTTACCCAGCATCATCTGCCTATGAAATTACAAATACCATAGTTTGCATTGCCTAGAATATTTAAAAAAAGTATTTAAAAAAGCATTGACACAAAAAAAAAATGTTTATGAACTACAAATGCACACTATTCATACATTCATAGTAGTAAATATCTGATCAAACTAAAAAATAATTATTAAAGCATTTGGGATTGAATAGCTACAAATAAACTACTTATTAATAGATACTATACACTATGTAATAAATGTTAGTCATATTTGAATGTATGGGATGATATGCTTCCAATATAACAGCATATTAATTACTACTGGTGACAACGATGAGGATAAATATTTACGTGCTTTATTAGTTTTCAGTTTTTATGTAAATATAGATTTACTTTATTTTAAAAGGGAACAAATATAATGACCACCATAAAATGCTTTGATACCCTTAGTTTTGCAACCAGAAAAATCTACTGAACACCAGAAAAATAAAGTCTAAAAATGTAATAGTACCAGCTATTTTAGTCACGACTTCACTTTAAATTGTATTCGACCACCAAATTTAGTAAATGATCACCAACTCTTGACGACCAAATTAATGTATTATTTTTGCCTAAATAAGTCACTGTGATTGCCATAAAATGTAGGCTTATTATCAAATAAAGTATTATGATGCCATATTAAGTTATGTGTCCGGCTTGCAATGCATGCGTGAGTGTCAGTATGACGAGTGACAGGGGAAAATGGAAGAAAATGACATATTGCGCCGACCCCAAGTAAAATTGGGAACAGGGCAGGAGAAAGAAGAAGAAGAATGTGTTTCTCAATACACTCCCTCGAAAACACACTCTTATCGCACTGTTTAGAGGCATGCAATAGACAATTTTCCACCCTAGTGCAGGAAAAGGGTCCCCATAATGTAATTACATTTATTGTATCAGGCCGAACTTATTTTTTTGGAGTCAGTTTACTTAAACAGGATAGCAAGATGTAAAAACTTTGATTATCATTTTATATTAAAACGCTGGTATAATTTTGATGATCATTCACTACTTTTGGTGATCATTTACTACTTTTGGGATAACAATGATTTATTTGGACTCATTTTGCTTAAATAGGATAGCAGAATGTAAAAACTTTGGTTATCATTTTACTTTAAAATGGTGGTTTAATTTTGGTGATCATTTACTATTTTTGGCTTGCGCATGATTTATTTTGGAGTAATTTCACTTAAATGGGATAGCAAAGTGTTAAAACTTTGGTTATCATTTTACATTAAAATGCGAGTTTCATTTTGGTGATCATTTACTATTTTTGTCTGCTATTTGTTACTATTTCTGGTGATCAGTTAAACATAAGCCATTTTAAAATATAATGTACAGATTTTATTGAAAAATAAACACATTAACTTATTTCTCTATTCTAAACACATACCTCATCCTAGCAAATTCATTGATAGCGGCTTGAACACTGCAGTCCAAATGTTCCACCATGTATGAGACCAGTAGGAAGCCTGTCCTATTGAAACCATGGGTGCAGTGGACACCGATAAACTCTAGAGGCTTCTGGCTTATAAATCTTGCTACCAAGTTGATGAATTCTCTGAAAAAGAAGTGTATATACTTGAGAACATGATTTTCTGAGACATAATAGTAATCATGGTCGAAGAGTAAAAAATTATTTGTGGAAACTTAAATTGTTTATTTAGCTGTTGTCTGCTATTGTCTACAAACAGGTCTTTAATTTTATGCTGGGATATAATAGGAAAGGTATAGCACAAGTTTTTAAATTTCCTCTAAAATCAAATGAAAAATGTCTACCAGATAAGGTTGTGGCTTACAATATGGAGACCAGTGTCTAAAATTCTAAGATTAATTAAATTGTTACTCAGCCATTAAACACATATTATCACTTCTACAAAACTCTTTCTACTCTTCAACTAATTTTATATAGCAGCTTCTTCATATAAGTCAGTAGAGAAAAAAGTTCAGGAAAGCTGACCCCACCACCACAATGGAATCCATAGCAGGAATAGAGACTCACCTGGTCTGTTCAGGTGAAGGTGTTTCTCCATGTCCTCTGCATTGCATTTTCACATACTTACATCCTGCTTCTTCTACTTCTGCCTTGTTATAAAACCGACTGGTGTTTGTCAGATCAATCCATAGACCCAGTTGGATCTAAAAAGGATTTAGCACTGAATTCAATATGCTATGGTGAATATGTAAGAATAGTAGTGATTTAGGTACAAATTTATATATAAACTCGTTTGTTATGTGTGTGAACAGTTGCTAATCAGCATTTAAATCTAAAAATAGATTTTCATGACTAGGGAGACAATTTTTTTGTTGGCCCATGTAGGTCAATTGTGTATTGGGTAATTCTTTAGTAGCCAAACACATAACTTGGTTTCTTAATCCAGAAAATTCCATAGAAAACGCAAAATTAACTGAATATTCTACAAAACAAATGCGAAAAAATCGGACACAGAAACGTGACTCACTTTCATGCTTTTCATGTAAACAAACAACATGGATGGCGTGAAACGGTTTTCTTCAGGTACTTTGTCATTGAATTGAGATCCCAAAGGAGTCTTGAAAGCCATAAACTTATCAGCAACGAGTCCCGTTGCCTTTCGTGGGCACCTCAACCACCTATTGGGTATAGGTCCTGGATCCCTTTGAGACATTGTGATCAGTTCCAGGGATCAACTTATTACAAACTAATGAAAACCCTGCTTGCCACACATATGGTAATAATTCACAAGTTTAAAGGTTCTCTTTCTAGAAATTCTAAACAAATCTGTTTTTGACAAGTCGACACTCACTGGCACAGCATCTTTGTCAATAGTGTTGCGCACTGTTGCTCGAGTATTACAATACAATGCAAATCAAATGCCAATCTAGTGCATTCAACCAATCGATTTAACCCCTCTGCTCGACAAGATTTTGACATATGACTTTACCGTTGATTCGGCGGGATATTTTGAATCGCGACATGGAAGTCAAAAATTTGTACTAACTTTCAACACATGAATTCTAAGTCCGTAATGCCTGATCAGAAGTATTTTAACTATAACTTTAGAGCTCACTTATTTGACAACAACGTGCAAAGGTCAAATGGGGTCAGTTAATTCAGAAAAAGATAATAATTACGGTGTTTTTAAGTCTATCGAAAAGTTAGGCATTTCAAATTTGGTGAAAACTTACCAATAAATAATCGCATCACTTTCTCAAACACAACACAAACGTCATATTTATAACATTTTCAATCCGTTGCAATACATTTCGTGCACTTATTTATGTTCAATAACTAAAAAATCAGCACATAAAATACACAATAAAAATGAACAATTTACATGATCAAAGAGAAGTAGACTTTGGAATGGAGTATGTATTTTTTTTTTCAATCAGCGGTGTGCATTCGATACCTAAATCGGATATTTATTATAAATAATCGAATACCAATTTTATATATACATACCTATTTTTTAATAGCAACTTATTTCAATTTTATTTATTAATTTTAAATTATAGGTTCAATTTGTTTTTGTTGTTAAGAAAAAAGATATTTAAGTTTTATGAAAGTTTTTAGCATTAAATTTTTATATGTATTATTTATTTTGGTGTTGCGTCATTTGTAATAATTTTTAACTTTAATTGAATTTTTATTACCTATTACGGAATTTTAATTTATTCTTATATTATTTCTCAACAATTCTAAGATTTTTGTTTCGGCGGAGGGTAAGCCTGGTGTTCTGAAATATAATGCAATTTGTAACTACCAAAGTAATGTACTTATTTGATGATGAGAAACAATAATAATAATTGATTGATTTTAAAGTCACCAAATATTTTTAACCGAATCCCAAAAAGGAGGTGGTTCTCAATTTGGATGTTTGTTTTTGGTCGAAAGGGTATATTCCCCATATTTGTTATTAGGTCCAGGATCTGATGATGGAAACCTTGAGAAATTGAGGGCAACTCTCGAAAATTGTAAGCATAGATAAGGTTATAACTTGACACTCAGATGTATGTCTAAAAACAGTAAAGGTTTGGAGCTGACCTGATGATGGAGACCAGAGAAGGTCGAGGGAACTCGACAACCGAACTTCTCTCGTCTACATCTCCTTCACTGTTGCAGAGGCCTCGTAAATACGAATAATATAAGCACAAACACGAGAAAGTTTAAATATTCAGTTGTCGAGTTCCCTCGACCTTCACTGGTCTCCATCATTAGGTCAGCTCAAAGCCTTCACTGTTGAATAGTGCTACCAGGCAAACACCTGAGTGATAAGATTTCAACCTATGTATTTCTGCAACTTTCGAAAGTCGCCCTCGATTTCTCAAGGTTCCATCATCAGATCCTGACCTGATGATAATGGGACCACCTCGGAAGTATACGCTATCAAACAAAAAAAGAATCATCAAAATCGATAAATAAATGGCTGAGTAATCGCGTAACAAACATACGAAAAAATGGTCGAATTGAGAACCTCCGCTTTTTGGGAAGTCGGTTAAAAATAAGTCGGCGGCGGCCATCTTTCCTTCTTGGACCAGCTTTCGATGAACAGCGAATTATTTGCCCTTTCAAACAATAAAATCGTCATAAAATATTGCGATAACTACACCTAACTACGGCTCTCGTCAAATTGCTTTGCCGCTCAGTTAAAAAGTTGGAAGTAACGAATCGCCATTAAGTTTGGCAGGTCTACAGGAATTCTGCACATAAAACACCCGAAGAAATAAATAAGTCTTCATTTGCCGTCTTCAGAAACCCTAAAAACCGAAGATTATTTTATTCCGGCTACAACGTATTTTCTACCACTGATTTTCTAGCATTTTTTTCAAAATAAATTTACTTTTCCTAATTTATTTTCAGATTATGGTAAGTATACAAAAGTGCAATTTAGTAATATTATAATATCAAATAATATAAAATTATTAAATCGATTCTTTATTTTAACGAATCGGATCATTCGATGCAAAACTTCTATCACCGTCGCCATCTTGTCTATGCGTCTTCAAATTTAAAAAAACAACTAATGTAAACAAACATGGCGAATTCGATCAGAATTCCCGGTTGATTTTAAAAAGGTATATTTCTAACGGGATGCTAAATATGAAAGGTTTGAATGCGTAAAAATAATTTAAATTTATTTAGTTATTTTATTTAGTACTCACAAATGTGGTTTGATTGGAAAGAAAATAAATATGAGCGTAAATAATTAGGAAAGCATATGACTGATTCGCAGACCCCAATTGGGGTCTAAACCGAGCTTACGGTGACATTGATGTTCAGACCCCGATTGGGGTCCGCTACGGATTTGACGGTTAAAGTAACTAAACAAAAATTACATCGTGGCTACCCAATTTAAAAGTTTTTATTTCAGGTACAATCAATTATTATCCTACATGGTCAAAATTAACAGACCTGCATACATCGACTTCCAGAGCCATCTCAAAACAAAAATTTTGCCTCTTTCAGTGTTTCGTGAAGTAGTTTATTGTTAATACAAAGTTTTATATACTTTCTTATGTGGGTAGTCCATTTACTTTATACTCACTTGTCTACTCTCCCTAAAAAGGTGCTTATTTATCCCTCCTAAGAATTCACTTATGCATTGCTTATGCCTTTTTACTCTATTATTGATTTTATACTACTGTTATACAAACAACTTTTCCCTAATACATATTATATATTTACAGCGCCAACAAAAGATAGGATAGACGTATAGGTACAGGCTAGTAAAATAAAAATTGTTAAGTTATATAAAACGTTTTCAAAAAAGCGAACGTATTTTTTACCCTTTGTCACCTGAAAAACATTGAGATAAATGACTATCCGAGTTTGTTTTTCTAACGCGATATTTTCAGAGCTAAATTATAACTGCATCGATTAATGAAATCGATATAATTAATTAAACCAAGTCCATCACTAAACTTTTGAAGGGGAACCATAGACAATAACTAGACTTAACTAACAGATAAAAAAGCATCCAATCTATATAATATTTGGAACTACTTGCTTTTCAAAAATTTTAATTTAACTAAAAATTATAATTCTCTAGCTTTATAAATACTATTATTTGTGATTTTGCAATTATCTACAATAAAACTCAGTCCACACGTTGATGTGTTTAAATACCAAATATTTCATGTAAGTGGTCGATATTAATCATGCTCGCTTTATTTCATATTGATTGATCAAACCACAATTACATTATTTTTATTCGCTTAAAACTTTGTTTAATACCTACATCACTTTTTGTTGTAATTATAATAAGTTACTTTGAATCAAATAAAGAAAATGTTTATAAATACAGGTTTTGAACGTCAGCTAAACTATTTTTGGCTGTTGACAGAAGTAGCAACTTTACGAAATATGAAATGTAAAGTATTGTTACTTCACTCTTTCTTTCTAAAACCATACGTGATAGAAAGAGTAATACGATTTTATGATTTTTATGTGTTGGCTACATTTGAAGTTGGTATTTGCCCAGAGCCTGCCATTTTGTAAGATAGAAGGGAGATAAAAAATAGTTTTATGGTGTTAAAATTTTACAAAAACTCCGTTGCCATTTGTCTTAGGGCCAAAAACAAATGTTTAAATGGACGCATCGTCCATTATAACTCAGGTGTCACGGGATGACGAGCAATTAAACAATTATGGATCCGACAGAGGTAAATCCCAACCGAATTACACCTGTTACCTACTGGCATCAAATTAGAGCGTATAGTGTTACCTCCTCGCCACTTGTAAATATTTGCTGATCGTGATCGATGTTGATCAGTGGATTAGTGAACTTTTTGTATTCCTTGTGTTCCGTTTCGCGTGCTAGTGCTGTGAGGTAAACAATTGGATCTTGTGGACGCGATAACATTTATGGCAACCTTGAGAACTTCTCTTTCCTTACGGCTCCTCCGGTGATATTCACTGGGCCTTCCGAGTGTGTGATACTGTGTTGTAGTGTTCTGATGAGAAATGGTTGTTTTAGGGTCATCCCCTGGCGGGCAGCATAATGAGGGGGATGTCACGCCGGTTTCGGGGTCTGCCCCAATGGGAAGTAAAAAGTCCAGCGGAGGCGGCGGGTTCCTGCGGTCCCTGCTGTGCTGCTGGCGCGGCGGACGCGGCAAGGGCCCGCCCGGCAGCAATGGCGCGAACAGCATCGAAGGCCGGGCTTCGCCGCTCCCGCAGGAGCGCGGGCTCCTGGTCATGGACCACGCCCCCCGGCCGCTGTTACCACCAGTGAGACATCAGGACATGCATAAAAAGTGTATGGTCATTGATCTTGACGAGACGTTAGTTCACAGCTCATTCAAGGTATGTGCCAATGTTTTTCTACTTAACGCTTGATTGTTTATTTTCTTGCAGAGAGCATCATGTATTATTACTAAACAAGGCTAAAACATTGCCTCGTTCGTGGCCTTTGTTGTCAAATCTTGTCAAAAACAGGTTTTCAATTCACTTCTGAAAGTAATTAATTCATTGTGTTCTGTATTCTGATCGTAGTTGTATGTCAAATTCTTGGTCTTTGAATAATAATAAGCTTATTATACTCAAAACCACTTATCTTGTTATCTAAATGGTGCGGTTTTGTCCATAATAGTAATGTGTTTCATAATTTATCAAAAGAACTTATCAAAATATAATTATGTCATTTCACGTTAAACATAACATTATGATTAGGCTATTAAATTATCTTTGTATTATTGCTTTTATAAATCCACATTTTATTTAAACAACAACATATTGTTTGAAAATGCACATTACGATTTTAATTCTTTGAAAAATAAGTATTAAGAAGTAAGACAAAGTCAATGGGGAGTAGGTTAATGGGTGTAACCAGTAATTACCCTAAATGCACAAAGAAGACAGTGAACTCAAATATAGAAGGCAAATCATAAGTGCCAACCTAATGAATATTCTGAAATATCTTCATTTTCTTTTTTTTTTAACTGGCCATTTCTTACACCTCTCTATTACTGGCCCACTCAAAGAGGTTTGATTAATGTGCCACACTTACTAAAATGAGGCCAATGCATGGATAAAGCAATATTTAACACCTAATTAAATATAACTAGTTTCACAATTAAGATACAGTAAATACTTTTTAAGTATCATTAAGTATTCTGATTCATCTGTAACATAGAAGATATGTTTATGAAAACATATTCACAAGTTTTTTGAACTTCGGAATGCTAAAGTAGGATCTTCATAGAAGTATCTAATCTATGACTCATGTAAGTAGTTTAAACAGTCGGACAATGCAGCAATTATGTGATTAAATTCCAAGCTCAAATGCTCCACTCTTTTTATATCTCCAATTATAGCTAGCGATTCTATGTATTTGTTATAAAAAGTTGCAATTATGGTCAAAAGAATTGTGTGTGTAAATGTGTTTTTATATCAGTACAATAGATCAGGTAATTTAAATTATTTTTAATATAAGAAAACACCTGTGTTCATTTAAAAAACTTCAGGTACAAAAGTCTTCTTAAATAAGTTCATTCAACTATTCTCAGTAAGTAACTACTCAAAATTCTTAAACGGATGGATTTAAGAATTTTGAGTAGTTAAGAAATTAAAACAAAAATATTTCTTAAATATTCTGTTAAGAGTCATTGTGTATGATATATTAGAACTAAAAATGTATAGAACAATTACACATACCCACAAACTTTATCAAATTGTAACAATATTTTAATGGTGTTATCTTATAAACAGGAAGTTCAATTATTTTTGCCACACTATATCTAAACCTCACAGCCTTTACCTTTTTTCTGTTATCAGTGCAATTTTTGTTAAATACCATTTTGTTACACATTAAATAAAGTAACGTTATATACTATAGTACTACAGATTGGATAAACAGGAAAATATCGCGCTATCGTCAAAACATTATTAAGTAAAGTTTTGCCGCTTGATATAACTCGACACAATGCCATTTTTATTATAAGTCAGTGAAAGTTTTCACACCAAAATCGGCCATGGTTTGCCCGCCAACGACAAACGTTCGGACAATCGTCATAAAACCTGTTCCCTGGCCTACTTTTTACTATTCTAAAATAATGCAGTATTGACGCTTCGTTTGATATTCACAAGCTTTTTAATTGATTTGTTTTAATTAATCGCTCAATTTGATACAAAATAATTCATCCGAATCACGGCTAAAAACATTGATTTTGGAGTAATCAATGACATTAGTTGTTAGCATAAATGCTTATTCATGAAAACGTAAAATCGTCGTTGGTGATAAGAATGTTATTTTACATAGTTTTTGCGCTAACTAGTTTAGCCTCACGTGTCTACCAATCACTTCAGATTCACTTGAGTGATATCATTTCAGCCATAAGTAGTAAAGCAGCACTCGTCAATATAACATTGCTTTGTTTCGAACAGTTCAAACTCATATCTTTAGCAATATCTTGTTGATATAAATATTTATCATTACTTTATCACGTTTCTCGTTTCGAATTTCAGATAATGTATCTTTTATCACACCTAATTCATTCATATCATGTTTTGATAACCTTGGGAGTTGGTGCATCGGATTATTATTGTTGTACCTGTATTGTTTTGATTTTTCTATCTTAATTGGGTGTGAATTTGCCATGGAATATTTATCATGTGGATCATGCTCGATGTTAATATAGCGTTCATACACAAGGATTACAAACAAACTTACATGCATGCTATTGTACTCTGTGTACAATGTAAATATGTTGATATTTATTCTATTTACAAGATCAACAGAATTACTTATGCAACTATTTATCAGTTTTGCTGTACAAGATAACAAGACGGAAGTTTCTATCTTTGTATACTCTAATAAAACCGTTTTAGATCCATTCTTGAAATAAATATTAATTAAATTACAGAGCGCTTAGTGAAGATTTACTAGTAACGTAAGCAATAAAAATAATCATGTTGGCTGTAAAATAAATTTGGCGTGCAAAACTGAACACTAACCAATCTGAGATTCGTGACGGGGGAAGCTAACAACTTCGCGTGACGCGCCACCGCGCCACCGTTTAAGTACCCAACTTGCAATAAAAACCGAACCTCCATATTGGCGACACCTGACGACTTCCGAGACGAGACGAGATATTTTATGATGTCATTATCTTACACCAAGGGCAGTTCACAGCTGCGCCTACGATACATACCAAGTTTGCATAATAACCTTCAGGAAATTAGCGTGTAAACTCGGCAAGACGACGTAATGAACGAATTAAATAATTGGTTAACGTAGTCACGTCATCCAATTACGACACTATTACAAGTTCCAACCAAAATGTTAATACATAATATGAGTATCTTTTGACCAATTTGTCTGAGTAATGTTGATCTGATTACGTTCGAGCCACATTAGTCAAGGTTCATCAAAGCATTATACTCTGCCGAATTGCTAATGGAAACAAACACATTGTTTGTTTCTGTATTCCGCTGCTGAAATCGGTATTGTTTGGATAAAGTCTGCAACAGAGTAAAATGTACGTAGTGTTTTCAGTTCCCAATATTAACTGACGTAAATCTGCCAGTTACAGGTTCTGTAGTACGTAATAGTGTGGGAAATGGAATCTGCGTGACGCATATTGGGTGTTCTAATCTGTAGCTTGCCCTTATTCAAAACGCCTTAGCGCATCCTTGTTCTCCCATATTGGGAATGTTACAAGTGCCGTGCTAATCAGCACGTGTATTATAGGCAGGTTGCGCAAAGGAAATGGTGATAACTCAGGTAGCGATAAATTTTGTATCGGAACCGATTGTTTTGTGGCTTCCTCTTTCAAATACTGAGCCAAAAAAGGTCTTATCCACTTGGTATCAGCAGCTAAACAAGTCAATAGATGCGTGTGTCATCAATTTGCTGTTGGTTTGTTAATGGCTTTGTGGTTCGCTTTTAACGTCCCTGTTTTCCCGTATTCGTCACGATGTTGGTTGTGTAATATGGTCAACAAATTCGTGTCGAGTGCGTACTTGTGACTGGGCACAATGATTGTGAGCAAGCAACTTCTCAGTCTCCGCAAATATAAGAATGCCAAGAGGTTTACTTATGGCGGGGCAACCCATTGACTAACACCGATTGTTTAGACGTAGTTACTCAGAAATTGAAATGGCAATTGAGTGCGCCGCTGACGCGATCCGAACTCTATAATGGCGACGGCCCTAAAACTCAATTACAACCGCCAAGTGAAATCAACAGCCAGTAAAAACATGCGTTTTATGTTTTCAGCAGCCAGTATCCCAAATAATTACATCGGTCAGGAATGTGTACCACGTGAGTTGATTCGCATTTGACCGGTTTGTTCCCGTTCCAAAAGACTTGCTCTTTTTAACATTTCAGTTTGGGAACTAGAGCGTGTTGCCGTCCAAGGGCTCGCAGCGAAACGGGAAATTGTGAGATTAATATTGTAAAACAGTTTTGAGATAATGTGAAAGTCGGTTCCATTTCACTTTGAGACGTGATTTAATTTGAAGCTTTGCCAATATCGAGGTGCGTGGTAAAAAACTGTCATCACTGCCGATTGAATGTTACATTAAGTCGAAATGACTGCAATGTATCGGTTACGACAATGTTATTAGAATATTGAGAACGCGTTCTATCGACGCTCCTTGTCATATTTTGTAATCGAAGAATGAAATGCACTTTGTTTAAAGGCATTGTGTATGTGTGAAATAATAAAACATTGTATAATAGAATTTGATTGAGCAAAATATTGTTTAACTGTTAGAAATGAATTTATCATTATGGTGCGAAGATAAAATCGCAGCAGGTTGAGAAGATCTCTAAATGTTACTCGTCAAGTCATCATCAATATATTAATACAGGATGACCTTTTGGAATAATTTTACAACAATAAAGATGCTGCAATGAATTTAATATGCAAGTATGTCATTACCGTCCATTAATTGCCAGTAAACGTGTCTTAAAGGTACATCAAATTGCATTGAAAGCCACTTGGCGTCCATAAACATTGGGTGGGTAGATCACAATAGTTCAATGGGTCGGTTTCTAACTTCCGATTGGATGTACACCCACACCCATCTATTGTCGTTACATACTTTGACTACACGCGCTGTTCGATATATAGGAAAATACTTTGTATCGATCTATTCCATGATTGATGCAAATGTACAGGAAAACTCGTTATAAATGTGTCATGTAATGCGTGTGACATTGTTATGATTGAATATCAAAATAGATAGCATTGATCCCATGCCAGTCTGAGGGAAAAGCATTACATTGAATATGTTTACACATAAATCTACTACTGAAAAACCGCTGGTCTTCTATCACTGCAATAATAATCAATCATAGATATTATCCCCCTAAATAAAATATACTAATCCAAAAATAACTCCTATCTGTGTAGGATCGCACGGAATATGTAGAAGGCAGTGATGAAATAAAACAGAAAAGGTACAATTTCTTCGAAATTATATACATTTCATCGTGGTAGGTAGCCGTGGAAGCCTTTGAAATGTACGCGCGCCACTAAAAATACTTCCTGCAACCTGCTCAGGTACTGACGATGTAGCTCTGACCGTGTTTGACGCAATTAGTTTAGATACTATTTTCATAACAAACACAGGTACTGCATCGGTTAACACCGGCTACAGGGCGTTTATATGTGTTCCTGAAATCGATTTCCGAATATGAGACCACCCTTTTTACCACCTTAATGCGTTCGTCTACAATTTCGGGGTCGCTTCCAATTTTATTGACATTCATCCATATAAAATAGCAATATGAAGCTTTACTGATCGGATTCTTATGAACCAATAATCATGAACATTCGCTGAAGATATTCGAGTACTTATTTCCAAATGATAACCAATTTCTCAATACGTCGTTATTTGAGCAAGACTTGATAGCTTTGCTTGATGGTATGCTCGCTCAAAATTGCAGCGTAGACAGCAATCCGATTCACGAAAGTCTTGTAATATGATCCTCGTTCAACAGAATTTGTCGATCGATCGAATATTTTATCTTTATTTGGTCACCAAGAGTCTGTAAGGTTTGAAGTATCATTCCTTCAATATCGTATTGCTTTATTTTTTGTTCACGGTTCAGCTTTTTGTCATAACAATTTGTTCGTAAAGTACCTCTTGACACGACGAATTCCTAAAATTATTGAGCAGTCTACGTCTAATCGACTTTTGAAATTATATCTATGTGTTGTTTGCGTGATATTATTTTGGCAATTTGTTTTATAAGTTTTTTTATTATTGGAACTCAGTTGGTAATCACGTAGTCATTGTATATTCATTTCGTGATGACCCAATTTCTTTCTCGATAATTTTTGTATTATCTCTGTCATTCATAGAAGCTGTTGAATACTTCCATCAAGTTTTAATGAGTGATTTATATTCTGTTGTCCACTCATCATTTTCATCGAACACTACCATTTGTGAAAATGAATTAAATCCGGATGTCCTATTAAGAAAATAACATCATGCCATAGACCACCAGACGGTATATGATATGTCTAAGATAGAAAACATACATGGATCTATAAATCAGTGATGAGATAATGTGGATGAGTATAGAGATTCTATTAACAGAATTTTTGCTCTATAGAAATGACTGGACTATATTTAACGTTACCCGGGTAGGGTGTGCACTGAACTTTGACTCCTACGTAAATAGATTGATTGGTACATTTCGCATGCCGTCCAGGCGTTTCTATGAGCGTTTATAACTAAACTTGGGGCTATAATAAGCAAAAATGTAATCGTGCATACGCTTACTACTCGGGCTGGCGACTTTGTCTGTAGATAAGTGTGCTGTGTACGCCGTCGTGGTATAGAAAATGAGGTGACCGACACCCTTCACTTCCGATCCCTAATGGAGCATTCGCTGTTACGTGCAGTTGCGTAGAAATGCTGTCTTGATGGATCGAAATAATACCAAGTTTTAATCACTTTATAATCCAGATCAGAGTTAATGTAGAAAGTTTTAAGTCGTCTTTTTCTAGCTAAACGAGTGGCGATGCTTTCGGTACAACACTGTATATTTCTACAAAAACTTGATTGAACGCAAACATAATCAACCGGGATGTTTGGTCAATACGGTGTTTTATTTACTTAGCAATAAAAGTACGTAGCTCCCGCAATATTTGACCTAATCCGAACGGCTAATCTTCATAAGTGAAATATCACGCTCAGATTCTTTAGCTAATCTTTTAGGCTCACACAGTCCAAGATTTGTCGTGAGGTCTACAAGGCCGAACTTGCTAAGTGATAAAGCAGTTAATAAAACCGCAAATGTTGTATTGTTAGCACGATTTGTGTTCCCTGCCATATGTTAGCTGCTATTGTAAGTTCGCTTTTGGTTAGTTCGGCCGTGTCAAGGCTCTGGCCTTGGATATGTTTGGCCACACAATCGGGAATCAATTCTCATCCACAATGTCTAACTGATAGCTCAATGTGAAACCTTGAAACATTTTGAAGGGCAGCGTGTACTCTTTCAACTTCATTGTTACGGATGTGATTTGTTTTTCTGTTAGCTTTAGAGCATTGGTGTGAAGATGATAAATGATAAACCCAATAGCGTTGTTGCCAAAGTAGTAGGTACCTATGCTGTTGATATTTTTGCCTCTGTGTGGCTCCGTATCTCTTAGCTAAGAGCAGGCATTTTTTTGTTTCAGTACGTATGTAATTTATGCCATCTGATGTAAACAGAAGTGACGCAAACATTGGACTTTATTTCAAACATATGATTTACAAATTTTTGAAGCAAATGAATTTATCTGCGCTTAAATATGATCTAAAAATACAGTTAATTACTTATTTGGCAACCAAATCTAGTTTAAATATCCAGTTTACGTAGAACGACTGTTGCCAAACAACCTTACTGCCGTAATTTTACTACAGTTAATACCGTACGGATCTAATATGAATATTGACCTGCATTGCCTACGTAACGGTTAAATAATAATCGAAATGTAATAATAATTGTGTCTCTGTTTAATGTATGGATGTAGGACACACCTTCCAACTAGATTTACTTGAAGGCGACTGGGCTACATTGATTGAATTTGGACTGACATTATGTAATTGATAAAGAAGACAAAGGACTGGTAAAGTTTTGACGTATCGGATTATAAATGATGTCGGACTGATTTATTTGAAAGGAAATTAATTAAAGATATCGGTGCCAAGATACCAAGAAGCAGCTTGCTCAAAGAATTAAAAGATTTAAAGTATGGACTGCGAAAACCGCAAACCTAAATGACAACGCCCAGATAAACCTACGGCTGCTTTATGTAGCGTGAACAATAAAAGTGTTGGAACGAAAAATTGGCAATATAACAATGTGAATTCCACCTTATTTATGCCAAGGGACTTGTAAAATGCTCTTTGAGGACTCAACAGGATCCAAGAATGAAACTATGTACTTAGATTTGAAAATTCTATGCAAAAAGAGAGGATCCTAGATTTTTTTGCTTCCTCACCCAAGTTACAAATAAGCGGATACATATTTAGCCAACATATCACACTTCCCCATTGTTTTAGTGAGTTATATGCGTTTGGTATGTATGTTACAGAAATAATTTATCTTACAAGTTATGGTAAACGTCACACTGTTGGTCTGGTAATATTACGTGCTCGGGAGGATCATAATTTAGGTTTATGTTATGACTCGGCCGTGAGATCACCAGCGCAGGCGGGGTCATTACGCCAGTTCTTTTAGTATTGAAAACTTCGCCAGTAGCTAATGATGTTAGGTATAATTTGAGCACGTGAATCTTGGCCTCTAATAAGTTTTTCGGCTTGATTGTAATCAAGTTTATTTTTGGATTCAGACCCTTTACTATGGTTTTTTTGTGGCACTGAAGTTTGATGGAAGAATAACAACTTTATAACTGTAAGTTGATAATGCAAACATTTTGATATTAAATCAGTCTTTGTTCTTCTTTATCTAGATACCATAGCAGGATAAAGTGGGCAATCGAAAGGACAAACGCTTTGATGAAGTAATCATTGTCAACGGAGTGTTTAAGTATCTGATTGAGCAATTTACCAAGATCACCTCTATATTCGATAGACCAACTGGTTTTTAGCTGCGATAGGTTATTCTATTACCTTGTAAATATTAGACGACGTATGTTGGAATTTATGGTATGTTCAATATCACCTTTAATTACGCCTTTTAGGCACACGTTTCTAGTAAAAAAATATGTAATAGTTTCTAAGAAGCGTATAGAAATAAACAACAGTCACTTTTTATAGCGGCCCGTATAAACTGTTTATAAATAAAGCACAATTAGTATACTTTTTTCCTTGGAGCTTTCTTGGACGCGATATAATTTACACGAAGTTGCCTCGCCTCACGCAAATCACATGCGACCTCTACCTTACTGCGTATTAGGTTTATGCAAATTACCAATTAATATTACTGTTTATATCTTCATTGTATAAACTTACGATGTTATTTGCTTTATGCGTGGTATGAGCAATAGCGTATTTCCCAGTGTTAGTGACGTCCCTATCTGTCTAACCCCCTCGGGCCTTAATTAGCTTTGTTTAAACCTGATAAGATTTAGTGGTGTATGTTCTCTATGTTCGTTTTGTTCAACGGGTGATATCAAAGGCTTGTTTCAACTGTTTCATACGAACACGTCATAAAGGCCTGCTAAGTTAAATTACGTTTTGTCACGTATACACTTGTATTGGTACACAAATATCCCTTGTAGGTCGAAGCTTGGAAACAACATACAGTAAAATTAATGGTTCTATGAGCACCATTGTGTATTTTCTTTTTATACTTAACAATGGATTTAGCTTTGCTACCTCGTACAAAAAGAAATCATTAAAGTGTATAATGAATAAGTGATGTAGCATTATTTTGCGTTTTCATATAAAATTTTCGTGAGACCTTTTGGTTCGTTTTGCTCTGAGGATTATGTCGTGCGCTAATTAGCAAATGAAGAACCAGTTATTTTACGCGTTCTTGATATGCCGAGTTGTTTGGGGTTTTATGCAGGGCTCAGAAACATGACTGTTGAACCTACTATTTATGTACATGTACTATCAAACTGGCAAATAAGGTCATGTGTCTATAAAAGACCGATTTCTTCTTAGTTATCAAACTCAATGAAACAACTGTTATTTCTTCCCTTCCCCGTAAAGCCTCTGTATTTAAAACTGTATTACTGTTAAGCTCACGCTTATCAATTCTGGTTAACTAGGTCTGGTACATCATTTATCGGCCACAACAATATCCTCTGTCTGTCAAAACAAAAGCATATTTGTTTAATGCTTGAATACTCTAATCATAAAGGTACTCAATACGAATCGAAATCGGTGTCTTTTGATATTTGAGACGAAGAAAGCTTGAATGAAATCGTTGTTACCATATAAGTTACATGCTCATGTTGTAACCAGATTAAAAATCTAAAGTTTCATGATTAGCCTGTCAGTCAGTTGTCGCTTTAAAAGTATCCTTGCTTAATATTTAGCAAAGCTTGGTCATTTACGTAATCGCATTTGCTAGCTGTCTGCAAATTGTTTTTGGCTAAGCAAATATTTTTGTATGGTTTCGTTTCCTATTTGTTAATGATTGTATAATATACTTACCTTTTTTCGCGTTACTCATTAGTCTTTAACCTCTTTGACCAACAGGAAGATTATTTGCAAGCATTTGTGAATCAATTACCGCGTTATCGATACTAAGTATTTTTTTGACTTTGTTAAAATAATTCGTAAGTTTTTCATAATGTTTAATAATTAATGTATTGCGTGTTATGTCAAGTATATTCTATTTCTAATTTCCAGTGATTAATAATGAATTTGGGTATCGGTAAAGGTCAACATTGAAATAGTTTTAGGGTAAAATGGATATCAGTAATGTCAGATCATAAGTAGGGCATGCAATACCGGTTAACCGGTTCCGTTTTTACCGGTAAATCGCCCATTTTTGCGAGTTTTAAATTACCGGTAAAAATAATATGAAACCGGTAATTTACCGGTTTTTACGTTTTTCTGATAAAATATAGCAATTGTTCATTTAACGTCAAATCTTTGTTATGTAGCCTGAATATAATGTAATGTTGCATACATTACGTATTGTAAGTAAGAAAGTAAACTTGTGTGTCCTTAACTATCTCTAGGTTAGATACAAATCTTCTTTCTTATCTTAATTTATAAAATCTAAACAAATTGTATTCATTCGGTTATTCTGTTTTTCCTCATAGCTGTCCGCTCATACTAGGTACAAATGCAGCTAATGCTTATTTTACCTACTCTATGACCTTACTGAGCAAGAGATTTTACTTCACCACTATGCGGACAGCTCTATGACACGGTGGAGCACACAGTCCAGGTGTGCACTGCCTGGGAAGGGTACCGCCGTGTTGTCGTCGAGGCAATAGGCAGCGGCGACCTTTCGCATCCTTCCCTGGTTTAAGCCATGGTCCGGAGCTAGAGGGAATGGGAAGCCGTCGCCTCCTTCTGCGAAACAGTCATGCTCGAGAAGGAGACGGTAGAGCGCCTGCGACTAGCACCGCTCATCCCAGCCGCTGTAGTGGACCAGAAACACACCACGGGCGCCAAGGGTCGAGAGACGACTCCCGGCCACCGTAGGCGTCGGTCTATGGGCGGTGAGTTTGAGTGGCTCATCGTTCCACCGTCTGCATAGACAACAGACCCGTGTCAGCGGCGCGCGTTCTTCCACGCGCTCCTCAGGGAGATGTCAGCAAACCCAGCGGGGCCCAGCAGGGCCAAGGCCTGCCGGGGCCGCGGGCTTGTTCGAAAGAGTTACCGCGACCCTGGTCCATAAAACGCCTACTTAAAAACCTGGGTTTTAGACAGAAAGAGTGTCATTTGATGATTTAGCATAAAAAAGGGCTTTCACTTCAATGAATTTTTTTTTTTTTACGGTAATTCTTAGCGTTTATCCCGTCTTGTGACGGGGTCGGCTTTCCGTATCTTCCATCTTCCACTTCGCTCTATCCTCCTGAAGAGACATCTTCCTCTTCGGGTTCGCAGATTTTCATTACGACACTCAACCACCATGGTTTCGGCCTGCCTTTGCGCCTTTGGCCGGGTATATTGAGATTGAGTATCACATTCACACTACCGATGTCCTCAGGTGTCACTCCTTTTTACATGTCCGTACCATCGCAGCCGTTTCTCTTGCATTTTGTCGGCGACATCGCGTACGGATGGTACTGACATGTTTTTTGTTACGGCCCACGTCACAAAAAACGTTTACCACCTTATACTTTGCATATTTATTTAGTTTTTGCTTTATTATTTACCATTTTAAAAAAATTACAAAAATTACCGTTTTACCGGTTTACCGGTAAAAATATTTTTATTACCGTATTTTTACCGGTAATTTTTGTTTTACCGAAATTGCATGCCCTAATCATAAGTGTATTAATGACTCTTCGTTATTACATGGCACTCTTTATATTTTAACCCGACTGCTGAGAAGGGTTATGTTTTTATTTAACAAATATAGCCGTAGCGATATAAAGAATATATTTATTTAATTTCTTATTCTTATGGATTTTTTGATACAAGTGTTTGCCGCAAATTAGAATTTAACTGTTGAGAACACGTGATGTTTATTATTGCAATTTGAACAAAAAATTGATATCAGATGGGTCGGTCCTTTGTTTTATGGAAGATTTTTAATTAAAGGCAATAAATGTTAGAATTACCTGTTTTGGTTTGCCCTTTTTGATTTTTGTACATAATAACGTCTTTTTTTGTGATGGTACTGCTGGTTTTATTACCATCAAGGGACATCGTGATTTTTACGTAGTTAGAGGTAGATGAGGTACCTCATATAACTGAGGGATGATAGCTTCATACAATATCATAAATATCTTCCATAACACTAAAATAAAATTGGAGAGCTTTCATATGAGTATATACTCAAGCTGAAAAATAATTAGGTATACTTTTAGGTTTTTCCAACAACATCTCCACATCTCAACGAAAAACAGTATCATGAAAAACCTTTTCTTTCTTTCCAGCCGATAAACAACGCAGACTTCGTGGTGCCTGTCGAGATCGACGGCGCGGTCCACCAAGTGTACGTCCTGAAGCGACCGCATGTGGACGAGTTCCTGCGACGCTGCGGCGAACTTTACGAGTGCGTGCTCTTCACCGCGTCGCTCGCTAAATACGCCGACCCCGTGGCTGACCTTTTGGACAGGTGAGTGTTGATTGTACTAAGAATTGCTGCCCACGTTAGATTTTATGTAGGATAGATAGTAGGACCGATTTTTTGTAGGACGTGTCCGTTGGGTTGTAGTGTATTCTATTTTTCTCCTACAAAAAATTGGACATGGGTGGCAGCTTTAACAGAATGAAATTTCAGCGCCGATTAACCAGCAGTAATAAAGCAAGCAGATTTCGGTAGTTCCGAAGTAGGTTCTTACATTTGTTCAAAATGTTGCAAATTAAGAGGACGAATTGGAATTTTTGGCGCCAAGGATGTCAATTTTTCTCAGTAAATACAAAACGGATCAAAATACAACTTGGTTACCTGAAAGTTCATGATATAAACCTTATTTTGTTTGTTGTAGAAACATGATTAGGTAACTTTTATAACAGAGAAAAATATATCAAACATACCTCTTTTTAAAAAGGGATTCACATATTATGGGCAAACGGGACCGATTTAAGCCTCTTAACTTTTTTAGTAGTTGAGTATATACATACTCTTTAAAATTGTAGTAGGAATTTTTATTAAATTATCATTTCTAAATATTAAAATTACAAAACCATTTTGTCGCTTACGACTTTTAGTTATAAGCTAGCGCGCGTATTGTTATCCTCGCCCCGCTCAGACGCTCCGACCCCTTTTGGCGCCTTAGATGCGCGTGCCGGTTATGGAATTATTGTTGACCACTTCCTCGCCTTAACAGCTCCGGGAAAAAGTAGTGTTTGCCCATAACTGATTGATTAGTCATTGTGGTAAGTGACGTCGAAATACACTGTCTGTCGATTCTACAGTATAATCGATAGCGGGATGTATATGGGAGGGAAAAAATTTAATTGTTATGTTATCCGATTGTTACTTATCTGAAGATTGTTTCTAGCAGGGCAGGGATGAACAAATGTCTCTATTACACCTTTTGTCTCCTAGCTCAATAGACTTTCAATAAATAAAGACTAGAGAAAACGTGTGTTCATGACATTACTGGGTCATCAGGAAAACTAATATTAAAAGTGGTCGAGGCACCCGAGGCTTTTCCTTTTGTGAAATAAAAATAAATCACATATGTATCTTACCAATTTTATGAGACTATGAAATTGTTGAATCTATGAACAATTGCTATGCGGTTTTGTAGATTTTCTCTTTTAATTAAATAGTTATGCTTTCACAAAAGGTAACAGTTCTTGACGTGGCGTTCCTAACTCCAAAATTAACCTGCTGTGAGAACAATGGAGAAACTTGGGCCAACTGTACTTCGTGTGCAGTCTAATATGTAGTAGTTAGAGGTCGCGGCCAAAATATGTAGCGAACTTACTGTACTGAGCTCGCTAGTACTTTGTTGCCAAATTAATTTTGAAGTTTCACGTGGGATCTATTTTCTGATAGAAAATCTATTTTCAATGTAGACTTTAAATAGGCTTAAACTAAAGTCCTGTAATGCCATCCCAAAAGCGTAACGTAGCAAACAGCATTTGTTTTCTCCAGATATGTACTGCAACCTCTTTATGCTGTGCCCTACCGGGTCCATATTGTTTCAACTTTATAAAAATACTACCTGTATTTATTTAACATATGGAACGCAAATAAAGAATTGAGTATTGATTATTTTTCATCAGTGGAAAAACAGCTGACCATGCACTTACTGACTTCATACTTATGCTAGGTTGCAGCACGTATGCACATAGTTGCGCTAAAGATAATTCAATTATGTTAATTGGTTAACTCTAAACGTTACAAGCCATATAATTAAATTGTGTAATTAGAAAATGATAGAATGCGTGAGCGCGTTGCGTGTGAACTCGAGTAATGTACGCGATTATAGAGCCGTTTGAATTAAATCTTTTTATGTTGTTAGTGTTATAATACTTTAAGCTAATTAGCTCGTTACATTCATGGTATTTGCTTATTATGTTGTGTGTCAAGTTGAGTGTTTAAGTAACGTTTATGAAGTTGTTTTAATTTCTCTACCGACACATTTTATTAATTTGAAAGTGAGGTTTATTAAACGTAAAAATGTTATCAAGAAACAAGGAACTTATAGGTTGGGTTTTTATGGAGATGTACGATGTAGGACTAGAAGTAGATGAAGGGATGGACAGAAAATTAGAAATTCAAGGAACTGCATAAGGTTGCACTTGACTTAGAAGAATGGAAGGAAGCAAGGGAAGCCACCACTGCAGTGGAATGCAATAAGCTAAAAATTACTTTTTACAACCAATACACATACAGCCAGAGTATTACTAATATTAGGAATCTAGAATAAAATGTAGCCTATATGTTATTCTGATGTTTGATGGTTTGCCAAGCTCCCATCCTGTGGGATGGGTTTTGATGACTTGTCTTTGACTGCTGTCAAAATCTGTCAAAGGGTGATTGAGGAACAAACATCCAAACCTTAAAATATGTATATGTAATAGTAAGTTATATCCTAAAGTGACTTCTCTTGTGTCCAGATGGGGCGTGTTCCGCGCTCGTCTATTCCGCGACAGCTGCGTGTTCCACCGCGGCAACTACGTCAAAGACCTGAACAGCCTCGGGCGCGACCTGCGGCGCGTCGTCATCGTCGACAACTCGCCCGCCTCTTATATATTCCATCCGGATAATGCTGTGAGTATGCTAGTGTATTTGTGGAGTTCTATATAACCGATCTATCTGTTGTTTTGCGATTAGAGATTGAATTTTGATATTAGCTCCATATAAGTCATATCGGTTATTGAAAGCCGCTGTAAATCTCATCATCAACATTGGCCACAGAGCATCTAGGTCAGATGATTGTAGCAGTGCTTGTCTATGAAGGGGCTGTAAATCTCAAGGCTCCGAGCTCGTGGCTCGAAATAACTGAACTGATTATTTTGTAAAATTATTTCCCTATTGGGTAGCTATTTGTACCCGGTGACAAAGGCTATAGGTTTTTTATCCGGGTGCAGGAAATATTTATACAATAAAAATTGCAGTAAAAATAATAAATAAACATAATTATTCATTCGATCTTTTCGGACTTTGCTATCAGTCCAAAATCTCTTTATCTCTCTTTATCTTGGTGAAAATAAAATTGTATCCGCTTTTGTGGAAATGTAGCCTTAAATGTGTCAATGGATTGAAACTGTTATAAATAGTAATTATGTCATAATCATAACAGATAATTAATTAATTTCTCAGTAAGTCTGATAATTAAATTCATTTATGACCTGACATCATACGCTCATCATCGTAAGCTCATATACATTAATTTCCAATAGGTTTTTTTACTCGTTACATATTGTGCATGAATTATTGTTGTTGGTATTGGTACATAATTGCAAGTTTATTTATTGCAATTTATTGAAATAATTGCAAGAAGTTAGGCAATTGTTCTTTGGTTCAAAGAAATGAAACTATAGTTTTAAAATGTATTTACCATATTGGGGTTTTGTTAATAAACTTTTTCATTTGAAATATTTCCATAGTTCTGTATGACTAATGTTATTCATGAGTAATCAACACCATTTGCATGACAAATGCAGGTATCGAGATACTATTTTAAACAAAGGATTATCTTATCTGTGGAATCTGTAACTAACTGGATTGTATCGTTTCAGGTACCTGTCGCGTCATGGTTCGACGACATGACAGATTCAGAACTTTTGGACTTGATACCGTTTTTCGAGAAACTCGCAAAGGTGGACAGTGTATACACAGTGTTGCGGAACTCGAACCACCCGTACAACCCGACGGCACACAGCTCGCCCGGCACATAGCGCGGCGCCCGCCACCCCTGCGGGGCCCCGCGCCGGGCCCCCTGCGGCCTGGCCGCGCCCCGGGCCCCGCGCCGGGCCCCCGGGGCCCTGTGTGCGGGGCCCCGCCCGGCGTCCGCCGCCACCTTCCTCCAAACACTCATCAAGAAAGGAGCGAACTTCGTCTTAAGTGCCAATTTTGCCTTCTGGATAGTGAGGACATTATTTCTACCTATTTTACATTTTAGGTATTTCTTAGTGCGTAAGTGGTCTGTATGATGGATTTGTGATGATAATTCTTTATTTAACATTTCCACTCTCTGGTGAGCTTGCAAACGAAGTGTTCGTATATATTTGGACGTAATTCTATCGATATTTCTCGGGCTGACTAACGTAATGTTTAACGTGTATTTTTAAAATGCAATCGTCGTTCATTGATTTCATTTTCATAACTATTCGACAACTTATATCGTGCTTGGGATCAAATACAGATAAGTTAGGATATGTTTACCTTCGTGGTTGCAGTTTATTATGTATCGCTCATTTCTGGTGTTTTGTCAGAATTGATAGGAATCGATAAATACCTAGGACAGGTCGCATCTCTATGATTTGCCTTCGACTTTGACTACATAAATATGGATGTTTAACTATAAATTGATAGACTTGTAACATAATCACGAATTCTAAAATTCGACTGGAATTTAAGCATTAGTATCCAGCACTAGTGAAATGTGTAAATATTTTTATAAGAGAGTAATAATGATGGTCGCCGCTTGAATCATGGTTAGAGTTAATGGTTAATGTACATACATTTATATAATATATGATAAACAATTGAATTGTAAGAGATTCGCTCGTGGCAGAACAATAGCACTTAAGGTGAACAGCGTCGCACTCGCCGTGACTCGTGTTACATTCGTACTCTTAATAACGTTAATACATAGGATTATAATTAATTATTTTATAAGAATATCGAGAGTTATGAGAATTATTTATTCAACAAAATATTATTTTATAAAAAATGAATTTACATTTTGTATCTAATTTCTAAGTAAAAATACTTATTTACGTATTATTGTAATGATTTGTGAACTTTTGAATAAAGGTTAGTCGAAAGTGAAGTGTCAATTATTAAGAAGTGAAGTAATACGGGTCACTTGAAGGTTTGTGCACATTAGACGGAGTATTGAATTATCCCACATTTCATGTAACATATTATTAACTTTAGTGTGTACATACCTTTGTTTTACGGTAAACTCCCCCCTAAGTAGTTATTGCATTGGTGACAATAAGGAGTCAATCGCGACAGTGTCATATGAGTGTTTTTTTAATAATTAATTATGAATTAAATACTTTTAATTGTATGTTACACACGGGTGAACGTAGTATCAGATCAACTTGGCATCTAAACATATTCATTATGTTGTTTCTGCTCCTGCGTAGATTGTGACGTCACTGACAAAAATATAACTAACTATGGTCATATCGATATTATGAAGTCTACTATAACATGCCAGAACAAAAAAGAACATGTATTCTACCCTTCTTTGAGCTTGTGATTGTCACAATTCCTACACGAGTAGAAATCAACGCGTGCTTAAAAATATTATAATAAAATTCATCATCTCAGTATTAATCTAGCTTTGTAGTATTTGATGCCATTTTTTACAAAAAATAAAATAAAAACTTAAATGAATATATCTCTATGAATTTTAACGAAATATTTTTATGATGGCAATATTTTTGTATGGTAAATTATTCGGTATCAAGTATTACCAACGTCATGTTTCGACTGCATACGAGGATGAAGCGATATTATACATAGAACGTGTACAACGGACGAGGGATTATTAACGTAATTAACAAAAATGTTTATTGGATATGGAAACCTTTTTTTTTAGTCCAAGTTTAGCATTTATATCGGCGTTTTAATGCATTTGTTTTGCGTTGAAGCGAAACGTCCGGGACAAGTCGGTAAAGCTCAATATTTCCGTCTACCTTTAATATCGTAAATTATATAATCGTATAATCTCCTTGCTTCAAAATGCGGTCGCAACATTAAAATTTCAAAATTTTCTATCTGACGTACGTAAGAATTGATTAAATTAGGTAATACTAAATGGTGCTTTCAGTATTAGTTGATTAAGCAGCTCGAAATTATTGTCTGTTAAGTAAACTACGCACATTCGGTTTATACAATTGGTATACAAAAATTTACATACTGAGAAACGATTGGTTGACAAAAACATGAACTTTGAATAAAAACTCCTTGGCATATTCACGCCATGTATTTATTTGTTTTAATTGCTTAGCAAAAAGGTTTCATTGTTTTTGTATTATCTTTTGATGTCGAACTATTATTGTTTGTAGGAGCTTGTAAATAAGATTTTTATTAACTTAACTGATAAAATTGAAGTTTTTTTTAAGGTATCAATGTAGTTGATCACTTTTCTCTTAATATACGCGTTAGTTTGTTATTTAGTGACTACACACACAGGTGTATGTATGCCTGTAGCGACATCAGTAATTTCAGTAGGTGGTTGGGTGAGCGCGAAGATGAGTTAGTAGGTAATTACCACAAAGGATATTGACGAATATCACAAGAAGACTAAACTGCGAGCAAATCTTCCTTGTCGTTCTCTTCTGTACCCCAACCGCCTACAATATACCACATACATTTAGGTATATGTACGCTTATTGCTAGGTGTATCCTTGATATCAGCAGATTCACTGTTCGCTTGTAATCCACGTTGCAGAGGCCATATAAGTTAGACAATTATAGTCCTCCGAAGCCAATCACTACGTAAAAACTTCCACTATTTGAAATAACGGACGCACATTCTATGCTTGACAGGTTTTAAGGCGGGAAACACATTCGAGGTTCATTAGTGAAATATTTCAGTTTATTATAAATGGTTATAAATGGACTGTTTTGATAGAAATCTAGTGATGATCGATCATGTTTTTGACATAAAAAATGTAATTAGATTGTACTAAATGTGCGCCCGTTTAGGCTGTGTGCACATTATTGAAAACGATTTAGTCTAAAACCTACATTTGATAAGTAAATGCAAATTTTAACGTTCTAAATGCTCCTGCGACTGATTTGTACGACATTTTTCATAAATGTGGACGCGGCTTTACATTGTTCGCCATGTGGATTACAATGATAAACACAAAACATCGTCAGTCGTCACGACGTCACCATAGACCCACGTAGACAGCATTTATTTGTAAGCATTAACATAGACGTAGGATGTTATAGTAATATATACGTTGATTTCTATAGACTTAAGCATTCTGTTGTTTTAAATGACGCGTTTTCTTATAAATGTATTTAGCTTGATAGGAACCACCTCCCTGTGACCATCTTATTTAAAACTTACTATCGATTTTAATATTATCGTATTTTTTTATCGTCCAACAATGTTATTTAGGAGAATAATTGTTAACGTTTATTTAAAAATGCATGCAATAAAATTCGATTGATATTTTGCTATTAATAAATATCGTATTTTTAATAATGGGTATAAAATAATAAAAGTAATACTTTATGTCTAACATTATAGCGAGAATTTGTTTCGTTGTTGTATCATTAATTTGGATTTTTTATGTAATTTAACATTGATATGTGTAAGGACTTATGAAATTGAAATGTATTTGTATATGCAATAACTTGTTTTTTTCTTGTAATTTTTCTGAATGAGCTTATTTGTTGAAGTAATTGTTTGAGATTGTTTCTATCGGTGCTTTTAATGAGTATTTGATGTGAGTGGCACTCGGCTTTACTGAAAAAAAGTTTATTTCAACAATAAGTTATCGATCCCCAACCCATTGTTGTTGGTTATGGTAATTATCACATGGATAAAGTAAGGTGAAGGCCGAGTATCATTTATATTTAAGTCGAATTGTAAGAAGTTGAACAGCTGGTCATTATTTTTAAATGGATGCAATTTGTGTCGCATTACGTTCCGCAATACCCAAGATAACGATTATTATTTCAAGGTGATGGATACCTATTGTGATCACGCGACAAGAATTACAAAGCAGAATTTATTTTATTACACACACCTTTAATTGCTTGTAAACAAAGTACAAAATACATTGCTGGTTTTAACGTTACGAACAAATCTACGAGTCAGTTATTACGATTCTTTAAGTAAGGTTGTGCTTATGCTGTACCACATATCTTTTGTATTTGAGTCGATCGGTCATCAATCTTGCCTCTAGAAAGTAAATTATGTAAAAATACTCTCGAATTTTATATACACTTGATGAAAACAATAGCTACCCACCTGTCACTGCCTTAAATATGAGATTGCCCCAAAATTTAATCTATACCTGGAGCGGTATATCGAGTTTATATTACATGGAATATTTATATGTATAATGTAATTGATAAATTATATGCAATATTAGATTTCCTCGTATCGTGTAAAAAATATGTATTAAACTTTTTTACGCGAGGCTTGCGTATCTCTCTAAATTATTATTATGACTTACGATGAAGGAATACAAAGGACCGATGTTCTAGTAGTTTTCTTACAAAATATACGGTATTTTAACGCCTCACATCACGCCTCTATTGATCTCTTTACCGCCTCGCTGCGCAAATGAAATTGTCACCCAGACACCTGATAAAATTTTAATACTCAATGTCTTTTAGTTTTTAATATTATTTCTTAAAAAGCGAATGATCGAAGCTGACGGTGCATCCGTGGCGGTGAAAAGATTTATGCCTAGCAATATTTTTGTTGCAAAATATCTATGCAGTGGCTATGTTTCCCATGAAGCATATTTATGTGAATGGTTGTATTTTTAGCCTCGCTTAAAAACGTTACTATGTCAATTTACCGCTCTTCCCCATAAAGACGTGTATACTTGTGTATTAAAGATTTTATAATATATCCCAGAATATGCTTAACGGATGTAACTTCCAGCTTATAAAATAAACAGTGCAATATTCTTTCTTTAAAAAAAATATTATACATAAAATGTATTCTGGACTTTAAAGCTTTATATTTAAGATTCAATTTCACGTAACAATGAATTTTAACAATAAATAGAAGTTGGCATATTGTAGATATATTGTACAGCATTACGGGGACTCGTTTTATAGAAATACAAGGCGGTTGTAATTCTGGTGTGTTATGTATTTTTATAAAGTTGCGTCCGTATCGGTATTGTGAACATTTTGTACCTATCAGACTAGGCACGTGAGAGGACTATAATTATATTTATGTAATAATAGCCATGAAAATAATAGGGGGAGACACGAGAGTAGCTAGGTAACATTTACCTGAGACGAAATTTATATAATGGTGTACATTTTTGATATGACGTTGTACAAAAGAGACATTTGGTATGTTATTTTATAGGAATGAAATAAATAGCCTTAATAAACAACAAGTGTTTTTAATTTTAACTCCCATACATGTTTATGTGTATTGTTCAACATGGAGTCTTAATTCCCCTTTACGAACATCTTGACACGGGTGAAATGAAAAACTGTATTTTACTGCGAATTTTATTAAATGTTAAATATATATTTTTTTAATGTTAAAACACACTTCACGAAGGACAGATATAAATAGTAATTAACATATTTATGTAACATTAATGATATGGTACTTAACTTATCAATTTCACTCACATAACAATCATTTTGACTATTCAACAATCGACATTCATTAATATTTTTAAAGAGGAAACTCACTTTTTGGATGATATAAGTCTTGGAGGTTACCATTCTAGGAATAGACTTTGCTATTTATTTTCTATATTCAACATTTAGGGTCAATTCACACTGAAAGAGCAGCGGCCGGCAGCGGCCGTAAGAGCACGGAAAATGTAAGAGCGCGGCGCCGCGCGGCCCGCCGCGCTCACGCTCAATCCCTTGCAATTACGGCCGCTGCCGGCCGCTGCTCTTTCAGTGTGAATTGACCCTTACTATTTAAATTGAAATCCAGATTTTCGATTCAAACACTACAATAATATTGTTTTGATAAAATACTTTGTCATGTTTCAATGGTAAGGTAACCCTCCATATTTGACCGCCAATACATAAAACATGGTGGTGGTTTTACCATCAGGAAATAATTCGTGTCTTTTAAGCAACAACAGTAGCGGTCAATAAATAGATCCTGTATCCAACTCTACCAAAGAGTTTCATTTTAAAGTTGTGGACTTATGCAATCAAGTAACAAATATGGCTGACGATTTACTCTTTCGCGCTAAAATACCTGACCTACACTTTCTCACTGGCAACATTAAACACACTAGCTACAGAATAAAAACAGTTTGACACAGCAACAGAAAATTTCTATTAAACAAAAAAAGAAACAACTTGTTTGCTACATAACAATTCTTTTGTACTACCAGACCTTTGGATTATTGCTTAGCATTGTTCATTTTTAATCTATATTTAATTAATTACCTAACATACGATAAATGGGGAAAAACGAAGTGAGTGAGTTCTTCATTATAAAGATTTCATAGTTATATTTTTAAAATTATTTACCATGCTGATTTTACTGTTTCAATTTTATAATTATGTTCACTCACTCCGTTTTATATCCTAAAGCTTAATGGCGTATATAAAATTTTGGCACTCAAAATAACTAAATGAACTAGAAAACAGGCAATACTCAAATTCTTTAGTATGATAGATAACTCATTTGTTAGTTGCCTAATATTTAGGAATAAATACTTTTGAATTAAATTAATTCTGCGGGAGTATTTAATGCAACTTAAATTGTGTTAGATATAAGCTAAGTCTTATTAAAAAGGTGGGGTAAATAATATAAAAATGGATGTTTAATACATAACTAATTCTTGCAGGCACATGCTATTGCCAATATTTTACATACTATTATTACAAATACATAATATCTAAACGACCGTCACCTTGGACGGACGCGATGGGAATGATCAAAAACTACATCATAATGTTTGTAAACCAGTAACGTAGTTACAAGATATTTTATAAAAAAATACATCATTTTTTAACAGTACCAATTCATGAGGTAAATTATAAAATCATTTTGTATTATTATACTGATACCATTTGCATTACCATATCTACTATTTTCTAGTATGAAACATTATGGAACTAATTCATTATTTATTATATTTATATAAAAACAAATCAAATACAACTTGATTTTCTAGCTACTACTTTCAAGACATAAGACGCTATAGTAATGATTATTAAGACAGATTATAGTGCCTTTACGATATAACAATACGCTACATAGTAAAAATAAATTAACAAAAAAAACCTATTGCATATAACGCATTATTAGTTATTATTGTTCTTTATTATATTTGAAATTAAATAATTAATATCATGCTATCAGATTCAGTTGTTTATGTTTAACGAGACACTAAAATATCGCTTATATTTTGTATGTTAACCTTTTGAACGGCAATGTCGGCTATAGCCGACATGAGCAAGCGTGCCCTGTGCGCCAACGACGGCTATACTCGACAAAAAACAGGTCGCAGAAAAATACAAAATAAACCTATTAAATCATTACTTTTATGTATTTTTTAGTAGATATTTAAAATTAAGATTTTCGGGCTTGGCGTACAGGGCATAGGAATACCGATATGGCGTGGCGGTGAAAAGGTTAAAAGAAAACGGTCTGTTTTCTTTCCTAAGCATTGTTACACGATAGACATTTTACAATTACATAACAAGAAGGATTTTTAACAGTTATTTTCGATAAGGACGTATATGATGTTGACGACTTTCAAACCGCCTTCATTCAACTGGACGACCGTGTCTTTGGGGAAGCATTGATTGCGCAATATTAAGGAATCATAAATAGAGTTAATATTGATTGATTGCGCAATGATTTTTGCATTTTTTTATGGAACCATGTTTTTGTTGTAATGTTGCGCAATTTGATTCATCTAGGCTGCCCCTAATATTGGAAGTTGCTTAGGGCAACTCACATTTTCCTGCAAATTTTTGGCAATATACTTAATGATTTGTCTTCTAAATACTTTAATACGTCCTTAAACACCCACAAGCAAACAGAACACCTAGCGAGGTCTTACAAAGCAAATTATTGCGCATGCTACATTATTACAACTAAACTGTATATAATATATACGCACCATTACGTATTGCGAGATCAATCGTTACCTTTTACTTTATAAATATTTGCTTTAGTTGATCGACATCTTCTCTTGAAGGATTTGGAAGTAGCACGCCTGGAAATAGAATATAGATGTTAGGATTCTGGCAATAGGGTTGCATTTCGTTTGATAAACAAATACGGAAGAAATTCTAGCCACACAACATTTTAACAAATCACATCTTAATATTTCTAATAATTAGCTTGAAAATCAAAGGGTTTTCAAGACAATGTGTTCTGCCTGAATATTTGCCCTTTGCATTGTTCAGAACAGGTGGGCAGATACTGTATTTACTGTTTTAAATAACATATTGGAGACAAATAATATTCCCTTAAATATTCACATTATAAACGTGTTAACCTCAAAAGCCGTACAAAGTAATACCAACCCAACAGTCTACAGAATAAGGTTGACATTACCTTAAGCGTGGTGAACATGAGCCCCAACTCTCCGTGCTGCATGGCCGGCTCTAGGAAGTCTTCAATGAAGTGTATTTCTGAGCCCAACTGTAGGATGCGGGCTCGAACTACTACGAAATGAAATACTGGGAATAGCTCGTCCATACTCCAGAGATAGTTTGATCCTGGAAGTTCGTTTAATAAGTTTAGTATTGCCTTCCTAAATGGTAGTTTGGATGCTGACTTTTCTTTTTAGGAAAACTTTTATTTTGTAAATTAGTTGTTTTTCACTTCATACCTAGTTTATTTATTTGAAGGAAAAGTTTTTGTGTCGATAGACACAAAGTGAGTGGTAGAGGTTAATTTATTAGCAAAATCTTTTCTCACAGTAAACCATTGGCGATATTGAAAAAAATAAAGTATGTATCTACATATTTTTCATTTATATCAGTTCCTTTTAAAACTTATCCTGTTACCTAAAGGTATTTATAACTATTTGAATTATAACAGAATTTAAAACCATAAAATATAACAAAACCTACACAATCTTATAATTCTTCTCAAAAGACACTTACCCAGTTCATGTTGCACAGCCGTAGTCATCTTCTGGAAGGTACTTCTGATAACCAGAAGCTTCTCAATGGGCGAGAAGGTTGTCTTCAGTTGCTGTAACGTTTCCACCGCTTCTTGGAACAACTGCTCTTTGAGGGGGGAAGTCGGGGACATTTGGTTGTTGGGGCCTGTGTAGCCTACCCAGAATTTTCTAGAACGAAATAAGAAGTGATGAAGAACTAAGGTAACAATACAGCGTCATTGTATATCGAGCAGAAAACGAAAAAAAATAAATCAGAAAAATAAAGAAACTGGGATATACCTATTGTTCAAACTAAAGAAAAAAAATATTCGTTGATACTGGTGCCGTGAAATGAATTGGGAAAGCTGACTATCTTTAGTTTAGCTTTTATTATTTTATTAAAAAAAAAAATTATTTAAAGGTTTTTCAATCGATAACAAGAAAACTTATCTGAAGAAGTTTCATCACTTTTTGTATAGAAAATATGTCAAATCGCTATATTTATTCCAGTAGGAGTGAACTGATGATTGAAAAATGGGGCCTAATTATTACTCATCATCATCATCTCAGCCATAGGACGTCCACTGCTGAACATAGGCCTCCCCCTTTGATCTCCACAGATAAGATAATAAGATAATTATTACTGGTGTAAATTAATTCATGTAGTAAATAAAATACTCACTGATCAATCCCCAAGAAAGCCATTAACGTCAAATCCGGTTGTCTATTCCACTTCAACAGCCGTCGCCAGTATAAATCGTCTTCCCTCTTGTTGTGTAGCGCGTATAACACGAACAGCGCCGGGTGGACGCGCGGGAGTAGTGTGGGTTGTAGGAGCGATGCTGCTGATACCACTTCCCTGAAAAATTTTAGACAAATTAAATTATTTTTGCTTTTTCGGCATTTTCTAATATGCTTTTTTTAACACGCTTATATTAGCTTCACTTGTAACTAACTATGTACCTAGTAAGAAAATCTAGGATTCTCAATTTGACCCACTTTCCGTTCTTCGCGAATTTGGAAAAAATAGCCCATTTCTATTTATTAATAGGTCGTTTTGCCATCTGTTATAAATAACCATTTATTTTTTTATTTTTTCTCTTCACAAACTTTAACCTTTCTGTTAACATGAGTTGCAGGTAAAAGATAATCCTGTATTTTGCTGATGATGGGTCAAGCTGAAAATACTTTTTATGGGCTGACTACAGCACATGTCGGGCCGTTCAAAAAAAGTGAGTGGCGGTTCGAGACGTTTAAGTTTAATTATAATCAAAAGGCAGAAAACTTTGTTATCTAGAAACAGCGCTCTGAAGGTATTTACCTGGCAAGCAAACTTAACATTTTTAGGAAAAGCAGATATTTCTAAACAAATGACATAAAACTCACCCATCAATAGGATTACTATCCACTTCAACGCCATCCTCCCCTTTCTTATAAGGCAGTACAGCATCCGTACCCTCAGGAGGCAACGCTGGGAACAGCAGCCTTACAACCTGGTACAACCTCGCAGTAATACTCTTAAGTTCCTTCACAGCATGGCTGAGGAGTAACGGGTGAACTCTAACCCCTCCGTAGGTTGTGTTGAAGGCATTGGTCAGGCCTAGGACGAGTTGGCCTAAAGGATGGTGGGTTGACTCGCAGGCCTGTGGATATGGGACAAGCTGTTGATAAATATGATGTAGTGTTTTCTGAATTTTGGTCACATATTTTTTAGGTACTATCAAACTAATGACTTTTTTATTTTGGTCACATATTTTTAGAGACAATTAAATCCATTAAGATCGAAATTCGGCTTACACTGTAAAGATCTTTATTGTTTTAAGAATTCAATGGATTTTTCTACAAAGTGTGTCATACATCGTACATCGGTCGGATAGTACATGTTGTTTTGATATAATTGATCTATTGGTAGTAAAAGTGGTAAATCAGTGTGGCAACCCAGCCTAGATTTTTGGCTCGGGTTTTCGCTGCCGGATTTCGCATAGCAAGTAGCAATTTTAGTCTTGGTTTTCTTACTTAATATTAATATTTCTGAAGGTTCATACGGTTAAACTTAAGCTTGCCATGTAACAGTTTTTTATCTTATTATAAAAACAGATTTACTAATTTAGGGGATGGGACCATGTTCATTTTAATGTAAACGTACAAATACTTACATTATACAAATACTGCTGCACTTCCGTATAATTTTCCAAATTGAGCGTCTTTTGTCCGAAGTGCGGTATAACTTCTAAGCGATCCACAGACTTATCCATTTCATTACTTCTCTTCCTCATGGACATTTTATTCCTCTCTTTGTGCGAACACGATATGGCAACGGCAACATTTTGCCAGATCTTCACGTTGTCTATGGTATTGCCAGATGGGCCATTGGCAAAATGGTTGCCAGTCGGCGTAAGGATGGACTCTGAGACACCAAGGCATTGGAAACATTGACGAAAGAGGGCGTTCCATTTTTGATTTGGGGCTACGCTTAATTTCCCGAATGAGCTGAAAGAAAAAAAGACTATGAATAAAGTTATTAATGCAATGAAAACAATCAGGCGATAAAATCAAATGACCTTAGATAGTACAGCCCTAGAAACATGGTTCTTATAAATGTTAACTACAGGATATAATTACAAGATTCGTTAGATATCGTGGAAGATCCGACCGAGAACGAAGCAATGAAAAAACCTTGGAAACATCAGCTGTACAAAAACAACCTTGTCACTATTAAACTAAGGAAGTTACATACATTTTCTTGAAACTACAAAAATATCTTTGTAACGTTTCATACAAAACTTTATAAAATTCAATCACTGCCAATCAACAAAGCAATAATGTAATGCTAATTTATTTCATAACGAAAAACATGTAAATACAATACCGACTTTAACATCAACTCACTTAGGTTTAGAATTCGTTGGCAATACTGGGTTCGATACGTTCAAATGCATGGTAGCGTTCGAGATCTTGACCCCTTCAGTCCACGCTCCGCTGAGGGATCCTTCGATCTTGTCTCCGCTGGAGAAGGTCAGGATGCCCTTGCCTGAGAACACGCCAGCTGATCGGAACTCCCCCTCGTAGTGGGTACCGTCTTCGAATACCATTACTCCATGACCCTGGAAGAGGAGGTTATACACTGTAGTGCCACGGGAACCAAGGAATCCAAGCACGTAGGATGCAATTAGGTATTACGTAAATACAATGGTTTTTACATTGTGTGGACCTCACCAGTAATTTCCGAGATTATGACATTGATAATGTCCGGATGTACAGAATAGGTTTAGTTTTTTTTTTTTACCAGCGGGAAGCCAAATTAGTTGTGCAAATAGTTCCCTAGGGATGTACATGTTATATACTACGAAGCAACGGGAATACATAGCCATAATTCCATTACTAACCGTCAAAACATCTTGCATGAACAGCCCTTCATAATAAATCCCGTCCAAGGTCACAATCAAGCCGCAGCCATGCTTCTTATTATCGCTCCAATTACCCAAATACTTCTCCCCTTTGCCAATATCATCCATTACTCCATACCCTTGTCTGACCCCATTGACCCATTCCCCCGTGTAAATAGTAGCTGATGACGAAGTAAAGTCTCCTTGCTTCTTGATCCCATGGCCATGGGGGTTGCCATCCTTAAAATAACCCTCATAAATGTCACCCGTCGTGTATTTCAAGACACCGTAACCGTTTTGAAGGTTGTCCTTCCATTGGCCTTCGTAGATTCCTGAAATGGAATTGAATGAGTCATGTTATTGTGGCCTCTTTTTGTTGGAAATGAACTGGCTGATTATATGTTTTTTTTTATTGTGTGCTGTTGTTAACTATGTAATTTTTAAAAGCGAATAGGTTCATGTGTGCTATTATAAGGGAATTTTACTAGCATGCCAACAGTAAGTAATATAACAGAAAATTTAATGTAGGGGATTATTATGCGGTTGATAAAATTGGGTATAGCTCTATGTAATGAGTATGATATGTGTATATACATGTAATTACTTATCAAACGCGGACTTTGTTTATTATCGTGGTCACTGAAAATTCCCATGATCGAATAAGAATTACTTTATAGCAATTATTTGGAACTGAGGTTAATAGGATATTATGTTAAAATATTGTACTATTTAAATACATAATTGTACATATCATAGAAATACCGCAACTTATTTATTATACGGAAATTCCTGGTTCTACTAATTCGAGTGAATTTTCTAAATCCAGTAAAGGGTAAAAATTGCTATTTACCGGGAAGGACTTACGCACTTAGATAGATAGGTATTCAATAAATATTTGCTAACTAAATAAATGCAAATGATCCTACCATAAAAGGTATATTTAAAAAGTTTACACGTTTCCCAAGGTCAGAATTTCGTAACATCGGTATTGCCTTGACACTAATACACTTATTTGGAGTAAAAATTTGCATATTTCTTACTACGTTATACAATTGTAAATGCACGACGAACAACAGTGTCTTAGTTTTAAAATTCTTTTATAAATACTGGGTTCCTATTGGGTAGTAGATAAACAAAAGTATTAGGTTTTAATGATAGCACAGTGGAGACAAGTGTTGCAAATTGATATTTCCTTGTATCAGAATTATATATAAATTGTATAGTACATACTTCCCGCTCTCTACGTAAGATATTGCGTCAATATAATGTCAAATATGGCTTTAATGTCCCCAAATTATTAAATAAATATTTTATCATATTATTTGCCTAATTGTTTCCTATTACAAACCGCAAACTCATTACTTTTGTCCTCATGACCAAATTAGTTCTAACTACATAAATCGTACTAAGTATTTATTGACTTATGATTTGTAGTAAGTTCAATATTATTACATAAGTACCTATGTATCTATTACTAAAATAAACAATGTGATTCATATCTTAATGATTCATAAATTATACAAACACATAGAATTTACGTCTTCACCGCTACAAAAAAAAAATGATGCGTATGAAAATGTGAAGAATTTGTAGTCATGGATAGGGCTGCCATCCGTCCGGGTTTCCCCGGATTTGTCCTCGTTTTGACCCCGTCCGGGGGACGTCCGGGCGGGTTTTCTAGAAGCGTCCGGGGAAAACCCGGACACTTTTCATGTAAGAAAGCACCTCATTGAATTTAAGTATATGTTAATAGTAAATGGATTACAAAATAGGTATTATTTTGTTTAAACAAAATCGTACTCGTTCTGGGAAAAAATGCGAATTACGCCTAATGTCCGGGTTTGGCGAAATTCGAGATGCAGCCCTAGTCATGGACCACTTGAATGTACGACGTCCAAGTAATAGGAAAATGTTCATGAATCAATAGGTAGTCAATAAGTCGCCTTTTTCAGTTCTGAACTTTTGTGAAATTAATTAATACGTTCGATAAGCCTTAGTTTCCCTTTTGAAGAACAGATAAATATTATATTAGTAGAAACGTAAAAGATGGTGTTGCTAAATCAATAGAAGTTATTGTAAAAAGTTTGCGCAAAATTCGCGAAAAATGCAGGCATAGTGAAGTTAGCCAGACTTAGAATTCTTACCTACACTTGGCATTTCCATCTTCCCATGTCCACTTAACGCGTTCAGCTGAAACTGTCCCACGTATAGCTTGCCATCAGGCCACTCCACCTTCCCGCTACCATGGATCTTCCCATCCAACCATCTCCCAGTGTACTTAGCGTCTTTGTAAAAAGCATTCTTGTTCGAAAATGTGTGAGTGGCCGTCCTCACAGCGGGCGGTTTGAAATTGTCCTTATTCAGAACAAGCCTTATTGAGGTGTTCAAAGAATGTGTCCACTCCGTTTTCTCTTGCTCTGTGGTAGTGGCTACTGAGATCGTTTCTTCAGGCGTGGTGAGTTGAATGACGTTTTGCAGAGAGTCAGTGTTTGGGATCGGCTCTACCCATAAGGTTTCTAACGGATGAACAATAGGTGTGCTCCCACTGACGTGGACGAAAAGATCGTTAAAAAGGACAAACCAGTGCGACGAAAAACGCCCTGGATTCACTAAATTAAGTTGGCGAGATTTCGATTCCCTAACAAGACGTCGTTCAGGCGTCCGGTACTGCTCAAGGCTCTTCCCTATCGTCTCCCAAAATAACTTTGTGACATCGGCTTCCTTCCGCTTCTTTTCTTGTTCATCTATCAAAGAGTCCAGCGAAGCAATTACTTTGTTTAATCTCTCATCTATGTTGGATTTAGCGTCGACCTTTTTTCTTTTGGTTTTATACCTCAATAGCGATTGAGCTATGCATTTATAGGAGCTCAATCTTGTTAGAGGTTGTATGAAGGCGAGGCATACTATGGCTTCTAAAGTCTTTTTATTATTCTTCTGTTTGTTAGTCGGGAGCTGATCGCTGAACAAACTATAAACACTAGACGGGACATCGACGACGCTGTTAATCTGAGCGAAGCCGCCGATAACTATCAAATTGCTTACAGCTACGTAATACTTTCTGTACAAATAAATAAACTCTTCTAAATTTTTATTTAAAGAAATATCACATTCGTTTATATGCTTCTCGGCGTACTGCCACATCGAGAGAACATTCAGAGCAGTTATGTTCAATATGTCCCCAAAAATATCACAAACTGTTTCGTAAATATTGGAATGTGTAGTTACAGCTTTACTTTTCTTAAGGAAAGGTTTAACTAGATTATGATATATCAAAAGCATTTCCTCAAGATATCTTTGAGCAATGGACAGATCTTGGAACTCTGGACATTTGGACGACTCTTCTATTGAGCAATAGCTGATGTTGCCAGATGATAATATTCTCCAATGGTAGCACATGTTTTGGGGTTTAGTTACAAAATTAAGGGTTTCAGCTATTTGGACTTCATCTGTATTGTTTTCAGATTCCTCTTGATCTTTTTTCATATTCAAGTTAACAATAGCATCTGTGTACCCTTCAGTGTGCTTTCCCATGTAAAAAATATTTTCATTGTGAGTGTAAGCCAGTGTATGGTGATCAGTGGCAATCATGTCTCTTACTCTATCACTGTCAGAATTCTCTGTGAACTGTTTAGGCCCACTTTTATCTTCTCTGCTGTCAAAACTGACTTGATGGAACTGGTTGTAGCCCCACATGAAGAGCCTGCCATCTAGAGTCAAAGCTGAACAGTGCCATTTACCACAAGAGACCTTCTGAAGTCCAAACCCAGATAAGCTCATGACTACCATTGGTTTTATTCTTTTGACTGTATCTCCTACACCTAGTTGTCCATATGATATGTCACCCCAAGTCCATAGTTCTGTGGCTAAAATATTCTTACCAAGTTTAGACATGTTTTTGAGGTTTTCTGTTTTTCTTGCAGCTTCAAACTCTTTCTCACTGCTTATTGTGCTTGTGGAGAAATGTAAATCTTCCAAGTTGCAGTTTGAGGTACAGCTGTACATAAGAGAATTTATTTCTTCATTTTCACTCCGCAGTTGTAATTCCACAGCATCATTATTGTCACTGCTGCCACTCACATGTCTTGATAATGTTGCCACTTTGTCACCTACAGTTTTCACTCCTTCATAAACAAAGTTCGTTAGGTTTGATACATTCTCTTTTATTATCCTAGTGGGTTTTTCTGTGTACTCTACTAAATAATCTTCACCGGCTGAGACCCAAGAGAGCTGCCTGCTCAAAAACTGTCTAGCAGCATCAGTGTTTATAAAAATATTATTAATTTTATCTCCAGATGCTTCACCATTTTCGTTTTCTTTATCTGTGTGGTCATCACCATCTTCTGTTGATTTAGCATCTTGAGAATTTGTTTCTGCTTCTAAGTTTGCATTTTTTTGTGAGTTTGTTCTTGCTATTTTTGATTCCTCAGACGAGGGACTAGAATCTTCTGTTAAACTATGAGCATCAACATGAACATCAGTTTGTGGGGCTGTAGTACTACTAGAATCTTCACTAGACTTACTAATTTGAACACCTAAAGGGCAGGTTTCTGATAGGGATGGCACGGACGCGGGGGATGCTAGGCCTATTATTGTCTGGCATTGTGAGCAATTTGAAGCAAACACTTCCTCATCATCATTATCACTCTCTGTATCACAGTTGCCAGACCGTCTGACATTCTTCCTAGCTATCACTGCAGCAAAGTTCTGACCCACTGAAGCACTGTACACAGTCCTCCCTTCAAAAAATGGAATTTTCTTAACATTACTAGTGTCTATGGAAAGTTGGGGCATACAGCCTGAGCCCCACAGCTGCCCATCACTACTTATAAACAGCTGTCCAAAATCACTTGTCACTACATTTCTAAACTTCACTTTATAACTGGAACTTTTAAAACCATGAGGACAACACTTAGCATCCTCCTTAACTATAATTTCTTCTTTGTTTTTAAAACTAGCATTTGTCTTATATAGTCGCCCATGGACATCTATAATGTAAAGGATATCATTATGGTACGATATGTCTATTGCTGAGATGCCGCTAATTTTCTTAAAATTCAAAGAATCTTCCACAGCCTCGCAGTGATAAAGACCATGGTCATTTCCTAACACAATGAAGTCTGTGCCCAAGGAACACAGTTTAACAATTTTATCAGGTACTTGCTGGGACGATGGCACGTTCAACGGTGTTAATCCTCTCCAGAAATTATGCTGACTCATTATTTAATAATCACTTCCTTTCTTCATTGAAAGTAGGAGTATCATCGATTTAAATCAGGGCGGAAGAACTAATGTACACTTTCGCGAGTCGTAGTCGCACATGTTACACCGTGGATCGCAACTGTTCACTATGAGATACATTTACGACGAAATATTTATATAAACTAGGAAAAACACTGATTTATTTATCTTTGTTTGATAAGATTTTTTATAAACTTTTGATTGCTTTTGATTGACAAATAATCAAATTGACAGCTGACAGCTGATTGAGCTGTAGACAAAATAGACTGATTTCTATAGACAAAATGTTTATAGACAATAGACCATAAAGAAATGTCGATTATTATTTTAGCAGTAGTAACATTGTCACGTTAGCTGTCAAACCTTTCAAAATCAATCTAACCTTTCACAAAAATGGCGAACCGTAGTGGGCCTGCAAGGCGCGTTCCTGAAACTGAAGCCACAATTACGTACGTTCAGTGCGATGGATTGGTATGTACACCATTGTTTGCATCTAAGAAGCAAGTTTTCATTAAAATCTATACCTGGAATATTTGCTATAACTGTAAAGCTGTGCATCATCGACACGTCATGTATTCACTGTTTTTGTACTTTGAGCAGCGTTAATCCATTATTTACACTGTTCTACACGTTTTCGCAGTTTGTTTTAACATTATGACGTATATTATCATGCTGCAACTATCTTTATTGGCTATTTGTAAAAGTCTATATAGGTTATGTTGTGAACCCAAACTGTGTACTTTGGTTCCTGGATTAACCAATCATACTCCAAACTCGTCACTACCCTCAATATTTTTGATACAGTTATGACCAGTTACTCCCAAATTACCCATTAGATAGTTCATTTCTTGTGCAGATTGTCCTAAATATTAGAAGTTAGAATTAATTGTTTACTATGTGAAAGTTTAATGAGTATGAGTCATGCACTTTTTTCGGACGTTTACCTCGCGACCCAGACACTTACAGAGATGATCTCACTGTGTGACATTGAGTAACTTTGGCTGGACACATTAGCATCTGGATGCTGTGTATTTTGCATAGATTTTTAATGGCCAGTTCATTAGGATGCCATGCCAGGCTGCTATAAATCCTCTTTGTTTGTAAACAATGATAGCATCATATATTCTGTATTTGAATTTAGTACCAGAGTTAGTGTTGATCACTAACATAAATAACGATGACAACACTGAGATTGGATTAAATTGAGGAAGCTTTTGGCCTATTTAAGTGGATGATTGATGCCTAGCAATGATATTTGCGTAATTTAATAGTTAGATTCTGTTGCAGTCATTCAACTTAGCAGCACAAAAGTGTTGAATGTTCTTTGTTGAAATAAATAATGAGAAAATAACCATGTAAGTGGTAGGATTAAACTGTGCTTGAAAACTAATCTTTAAACAGAGTAGATTAGACCGATCTCACTAGCCACAGTGATAGCCAAAGTGTTGGACAGTCTGCTTGGTCAGCACCTGGATAAACACGTCTCGCTAAATGATGCGCAGTTTGGATTCAGGCCTGGGCTTTCCACCGAGAGTGCTATCCTGTGCCTCAAGCAGACTGTACAATACTACACGAGTAGAAAGACCCCAGTCTATGCATGCTACCTAGATTTATCGAAAGCATTCGATCTAGTATCGTACGATATTCTATGGGATAAATTAAAGGACGAAACTTGTTTACCTAGGGAATTTGTGCTATTATTTATGTATTGGTATAATAAGCAAAAGAATTGTGTAAGATGGGCAGGCTCTCTTTCGGAGGAATATAGGCTGGATTGGGGGTGAGGCAGGGGGCTGACCTCTCCCACGTTGTTCAGCCTGTACGTCAATGGGCTGATCGATGAGCTCAGCAGCACCGCATAGGGTGTCATATAGATGGAGTATGCGTGAATAACATCAGCTACGCAGACGATATGGTGCTGCTGAGTCCATCGATTGTGCCTTACGAAAGCTCCTAAAAATTTGTGAGTCCTATGCGGTGGCTCATGGGCTCAAATATAACGCAAAAAAGTGAAATAATGATTTTCAGACCGACAACAAGCGATACACATTCGTTCGAAGTTCACTCTAAGTGGAACAGCTCTAAATAAAGTTGAAAAATTTAAGTATTTGGGCCACTGGGTCACCGAGGATCTTAAGGACAGTGAGGATATTGAAAGGGAGCGCAGAGCGCTGTCCGTCCGTTGTAACATGTTGGCCCGCAGGTTTTCACGGTGCACAGGGACTGTCAAAGTTGCGCTTTTTAAAGCATACTGTCAGTCCTTTTACACCTGTACCCTGTGGGTTAACTATACGCAGCGGACGTACAGCGATCTGCGCGTTCAATACAATAACGCGTTCCGGGTGCTGATGGGGCTGCCGCGCCACTGCAGCGCCTCCGCGATGTTTGCGGCGGCTGGCACAGACGGCTTTGCTGCCATTATGCGCAAGCGGTGCGCTTCTATCATGCGCCGCACGCGCGACAGTCCCAACAGCATTCTGCGCGCGCTGGTGGATCGGTGGGACTCTCCGATACTGGCACGCTGGATACGGTTGCATGCAATCGTCTAGCTGTCCAACCGAACCTGCCAGTTCATTATTTATTGTGATTTAAATGTTTTAGGTATTAGTAGTTACTAACACTAGTTTATAAGCTTGTAATTTTACTAACAAATATGGATGTAATTTTAGGATGAATCCGAAATAAATGATTTATTATTATTATTATTATTAAAAAGTGAACTACTTTACATCAACTACTTTGTATTGGAATAAAATCATGATTTGTTGCGGAAGTCATGATAAAAAGTTAGTTTTCTTTCTTACTCTTGTATTTAAATGTGAGTGAGATATTTCATCAGAATTTTGTTATTCTTAGATGTTTACAAATCAGTAAAAAAGAAGTTTAGTCTGTGGGTGGGCTGTTGTTGTTTTGTTTTGTCTTCATTCAATCATCACTTATTATTTCACACACTGAAAATAAGAAACAAAGTCACATGTAGCCTCACTGATAACTTAATCCTACCACAAAAATGTAATTGTTTTATTACGTTTAAACAGTCTTTTTATCAAACTTCCTTCAGCTTAATTTTCAATTGTAACACCTCTGTACATTCACTCACTTATAGCTATCATTACAGGATTTGAACCTTAGGCAGCAGGATACATACTTAAACAAAAAATCTCCTTTTCATATGAAAAAATGCTTAAAAAGAGTTTTTATTACTTTTAGGCGGTAATGAAAATAGTGAAACATTGCCATGAGGAATCATGCAGCAATATGGAGGTGGCCCAGGGAGCCCTGCTGGGACTGGTGGTTGAGAACCGTCTGGAGATCACCAACTGCTTCCCGTTCCCCAAGCACGATGATACCATGGACGAGGAGGAGTATCAGCTTGATATGATGAGGAGACTGCGCCGCGTCAATGTTGATCATTTCCATGTTGGATGGTGAGTTGAAATATGCTTGACAACACTGTAGTGTAAGAAGTAACTAAGTATGTACTTATATTTGTACTACTACTAGACTACTATGTAAGTACTTATATTTGTTATTTACAATTACTTAAAATCAGCAAATGTATTTTATGGCAATTATATACACAATTAAGCCTTTTGTTACTAAAAGGTCAATTTAATTAATTTCTTTTGCAATTGATAGATAATTGGTATAATTATAATTCATATTGAAATAATATTATACAATGACTTATTAGAACTACACAATTTTTCAGCTTCAAAGTTCCAATGATATGTTATAAATCCTTAAAATATATTTCTCCAGGTACCAGAGCGCAGATGTGGGCAACTTTCTGAGCCAGTCGCTGCTGGAGTCGCAGTACCACTACCAGACCTCCATCGAGGAGAGTGTGGTCGTCATCTATGACACCAAGAAGTCTGCACGAGGCTTCCTCACGCTGAAGGCTTACCGTCTGACTCCTCAGGTTGGTTTTTACTGAAATTAAATTATACATATCTAGTTAATAAGTACTGAGTTAAGGGACGACTCCCCTTTATCTTCACAGAATTTTGGTTTATATGAAATGTTTAGTATCTGTAGGGAATGAATATAAGGTTTATGTCGTTCACAATTTCTCAACAACGTACCGGATTGCGCGACGTAAGAGATGCTCGACATTTGTTAAGATGCGCTCTCATTGCACAAACGTTTACGTGTTTAGATAACACTCCGTCCTTTTTGCTTGTTGGGTGTTCATAATGAGCGTTTATACCCACTATTGACCCTACAATCTAAGAATTAACAGTACATTAGCCAGTTGCAACATCTAGCCAATTATATATCCTCTATAATCTCTTTTCTAGGCCATCGCCATGTACAAGGAGGGTGACTACACACCAGAAGCTCTGCGTAACCTGAAGATTGGCTATGAGAGCCTGTTCATCGAGGTGCCCATAGTGATCCGCAACTCTCCGCTCACCAACATCATGATGTCTGAGCTGTCCGAGATGATCCCTGAGGAGGAGGGATCTAAGTTCCTGGATTTGGGAACTGCTTCAGTATTGGAAGGTGGGTTGCAATTTTATGTTACTAGATTAAGCAAATTGTGTAGATGCTGTGTTGTTGCAGTGCGTGCCAAATAAATTTGAGCCTTTTGTTACAAAGGACAATGGGCGATTCCGGTCCAAATGTCCACCACGAACGAGACCTATATGGCTAGGTAGCCCGTTAAATATAGAACATTTTTTGTTATGAAAGTAAAAAAAAATATAATGCCAGAAAAAAGTTATAGCAAAATCAAATAAAACATTTTATAGATTTTTTCAATTTCATTTTTTCAATTACTTTTCGTGATGTTCGATTTTCGTAAATTCTGTAACTTCTGACAAAATAGAATTGTTCATTATTAGAGAGAAGACACCACCAGTTACATTGAACTTTCTTAGATTCAGGAACCGCTGAGTGTATTCAAGCACTTCTGGTGCCTCAATTGGTTAGTGATTCGTACATCCATCGGGCAACAAAATATGGGCTGTTTATATGCAAATGTGTCTTATTCATCTTAGTTTTAGATAAAATGCGGAATTGGAAGTGGAATAAAATAAAAAAATAATAATGATAACATACAAAAACTACTGAAAATTGAGAATACATTTTTGGCTGTAACTTTTTTTTGGCATCGTTTTTTTTTTTTACTTTCTTAGTAAAAGTTACTCTAAATTAAGTGGACTATTTAATTATATAGGTCTCGTTCGTGGTGGACATTTGGACCAAACTTCATACATTCTTGCCCAATCTCCTTTGTGGACTGTCCTGAAAACTTCAGAGCAGATTTATGTAACTCTACATGCACATCATTACAGTTATTTATTGACCTATGTATGCGGGAAATAATATGTTACCCTATGAATAAGATCTAGTTTCATTGTCTGCCAATTGCCATTTTTTTGTCATAGCTATGGCCACAAAACAGTTTGTAAATTGGCATTTAATATTAACAAACGATCTTTCGTCTTTAGTCCGTATACTATAATCATGTAACCATTTCTCCCGCAGGCCAACTCCGCAGCCTAATGGAGCGCGTAGACGAACTGAACCAGGAAGCCATCAAGTTCAACAGATACCAACAATTAGTTGTGCGTCAACAACAGGACAAGCACCGCTGGTTGGCCAAGAGGACACAAGAGAACTTGGCTAGGGCTGCCAAGGACGAGCCACCACTACCAGAAGAAGATATGAACAAACTCTTCAAGCCCCACCCCGTTCCGCCTAGGCTTAACCCCATGATCGTCGCTGGTCAGATCAATACTTACAGCCAACATATAAGCCAGTTCTGTTCCCAGAGTCTTGCTAAATTGTATCTGACGCAAGCACTCCAAAACGCTAAGGAAGCTAAGCAGAACAACTAGTTTTGTATCGTATTAAATTGAGTGTCACATATTTGGGGTTTTATTTATGTGTTCATGGTCATCCCATCTTTATGCTATTCCTTTCAACCAATACCACAAACGTGCGCAGAACCAGTTTCACGCCTCTCTTGCAAAAGACGACCCTTCTGAAAAATGCAGGACTAATAAAATACTTCGAAAACTTATAGCGATAATGCTGTAAAATCGGTGCATACTTGCATTTGCAAATTCATATAATCGAATGTCTAGGCATTTTTATAATCCAACGCTACACGGTGCATAGTATAGGCTTACGAACCCACTACCGTATCCTATATCTACTGCGCGTACAATATGTAACGCCTAGAAGTTTGATAATAGCAATTCGCACTCGAAGTCCCAAGTAAGCGTCTTGAGCGAAAATCTTTGTGAAAAGCCCTTCTTCAGAGTACCTAGGTACTTATCCAGGTGGATAAAAGTTCATAAAAATCATGCAACACTTTTAAACCAGATGTAAGTGTTGTTACTTTTTCATACAATTTTTATTAAGACGAAGTCCATCTGTTTTCATGACAGAAAATCTTCATTCACATTAATTACGTAATTTGATTATTTCCTTTGATTATCCTACCGCAATGTTTAATGCACGCAAAGCATTGGATTAACCGCCCGCCAAAGGATAATAGTGATAAATTGAGATTGTCCCTCAATTGCTACAAATTGCTTTATTTTCGTCCCGCCATCGCCCACCTATAATTGGGGTATCTGTCTCTGTATAAATTGAGTTAATTATATAGATGGCTGATCTTGTCATTTATTTTAAATGTCGGTTTACTAAGTTTCCTTTGCTATGATAATTCATGCGGTGTGATGGTAACTGCATCTAGGATTAATAAATTTGCAGTGATTGGTTTCCACCGACTGCAGGAACATCTTTAAATAAAATCTAGTTCGGTTACCTACCTTTATATTATCAATTGTACTTTTTTATTGTTGCCTAAGTGAGTAGGTAAAGAAAAAAAAAGTGTACAACCATAAACCGCTATTTATTGATTCCTAGGATGGCGGGCGATTTTATAAAATATAATGGCCATAGGTTATTAATTAATATTTCTTTTTAATTAATAAATACTTCATCCTATTGTACCCGAACATGCCGCCGTTGTTCGACTTCCTAAATGCCCATCCACCTGCTTCCAAAGTTGTCTTAATAAGGCCATGCTTGCCCGCCATGTCTGCTACCTGCTGAGCAAAAGGACTGGCGACATGATGAGAATAAAAATAGGCTTAACAGCTGCCTCGTATGTTCTGCTAATATTATGCTATTAAATTAGTGTGCTATTAAAGGGCGACATCAATTTCTTAGCTACCGGTAGGTACACGTATCGAAACAGGGCCGCGCCGCCCCTGTGTGCGAAGTGTGCGGCGCACACAGGCGCCAAGACAATAGGGGCGCCGCGCCGCCACTGCCACCTAAATTATTTTTGTTACCTATATGATTGTTTTTTGTAGTGGAGTATCGACAAGTAGGTACAATACGCGCAACTTAGGCCCGGTTCCCACTACGCCGGACCGGCAGATCTGCCGCGCCGGTAAATCTGCCGGAAGGGCTAGTGGCTGTACAATTTATATGAAGCTATTCACATTATCCCGGGTCCGGCATTTTTGCCGAGCCCGGCATTTTTACCGAGCGTTTTGTCACTACGAATTGCCGGCAGAACGACCGGGCCCGGAGTAATGTGAACGAGTTTGTGCCGGTATCTGTCCCCGCTCGCCCGCTCGTGCTCCCTCGCCCGCCCGTGTTCCACTCACGTCATTCGGCTCGCATTTTCTGGTAAAAGTAGACGTTTAGCATGGATATTCAAGCAGAAACTTTAATTACGCTTGTCCAAGAGACCTGTTCTGTGGGATAAGACCGAAGACGTCTATAAAGACAAAACTTAAAGTTAGCAGCATGGCGTGAAGTATGTTTAATACTGAAACCAAACTTCGATGAACTGGATGAAAAGAAAGAAAACAGTACGGTGAGTTTTAATGTTTTATTGATAAAATGTAAATGCATTGATAAATTTTATTTTATAGCTGCTGCCTGCCACGGAACGGAACCAATATCCGAAACAAAATAATTAGTAAATGATGTCCGTATAGCGTTGGCATTAGGGCCACCTCGACTTGACACATTCCGATTCATGGGTGTCGTTTCTTGTTCTTGTCTATGTTCTATATTTTGGTAACTTTCAAAATTTATACCATCTTTTCTCTTACAAAATTATGTAAGACTGTACAAGCTTTAATTACTTGAATTGCTGTGTCTACGTTCAGATCTATAGCTCGATGGATTATTCGCCACTTATTTGCCAGAATACCAAAGCGCACTCAACATACCTTCTTGCTCGACTTAGTCTATAGTTAAAAATCTTTTATCAGTATTCAAATGTGTACCTCCATATGGACGTAGGAGATTAGGTGTTAAAGCAAAGCCTTCATCGCCAATAAGTATAAACGGTAATTCTTCGTGCAAGTTTTCATGAAGCGGTCTAGGCTTTGGTACATTTAAAGTACCATCATTGATCTTTTGCCAAAATGTACTATCCTTTAATATAGTAGAATCGCATTCCTTGCCATATGAGCCCACACTAATAAAAATAAATCGGTACTCTGAATCGACAACTGCCATTAATACAAAGAATAATACTCCTTGTAATTAAAGAACATAGAACCACTCTTGGCTGGTTTCAAAATTCTGATATGTTTGCCATCTACTGCTCCAAGACAGTGAGGAAAGTTGGCTTTTCTTTCGAATCCTGAAACGATGTCCTCCCATTCTCTCAGTATCAGGCAGCTTAAGGAAATCTGTCTTTAGGTTTTCCCAAATGACGTGGGTCATTTCTTTTATTAGTTTACTTATTGTCGAAACGCCTACTCTGTATGAGTAATGTATTTCTTTGAATGAACATCCTGAAGCTAAATATCTGAAAAAAAAAGTATTTTTTGTTAATACATTATTACTTTATACGTCACCAAGAAACAAATTGTATTGTTTTATGATATTTTTTTATTGATTTCAGGAAAACAGGTTTCAACTAAATGGAATAATATACGAGATTCGTGGCTTAAGACAGTAAAGAAACAAAAAGATGAGTCTAAATCTGGATCTTCGGCCAAAAAGACACGAAATTATTTATATCACGAGCAATTAATGTTTTTGAAAAAGTCTCGAACCTCGACCACCACATGAGTCAGTTTCAAAAAAGCAAGAACCGAGACTGAAGTAGGCATGGAATCAGATTTTCGTTCACCTTTAATTAAAGATAAAAAAAAATTGATAATAAAGAGGTAAATGACAGGATGGTAAAGTTTTGGACTCCAGAATAAACCCAGAAAAGGAAAACCATCATCTGTCTTTCTTCAAAGGCATTATACCAATCTTGAACACTTTAACTATCGAAGAGACTTTAGAATTTCAAGCTAGCGTCATGACAATGTTGCAAAAAATTAAAAGTAGGAATAATGAGAGACCAAATTACGGACATTGGCGTGATTCATATAATCAGATGACCGGACCAGATCAGTATTCTGGATACTACACACATAATAGCGTCAATCAACAGGCAACACCTACGCAAGATCAACACCACCCTGGATACTCTACGCAATATAATAGTAGCAATCAACAGGCAACAACATCTATACCATCAACTTCATCTCAGTCATCGAATCCGATTCCAGCTTCGCCATCAGCATCTAGTAATCATTCCATACATTCCCAAGACTCAGATTACTTAGATTTTGAAGGGTTTTAAGTTTGAGTACAAATAAATACATAAATAAGTTATTTGCATTTTTAATTCATAATGATTATCAAATACATACACCCTCCACACACACATTATATATATTCACATTCATCAAACAAACATACATAGCAAACATTCATTCATTAATTCAGTCTTAAGTAGGTACCTACGTCAAAACTATTATTACGCAATCTAGTGCATAAAATAATCTTACCTTAGACATATGGCTAATCTTTGTTCTGGGCAAATACATTCTCTGAAACTTGTATCTCGTACTCTTATGTCTAGTCGTCCCAGTAAATCGTCAAAAGTGGTTGCTGTCATTCGAAAATAATTGAAGAACTTTGATTCGTCTCTTCTAAGTTCACCCATTAATGTTTCAAATGTTCCAAGTGAAAATCTTTCCCGTAAAATAGGGTGTACCCAATGTTTTCTTTTATTTTGCCTTCTATTAAGATACCACCACAACACAACAATTTCGTCGTCCATTGTGCGCGCAGGTCCAAATTCAACTGAGGTAAGTACTTGACTGTCTGAATTTCTTCCGGGATCCGATGTAATGTGAACACTCTGTCCGGTGTCCGGTTTCCGGCAGGTCTGCCGGTCCGGCGTAGTGGGAACAGGGCCATAGGCCTTGTAAACTACAAAACATCTATAACGCTTATTGAACAAGTCTTTCAATATTTAATGTTTATTATTATTCACGTTTATGGTTTCATTTTACGTTTAGGGTTTTAGTTTACATTCCTTACGAGCTCAACGTTAAAACGGCGGCAGTTCTTTGAACCAGAATAATTCTATATAAATAATACTACGATCCGTTGCGTGCGATACGTCCGTTGCGTACGATACCGACAAGTGGAAGCTTAGCTTTAACAAACAATTTTAAAAAATTCGCGCTCGCTACGCTCGCGGCTGTTCACTTGTCAGTGCCTGCCGTTCATTCTAAAACCCAAAGTCCCAAAACTCAAAAATTTTCGCGCTTGCTACGCTCGCGGCTGTTCGCTTGTCAGTATAGGTCTTTCTAACATGATTAGAGTACTTTTATGTCCCAAAAGTCAAAAATTTTCGCGCTCGCTACGCTCGCGGCTGTTCGCTTGTCGGTACCGTTCCTTCTAACATGATTAGAGTACTTTTATGTCCCAAAACTCAAAAATTTTCGCGCTCGCTGCGCTCGCGACTGCACCTTGCACCGTTCTTTAATATACAAGTTCAGGTGCTTTAGTGACCCAAAGCTCAAAAATTTTTGCGCTCGCTACGCGCTGCTTTATTTTCCACTTCTTTTATTTCTTCAATCCTTTTTTAGCCGAACCTAGAAGGTAGCGCCGCTTGTAAGTCCTTTTATTAACAAGAAAATAACTCCTAGCTCACAACAGACTTCACGTAGAACAAAGGGCCTCGCATAGACCTGCCGCACGTAGCCTCGCAATGGCTAGGGCCACCGCTGACTGGAGAACATTTATTTCAGTCAAATTTAACAATTAAAAATATTCATTCAAAAATTAAATTCGTTTTATGATGATTCGTTAAAAAAGAGGCGCTTCATAAGTTTCGCACACAGGCGCTGCCGGGGGTCGGCGCGGCCCTGTATCGAAATAGGTAAGTAAGACAAATAAATACTCAACAACGATATTTACCTTCTTAGAGGACTATGCCACAAATCTATGAGTGGTTTTGTCTGTTTAGGTATTACTTTCACAGGAAACGGATGATCCAATAGGGATGAAATGTGGATGACGACAGAATGAAAACTGATGAAGAGCGAAAGATATTTATATAGGAGTTCCGAAGTAGTTAGGTAGAAAACTGTGAAACCTAAATTCACTCCAGACGAGTGCCTGAGCTGAAATAAAAATGTCACAAAACGACTCATAACTTTCACGAACACCATTTAAACATAGATATTGAAAAATAAATAAATTGGTGCCTCGCGTGCAACAGTTTCTTTCCAATTCTTGGACAATATTTCCATTTAATAAAGCCATCAGACTATAGAGATGTCGTAACTAAAATAGCATAATTTGGGTGAAGTTTTGACCGCAAGGATCAAGCCTGAATCGGCATTAATCCCGACCACAAGATATGTCTATACTAATTTTAGATAATTTCCTTGAGAATATTTCGAAATAATGAGGACGGTTTGATTGGCATGATGATTTTGTGCACCCGTATTTGTGGTAACTTAGACATAATGACGGTAAAGTAGGGTAGCGATTTGTTGAACTATATCACGATTTATTTTGGTCGCAGGTGGATAAACGTAAAGAACAATGGGACCTTAGCAGTTCTTAAACAATAAGACTACCTCTGGCTATGTTTACGTGCATATTTAAGTCATCTGCCATTAAATTACGTTCTCATTAAAACGAAAAGAGAAAAAGTTAGCTTTTTCATCGCAGTATCTGTTGTTGGTACCTACGTAGGTCCACAATTAGGTAGGTTCTGCGACTAAAAGCTCTTAGACTCTGACTTTTTCATGTTCTGAAAACTTAAAATGATTACCTACTATGAGAATTAGAAAGGTTCTAAAATAATTAACTCGGGCAAAAAGCTAGTGGTTAAAGGGCACACAATTTAGTTAACTATCTACAAGACACGATATTTGTTTATTAGAAATTTGTTATTTATGTATGAAAGTTACACAAATTGCGCGCGCTTTAGAATATCTTACCAGTGAACTTTGTACGATGATTACACTTGTCGTGATCAAACAATAAAGAAAGCCAATTGCCTTGAATTTATGCGATAATTTTCCGCCATTAAAATGTAGGCGCTGCAATTAAATTTCACCTTTCCCTTTTACATTTTATTTACATCATGAGCAGATATTTTAGTGTTGTTTTAATTTTAAATTGTTCATTACAACCTTTATAGTTAATTGCTTAATATAAGATAATAGAGGTAGTTGAAATTGTCTATGGCAAAAAATACTTAATTTTAGTAATTGTAGACAAAACAGTTAACAGTTTACATGGTTTACGTAAACGCTATAAAAATAGTATGTTTTATTAATTACCTGTAGGTACCTAAGTAGTACAAGATTTCATTTTAACATGATGGAAAAAGTATACTTAATTTTAAGCTTGAATTATCATCCAGCCAGATAGTCCGGAATGTCGATAGGATCCTCGGCTAAACTCGGAGATAGCGTTTTTGGTTGCTCTATAAAGGAGGTTTACTTAAAAAAGCCTTTCAAGTACTTATTGTGCATTTAGTAATATAATCTACAATCTTCAAAATATTTTATAGAATCATTGGGCTGATTCTATAAAATATTTTGCACTTGTCAAACCTAAAAAAAATAGTTTGCAAATAAGATAAAAGCGAAAGATTATACATGCACGCACGAATAGGACACACATGATTAGGATATCTACTTGTTATACGAGCCTAAACCCAGTAAAATATAATAAGTGCTACAAAGTAAACAGATCACAATTATTAATAGCTATCACAAAAGACGTAAAATCTTGCAATGAGCACGTCTTAGCCACAAACAAATGAATTGAGCATCAATTTTATATTGTAAAGCAATAATTGTGCAAGGAAACAGCCGCTAATTGTGTTGCCTGTAAAGGATAAATATTACCCGAGTGTCATTTGTGGGAGTTTATTAACAAACGCTAGCAACATTGTTCTTTTCACCCGGGTGATTTAAGCGAGATCTTTGACAATGTTTATTGTTGGTAATTAATAGGTAATGTGTTTGTGGTGCCTGTAACTAATTGCTTTACCACTTTAGTTACGTCTTGTGTTTACATTGTATGAAGTAGGTATAGGTAATTTAACGACAAGTATAGGACGGTCAAAACAATTCATGTTTAATGAAGGCTTTACCTCAGCGTAAACGTTTCTTGTCTAAACATAACATACCTATCAGTAAATAAGTTTCTAAGTACCTACTACCTAGTTAACTGTTAGACAGTTGGTGTTATCTTCATGGATTAAACAGCATCACATACAAAGGTTTAAATCAATAAAACAATACTCATTTACTAACATTATTGGGGTGCTTTCAAATCTAAACTATATGAACCTAATAACACAATGCCAAAATAAACTTACAACGGTACACCTATAAATATACCTAGATCCTCAATTTAGGCCCATATATAACAAAAACTTTCTAAAAATTAAAACAACTAATCTCCCCTAATTATTCTAGCAACATTCTCGGTACCCAGAATGTTGCCATGTTAGGAAATCTCCAGTTGTAAGTGGGAGGAGTTGTGCCGTGGTTTATAATCGCCTCGAGCGATGTGTAGGGCCTAACTGCCTTGTTAGAGTGGTCCCTGACACTAGTACTTGCTAAATCATTAACTCATTAGCTGTTCTTGTTATACAGTGTTCTCGGTTAGTAAGTAGATTATAATTTGATTTACTAAGTAAGGAGGTACAGTATGTGCTCCTCGAGTATGATATTGAGATTTATTTTTGAATCAAATTAACGGATTTATATGACGATGTTTATTTCGGGCCTTCATGGATTCATAGACAGAATTCATACGATAGCCAGAAATTGAGAAATCTCCGAAGAAACTCAAAATGGAAGATAAGTAGGTAGGGTAGACTGGGTACAGTTGTGCCAATTTTCGTTTGAAGACCAATAATTTTGTTATTTTACTAATTAGCTCGCAGAAAAGGAACTTGTATCGCAATTTGGACATTTGTGTACGTAAAAACACTAATATATTGTTCCTTAATACAATGTATTACTCATAACATCAATTTAAAAAAAAATGGGAAAGTGTCACAACCGGCCACATGCCAAGGGCGGTTGTGACATGTATAAACATATATCAAAATGGTCTATAATATCTTTTATTGTAGAAATGTTTAACATAATAAGCTTACAAACATAGTTTTAAAAATCAACAAAACAACATTTACTCTGTTAAAACTTGTAGCTGTAGAAAGGCTTGTAGCTTGAGCTACACGTACGAAATCCCTTGTTTCACTTCTTCATCAGCATCTTTTTATTTTTTGATATAACACTGCGCTCTTTCGGTCTTCCACAAACGTATTCTGGACATCTAAAAGCAAAAAATAATAATATGAAATTTATTATATGTATAGATATTCGTCACAACCGTACCCAAAAAAAATGTCACAACCGTACTCAACGCATCATTTTGAAAACAAAAAATTGCCATGATTTTGCCATATACTTTACGTAAAAAGAAATCACTCGTAATTAAATATTAATGTTCAACTTTTAAAGAAAAAAATAACAAGATAATCTATCTGTATAAAAATAACAGTAATTAGGAAAAGAAATCGAACAAAAATACTTACTTTTGATTGTTGAAAAGCAATGTGGGCTCCTGCTTACGTCAACGTCCTGCGCCGGCTAACGCAATATTGGGGAACGTGCTTAGGCTTGTGAGCCACGTCTTTCTCCCTTATACCCCTCCCCCGTATTACGTATAGTTTCGTTACAATTGCGACTGTCACTATCGTACCCTGGCACAACCGTACCCAGTTTACCCTACCTTACTCTGATTTAAAACAAAACATCGCTTCCTATAAATACAGTTCGTTGTAGAACCTAATCGTTTAAATGTTAAGCAGTTACCAAACAAAACGCAATTTAGGTCTTATTAAGAAAACGTATTAACATAGATTTGATTCCCGGGGCACTAAACAGTTTAAAATTATGAGCTCTCGAAACTTAGCCCAAGGAAAGCGCTGTCTTCTCTAAACACATAAAATGAAACATTACACTAATTATTTGTTTAAATGATAATATTCTGTAATTATCTTTTTAATTTCTCTAAAATAGATATATCGTGATCATCCCAAGTTAATTTATTGTAATAAATGTAAGTAATTATGAGATAATTAAAATCTTTATTCGGGCAGCCATTGCTCGAAACTTTTCGTGTCATTATATCACGATGTTGAAAAGATAAAAAAAGTATTAAGTTCTAAGAAAATTGCTACTTATTAAATCTATTCTGGGAAGCGTTAAAAATTACGAGCAAAATTCTTGTAAACTTCATGTCCGATTAGTCGCAATTATTTTCTTAATATCGGTAGAGTACTGTTGAAAACTACCTAAATAATCAATCGATTATCTTTGGGTGCGGAAAATTCGATTAATAACCGTTGATCGAATCAATTTAGCCTTTATGCGGGGTCCATACCTATTTTTTATAAGTGCGCTGTTCCGAGGCCCAGTGTTGTAATTTCATTATGCAAATGCAGCATAAAGTGTTGCCATACATAATCGCTCAAAACTATTAGCCTGAGAAAAATGCGCGGGGATAATGGAAAACATGGTTTTACGCAAAGTGGGGGAGTTTTTAAGGTATTGTTTTATTGATTTTAACATAAAGAGCAGAGTATTAATTAAATTTTTGATGTCTAGGTCTCTTATGGTTACTGAAGTTGATATCAGGGTCTTGTTAGTAGTTGTCAGCGTGATTGACTTTTCCGTAGCAAACTATTGGTTGACACTTCTTGTGACCCACTGAATAGCACTTGGATGGATCACAATGTGCTCGGAATTTAGGTAGGTATAAGTACATCGAGTGCCAAAGATTTGCGAAAACTGTAACACCATTAAAGTTCCCATGCATATAATTAAAACGGTTTTTGTTAAAGCACCCGGTGGTTGACTTTGACGCACTTCGTGTCTTCGGAAGCGTTGAAGTTTTTTCACCTTTTTTTATTCGCCAAGTAATGATAGGTAACATTGATGAACGGATTTTTTATTTAATTATATATCGGTGTATTATTTGAGCGTATGTAATTTGGTTTAACAAGTAGCCATTTTTTTAATGCAGATAATACTCTCAAACGGTGCTGGATTATAGTCCTATGTCCTTTATTTTAAAACAGATATAGAAGTAGCTGTATACTTAGTTCTTGTAGTAACAAATCTTTGAGAATAATTGCGTTCATTATTATACTTAAGAGCTTAAAGTTGCTTACATACAAAGCTAGTCCTTATAAAAAAAAAGCTTATCCCAAATTAAATTTGATGAGACTTATAAAACATCACCTATTTAGCATAAAACCGTTCTAGACCAAAACTTCGTTACGAAAACACAAAAGAGGAGGTCCATACGTCATTTTATATCCAGAAATCACTAATAGCGGAACGTGGTCCCACGCAAATTGTCCACGCGAAACGATAACACTTTGATAACATATAAGTATTGGTTTTGGGCGAATTTAATCAAAAACTTCTCCATAACAGTTATTACGGGGGTCGGGTTAATTTCAAAATATACGATAAAGGATGCAAAAATAATATTTAAGGGAATTAGTGGCTGCCGATGTGTGGTGGCGCGCAATTTGGTAGATTGCGCGGACGCCGACAACGTGCCTGTTTTCTGTGATTTTTTTAATTAAATTACGAGACCAGATGCTGTAAAGTTGATGGGGAAGATTACTCGGACACTCTTGACCTCACTGGGAGATGGGCAAATTAATTTTATTGTTGAATATTGTTTGGTTTACAATCCTAAATTGAGATGTCTGTAGTGTGGTGTGTTCGTCCTAATTGGTTTATTATGCGATATTTTAATCGGTTGATTACTCATTACTGGCAATTTAAATTATTTATGATTTATTCTGCCTGTGTTTTTAAAATGTGTGTGAACTAAAATGAGAGCTGCTGAGTTTAAAAACACTTAAATAAACTACAAACAAATAAATATTGGCGCATTATTAACCTTAATATCATAAACCAAACAAAACATAACAAATTGAAATCCGTAGAAAGTGCAAACACGTTATAAATCTACTTACTATGACTTGGTCGGCGCGAGCGCAGATAAACACAGACTCAGGCGCATATTTCACGCTAAGTGCACGTAATGTAATAATTCTAGACTTATCTGCTCACTTTGTACTTGCCTGATAATATCTGCCTCAAAATTAGACAGGCTGTAAACTTTTCTGATTGTTTTTTTATATTTTTGAGAAATGGATTCGAATGCAGTTTTTGAACGGTAGCTGATTTTTACAAATGCTGTTAAATTGTATTACTTTTTTTTTATGAAAACCAAGTAAGTGATAAATAAATTGGAATTAAGGTTTTTTATTTATGTAAACAAAAAATTGTAAGCCGATTAGAATTTCCACCGATCACTAGCGAAAGAATATCATGTAAAGACCTATTAAATCATTAATTTACCGACTAGATATAAGTAATAAGCTAACAAAAAACAATTTCTTTGCGACTATTTCACCAATTACGAGCACTTACTACCAACCTCAGAGCTTAAGTAAAGCGGTAATAAAGTACCACTACGCTTATAAATAAAGTACCAGCACGCTTATAAAGACCCACGGCTTATGAACCATAATGGTACACAATGCTATAAGGTTTTATGGTCTCCGTAAAGCTGGGTACTCACTTAGCAGTGTAGCACGTAACGTATCAGATACGGTATCAAGTGAGTACGTAGGCACGAGCCCGCTGCGAGCCGCTCGCGTGTGGAGTGCTGTAAGCTCGCAGTAACACAAAGGCGGCTCGCAGTGTGCTCGTGAGGACCGTGGACGAGCCGTATCCACTTGCAGGTTGATACCGTATCTGATACGTTACGTGCTACACTTCTAAGTGAGTACCCAGCTTAAGGTTTTATGGTCTCCGTAATACTCAACATTGGCTCACAACCTCGTAACTATGTTGGTTAAGAAAAATCACCGAAGATGGGCCCAAGGTAATGAAATTATATTAGCCTTCTGATTCCAGTGGCTTTAAATAGGACCTCATTTCTTTGGCCTGTACCTATTAGGTTTATATGTAACCTTTTTGCTGTTTCATACTTATTGCTATTGCTAATGGAAAAGTTGTACAAACCTTTATAGTTAATTATTATAGGTAAGTTTAACCTATTCTTACCCAAAAAAAATATAGAAAATAACTTTTAATCTATTTTTCAATTTGCCAAGACTGATTTATTATGGTTTTAGTTCCACATAAATTCTTCAGTTTTATATTTAACTATCGATTTTGAATGCTAAAATTTCAAGGTGCAATAGCTAATTTTATGAGCGTTCTTAACATCAGCATAATTTAACTTTAATAGTATATAATACAATCACAGAAAAAGATACATATATTGTGGAAAAGGCAAATTAATAGGTAGCCATCATCTTTTTTTGAAGCCTCTGGATATATCTGAACAGCTGATATAAAATTTGTCGTCCATGTTTGTTTTCAAAAATCGAACTACATATCAATATGTCAAAAAATTTAAATCGATAAACCATAGAGCCTTTAACTCACTAAATTCCTTAAACAACGAATTCAAAATGAGCGATTTATATCGATTGATATCGGTAATTGTTATTCGGTGCGGGTGAGTGCAGTTTTGCGATTCTCCTCACTAATTTCTCACAGTTCTATCGATGTAATGGCGGTATCATTTTTGTTTTAACCGTGTAATCAGTGGTGTGGGTAATTCGGTGTTGGCACGTCGTAATTCATCACGATTTTGTGCTGTGTACCGTTTCCATTCTTTGGGGTCCGACGGCGTGAATCTTTGGTAGACTTTTTTTTTCTTTTTGAGTCCGCGATTAATTTTTAAGTGGGTTCGTTTGTGATGCTTGTGTGGTGAAAACAGACATTGCAATTGTAAAGAGAAATCTTTGGAAGGTGATTAAAAAATCTCTAAAAGCTCAGAGACGAAAGAATGACGGGACTGAATGTCGCTGGGTTACCAAAAAATGTGTTTAAATAGAGAATGAATCTATAAAATGTTATTTTAGCTAAATACCCACAACATTGAAAGCACTTCCGACAGATTCCCTGGTTGGTCCAACAGAATGGTTTTTTTAAGAATTTTCAGTATATTGATCAATATCTAGTATGTAAATAGCATTTTGCATAATATCAAGCGCTTATTTATCCAGGGAAGGTAGAATATTTACCATATATAATATAATATTACGAAAAAAATACGTTATTAAGGAGTGTTCTTAATATGTTTTTTTCCTTTAACTGTTGCAAGCTTGATCACTTTATTATTGCCTCTAATGACTTAATGATCACTCACGATTTTTGTTTTTGGTATACATACATCATCAATAACACTTTTAGGGGTGTAACGTGCTTGCGATTAAAACGCACGTCGACACGATTTATTTGTCGCAGAGAAAAATATAGCAACCGTCATAAATTAGCACTGAATTGCCTTTAAACTGGAAAAATCCGTAAAAACTATGTTAGAGTACTCAGTATATTACATTGCATTATAAAATTCATACAACGCAACTCCTTTATCTGTCTATATTTTATCTACGTTCTCTGGTTGACTTTTAAACGTATCAGAATTCCTCAGCAAAACTACACCTGTATCAGCAGATCAATTGAATATTTTAACACCTTTGTAATATCCATAAATCTAAGTAAAGCGTTGACAGACATTTTTGTCGCACAATCTTCGACCTAAAGTTCAATTTGCATCTCATTCTCATGACGAGCCCACGGAGTAAGGAAAGAGTGAGCGGAGATACCATAATGCTGGTAGGTCAGGCGCCTGACTTCTACTAGGTCAAATACGTACGGCGCGCATGATCAAAACGATCAGTTACAAGTGAACTAACGAGGCTTTCAGGTTCTTTGAGACATTTATCAACGATTTAAAAAAAATGATCGGCTCCGAAGAAGGTGTATTTATAGGGGCGAAGACAATAAGGTTCATCGTGCCCCGTACGTCCGCATTTTGGCGCGCTACTTTCTCAGGTGTTTTTCTGTTTTGGCATCTCTATCCATTTTGTTCTCCGTCGGCTGGCTACAAACTTGCGATTGTCAGTCGTCAATCGCATAAAATAGTCGGCTATCACTTGTGTACCGTGTAATCAAGGAGTTGGGTAATTGCTGAGTTCGCACGTCGTATGTCAAGTGACCGCAAATGCCTGAAGGCGATAGTCACTCGATTAAACCGCTGATTGCAACTGTGTTACGTGTCGGTAGCGTGTGACAGTTGCTATTGCTATCATTTTACTTACAGTTGCCAGGAACCTTAAATCTATCACTTAGTCGTTGTTAAATAAGCGGCAAAGGTTATCAATACAAGTACACAATACTTTAGTCCTAAAACGTCTTATCTTGGCTTATATTCCACTTCTACTTTCAGTATAGAATAGTAATATTAGGTATTATATTATATTAGGTATTTCTGTATTTTAAATTATTATTTTGAAATATTCTTCATGTGTTTTCTAGGCAGCTTTCTAGGGAAGCTTACTCAACCGTTGACGACTTTATCGCTGAAAATAAAGAAACGCAGAAAAAGTATCCAACTGTACTGTCTCAACATGCTAACTTTTAGCGTTAATGCTCTTCCGTGTTTATTTTTTTGACTAATTTTATACCAAAAAACGGTTTCCAAAAGTCGTGACTAGTATTCCGCCATCAAGTCACGATCAATCAACCAAAAACAAACTCCACTGACATTTAAATCCTCATAAACAGATTAACAGTTATTCATTTGAATTTGGAACTCACGAAGGCAATTGCTGGCCATAGTGGCCATGAAGATACGTAATTGGCGACCAACCTATACTAGTATGGCCTCAAATGGGCCGGGCCCAGATAATGTCCCAGTGTCGCCGGGTCGTAACAGTTTGCCATGCAAATTGGTTTATATAAATGGCCCATAATTTGATTTTGTTTTTATTTATCCGCACACCATCAGGTAATAATTCAAATTATGAAAGACAAGTCCTACGGCCGTTATTAATTGGCTGTCAGCTGAGTGATTTGATAGTTAATTATACGTTTATGTGAAGTACTTACGAGTTATAGAGATATAACTGGTTTGGGTATCTTTCGCGACTCCTTGATGTGAAGCAATAAGCATTCATTTAAAAGGAATAACGACACCTTTTATTAATGTCGTTTTGTGTCAAGATGTTCAAGACAGGAGATTTGGGGAATAGAATACATAGTTGAAATGCCTACTGTGAATTATTTAAGTAGCATAGGTTTCGCCGCGAAAAGTAATAAACTTTCATGTAAGCAACAAGTATAACGAAACAATACGAAGAAGTTTATTTTTAGAACATTCAACTGACGAACCACTCTAACCTTTCGCAAAATCCAGAAACATCGGATTTCCACATACTCCAGAGTAAAACTAGTTAATAAATCAGAGAATTACCATCAGACTGGACGTCGCTGGCCTCTAGTCGCTCCACCGGGGCCCGGCGGGGCCCGGGGCCCGCAATTACTCGTCGCAAACTGCCGCACCACCATTATACAATTTAGGCTAATTAACTACCGGATTTTGTTGTGCTACCCACAACGTAATTGCCTCCATAACATGCTGCTACCACTATTATTAGGCCCAAGTTCATTTTGTTGCTAATACAAGGGAGAACTTGTAATTGCTTCTGAATTTGTTTAGTTGCCGATCTCGTGTTTTGGTGGGAATCTTAAGTGTTTAATTTACATGCTGTGTAATCGTTGCGAAATTTTGATTAACGGCGTCTTTGATTTTTTTTGTCGAAGAGAAATTTTGGCCATGCGCTACGGTTGACGGCTCTTTTTTATTGATAGAGATAATTACGGTAAACATTTGAATATTTTTTGAATTTATCAACATATTTGTGTTTTATGACCTTTGAATTGAAACCAATAGATTTCTCTAGAGATATTCATGATTAATATTTTAAATTTTGAGTGAATTTTAATTACTTAAATACTTAGCAACTTTGTAAAGAATGCCTCAAAATTAAAAGCCTCCTTTCAAAATGTGACGGCACGCGACAGTTTTTAAAGAACCTCACTCCATGTTGTTTCCGTGGTAACATTAAGTAAACCGTCATTACTCGGTGCCCTCATTCGGTGCAGAATTATTTAAATGTCAGCTAAATTGCTTTAACAGTCCGAGAGCAGTAATAAGGTCCATACAGCCTATAATTTGCTCTCGCATTCAATCACTCAGGCACAGGAGGCGCGTCAAGCCATAGACTATGAATTTACGAACTGTGAAACCTCTGTCGATCATTACTTCAAAATGGCGGGCAAAAAAGTGCAGTTTGGCATGGAGAATTAAAATCAAACTCATTAATTAGAACTGCGATATGTTTAAATTTAAAAATATTTCAGCTGATTGATAATCATCAGTTAAAATAATTATAGGAACCTTGAATCTGTAGGTATAAAATCGCAACTGTATATCAAACAGTAATTGATGGCCAGCTAATTGAATTATGCACGCCACATGCACACGAAAAACAAAACGCCGTTCTTAATTTGGATCGTGGAACATCACTATCGTTACTATAATATCGATTCTTTGGCCACACTTGAATCGACTTTCATCTCGTTCAACCTGTCCAGTGGTGTTGTGATAACTTTTAATAGAGCCTGCAATCATAAGCCTATTAATAAAGCTTGTGGCAGAGGCGTCTTCTCGCTTTAATCAACGTTTTCAATGAGATTATTAAATGCCGCCAGTTTCCAATATGGCCGCGGTTTATGCCCACTGATGAGTTTTATGATGTGACCGTGTTGGGTGTGGTGACGTGTTTATGATCATATTGACGTTGTTATTCTTTGTTTTACATTTTTCCTGGCGGGAAATTGGTCCATCGAATGAGGGTTTTTGAAATTTTTTCTACCACCGGGTGGCGCCACGTATGCGTCTGGTCCAAACAGCTGTCAAATAGTATGGAATTGTAGGTGCCGAACTTATTGTTTATTGAAATTCTGTTATATTGGAAGTGTTATTGATTTTATTATGGACTACGGTCAGAATAAGGTTTCCGAACTAAAAATTGAGCTAAGAGAGAGGGTGCAAAAGTCACGGGTACTAAGGAAAAGCTTGTTGAAAAATTTGTTAACACAATATGATTTAGTTTTTTTTATTTACTCAACCGCAATAGTAAAACAATAATCCAGTGCTTTAATTATAAAATAAAAAAAAACACTAAAATCGTTCACTATTCATAGTAAAGATAAGCACTTTGACAGTTATCTGGACCTGACGACTCGGTGCTGCCACCTCGTGGATTGCCATTTTAGAAAACCCTCATTGTAATGGTTGTTCAACTGACTAAAGTTCTCCATCATTATTCATTTTCTTTTCTTTTCCTTATTTAACTTGAAATAAATTGTATATCGCAGTGAAAAGTTTAGGTATTCAAAAAAATCACTAGGGAACCTACCCACCATCAATAAGTTAATAACCGCAACGTTTAAGCTCAACAAAGCATTATCATTGAAACCATATCAAAGGCCACATAGAGTTAGCTTATAGCAAAAAAACAGAGCCTTTCATCTATTTAAATATGGAACTGCCAAATAATACGACCATATTGAAAGCACGAGCGTCATTCGGGAGCGTTCGTGTGTCGTCGGCGCTGTGTCATGCGCGCGCAATCTGCCCCCGCTGCGATGCGCCCGCGCCGACACCGATGTCTCACTTGATACTGTCATAGAATAACTTTTGTGGGCAATTTATGGGTTTTTAATACTCATTTTAATATTAAAGACAGTATTTTTCTTGCAGGTCTGAAGAAAATGGAAGTAACAAGCCGCAGCGACATCAAAATGCTAAAATTTCATCTCTTCTACAAATTAAGTAACTAGTAACTAGATACATAATTTTAACTCCACCTAAATTATAGGTCCTTAGTGAAAAAACAAGATACAAATACGACTGTAGTTGATGATACACTTAGTTAATTGTAATTTGGTGTTGTTATTGTAGTAAATAAAGAAAATAAGTAGAGTCGTAGCATATGCTCACTCTAATTATTTGTAGGTAACACCTAATAACATATGATGTATTCAATTTACATTCATTATTTGCCAACTTCTTTATTGATTATTTACGCAGTACATATTTTTTGGAGCGACCAGGACACGCCTATAAATCGGGAAGGTCCCACATCTATGTATGTATGTATCTTTGGGAACAAATATTCTACCCATCTGCCTCTATAATCTATGAACCATCGGCAACATACCCTTTGCTATTATGGTTCCTAATTGAAATAGGTATACTTATAAAAAGTAGCTGAAAGCAGTCCGAATGCGATACAGCTTTATTAAAAGCCGCTCCGGTTGTGATTGGTCACCACAAGACGCCATTGTGAGTGTAAATCAAATAAAAAAAGTTAGAAGTCATGATCTAATTTAAAGTTTAATGTTTGATATCTTGATGTTCGTAGGTCTTTATGTAATAGCTGTATGTAATAATATAAAGGTACTGATGATAGCAGAAGTTATTCTGGACTTAAGACTGATACTGGTTGTACTAACTACATAATATAGGTACTCTACTCTCTACTTATTTGGATCGCCAATAGAAGCTACAATTTCATTTACATGAACACATGTGTGCTTTGTAGGTAAAAGGACTTATTTTTAGTGTATAATAACAGAAAGTAGAGTTTATTACGTTGCAAAAACTTTGTTTATAAGTTTATAATTATTTTAAAGTTCAAATAACTTTCTTTGGAACAATTGGTATAAGGGAAGGGCAATGATGATGAGTGTTAGATACAATTATAGAAATCTAAATGATCCTTGATTATGTGTAGAGTAAAACCACAAATAAATAGCACGAGATATCTTTTATTTTCCCATAGGAAATTGTAATTACTTAAGTGATCGGTTTTCAACCGCAAAAGATCACGGAAATACAACCATTGAGTTTCTCTCGTCAATTGACTTAACGTCAATCGATTAGAAACTTTAACTATTTATTTAGCCATTTAGTTCGTCCTGTAAAAATAGATTCTTTTAAAACGCATAATTCGAAAATTTGAGTTCCAGAAAATTAACATAAATTACAATCTTTTAATTGTACAGGTCAAGGACTAATTAAATACCATCCAAAAGTACGTTAAAAACAATAAGTCACTGTCAAAACATATTCGTTGTTGAACCATGATCTGTATCGCTGAAAGGCCTATTAAACAGAGACACGCCATTCGTTTACTAATTGCAGAAAACAACAGTCAAACCACAAGACAATGCGATAACCCTTCCCTTTTTAACCGACCAGCTTCATAAGACCCCCCACCCGTCTTTGAAACTATCACTAAGATAGACACAGAGGGGAAAGTTCATACATTAGCAAAGGTCAGCGTAGATTGGTGATGTTAATAGCTAAGAACCAAGCTGGGAGGTCTGCCGGTCACCCAGCTAATTGAATGTGTCAATCATTTTAACAACGCAAATGAATAGGGCATAGAACTTAACGCAACCGTTTTATTTTGACCCTCATGAAGTGCTACTTTGCATACTCGAGGGAGGTTTTCGAGAGTGGTCGGGGATTGCCCGCGGCGAGCTATCGCTCATAGTTGCATTATGCCTGTTTTTATCTGACAGCACTAATTGTGTAATTTTCCAGTAAACTCATTAGTTGGCGTGTGCCAATGGGTACAGTTCGGGTTTTATATCCGAGGTTTATGTAGGGATTTGTTTGAGTTTGTTATTTGTTCTTGCAGATTTACTGGCTGAAAAAAAAAGCTTCTTCGTACCATAGAATTTGCCAAGGACAATGCTCTTATACCCAAGATAGGTTATTTGTGGGTGTGCGTACATAATTTAGTTTAAATACTTATTATGTTTCATTAGGGTAATAGGATGACCAGTGATGTGTTCGAATTAAAAATAAATATGAAGCAACTGAATACTCTATGGCAGCCGTTCCCAAATGGGGTTCCGCGGAACCCTAAGGTTCCGTGACCGGCCCTCAGGGGTTCCGTGGAAAATTCAAGATTTCTATATGGCAAATTGTTTCACTTTTGACCATATTAAATTATTATTTATTTTCAATTAAATTGTTTTAAATATTGCATTCCAAAATTCCATTTAGGCACCATGGAGGTGGGTACCACTCGGGAGTGTAAGTCTCGTACTTTCGCGACAAGTGGCGGGGGAAGGCCACGACAGCAGACAATTTAATTCCGTTTTTTACAAATTGTAGATTAACTTAATACCTCCAGGTCTTCGGCAAAAGTAGGTAGCGAGTCGGCCAAAAAACACCGCATTTTTTGGGCTTATTTCGTCGCCAGGATTATACGTTTTCATACATTTGTCAGGAAGTGAAATGACAGCATACGAGTATTTCCAGTGGCTATTTTTACCATGAATCAAAGTGTGACATTATTTCCAATTTTTGCACCTCCGCGAATCCAAAAATTTCGCGCTCGCTTCGCTTGAGACTCCATATTACGTGTGATGCTTTCATGTTCGTTAAATTGCTCAAGTATCCAACACCGAAAAAATTTCGCGCTCTTCTGTCGAGGTTTCCTTTGATGTTGTTTTTTATTTCTCTGGTTAAGAAAAAGCAATAGCGCTTTCTTCGCTGCTGCTTATTCATTTGCATTTGCTTTTTTGTGTGGATATTGTACTTTTTGAGACCTTATTAATTTACAGTGGTTTTGTTTATTTTGTGTAGGTACTTAAAGTAGAAAAAAATCGCGCTCGCTTCGCTCGCGATACCGGCTACCACTGAATGTCTTTCAATGCTAGCGGGTGCTTGGAACTCCTTCTTTTAGTTAAAAAAAATCGCGCTCGCTCGCCTCGCACCTGTACAAACCCATTATATTTCTTTTTGCGTTTACTTTGTCAGTCTTGATACTGAAAACTGTTCACATAATACACAAAGTCAAGGGCGGCTAAATTGTTTTCTGGCCTACGCCTGAGTATAATGAATATGTCTCTAACCATATAACCATTTGGTGCGCTACCACGCGCGCGAGCCGCACATAAGTGTATTTACGTCTTTAGTTTACTTCTTACTTAAGCTAGGGTTCCGCCTAAAAATGGTGATACGAAAAGGGTTCCGAAGCCAAAAGAATTCGGGAACCGCTGCTCTATGGTACAACTTTCACAACAGCACTCCCATTTAGTAGTAGGTACCCAAAACACAAAAGCTTATTACATATTCAAATAAACAATCAATTGATTGCTGCTCCCTATCATCTTATTATTAAATCAAACGCCAGCCTTTATTTACATTTAAAGACGAAGGAGCATAGAGAAAAAAAGATAATTTGTTACGATAAATCATAGAGAAGTCATATTTCATCGAGGTTGGATTCGAGTGTCTGACATGTCTCATTACAATGTAAAATTAAATAGATATGCCGCCATGTTGGATTATGTGATTGTGGTATATCAATATACCCTTGGGTTATGTGGTTTATATTAAAGCTTGGCATAAGATGAAACTATGAGATCATATGAGACTACAAATAATCAACTAGAAAACCTATGATTGGTAAATGTTTTACTATTTTAATTCAACTCGAAATAACAAAGACAAACCGTTTCAGTTCTTTTTATTAGAAGATAAATATTAGGATCCAATAATAGAGGTATACACATTGATAGTATGTACTAAACTGCATACACTTTTTGTCGTGTTAGGCAAAACATTTAAGCGCCACCAAAATGTTAAAGATTATGCATAGGCCGCGTTCAGAACAAAACCAATGAAGATTTGCCTACTGCTCGTACCAAGAGCGTGCAGACAGTATACTTAACTTATCAGTTTATTAACACGCTTATATTAGCTTCACTTGTAACTAACCATGTATTAATTTGACCCTCTGCCCGGTCATTGATTAGGATGAAATTTTGCACACGCTCTGAGTTTTGATGACAATACCTACATGACTAGCTTGTTTTTGAGTTTTTAAACTATTTTTTATGTAACAGTTCCAAGATCATTCTCACTTTGTTTTTTCTAAAAGACTTCGATAGATATGAAGTTGGAATAAGCATTTGTTCGAGTGGTTTAAACGGACCTTAAGCCTCAAGACATTCAATTTCGGTAATATTGCAAACATGATTAATTGTTATAAGTTGATTAAATGTCATACTCGTATAACAGTAACCATTATTTTAATAACTTTTTTTATCAAATGTGTGGAAATTGGTTTTTTGAAGCTGTCTTTTAGCTAAAGTCCAATACATTTCGCAAGTCCTAAAATACAGGAGTTTCATGAACTCCTTGTAATGTTGCTAATCACTTTGTCCTTACAGACCCTACAAATAATGTGGTTTATAATAATATGTACGCAATAAGTGTCATATTTCATGTAGAATGATATCGGAGCCCATTTTAACTTTTTCTAACGGTATTGACTAACATTAAACATAATACCAGATCATCATTATAATTTTATTAACGACTTATTAATATTTATGAAATAATCTATTAATTTTTAATAACATCATCAAGTCAAAAAAATGGCCGAAAAAGTATTCGAGTGAGTTTTTATCGATAAAAAATATCATTATTTGCACCTGCGAATCATAATCGATTTCGTCTGGGCACATCTCTTTGGATGTGTAGCGACTGTGGACGTCAAGCTGCGCGCGCGCACCCCTACCGTTACACACGAATATTAGTTCTTTATTAAAACCGTATCGATAGTGTATCGATTTACGTTTTATTATCGAGTAATGGAAATATGAATGGTTGTCTATTGATGTAAAAATGACAATAAAATCGTTATTGTTCTGCATACCACTGGGCTGACATGTTTAGTGGACTTATTATTATTTTTGTATCAACAAAAACACAGTCTTCCATTACAGTATTAAAATGGCAGATGTACATAATGTTTAGTCAATTATCAAATACATATTATGGGAGTTTTATAGATTTGTAATTTTTCCTGCTGTGGAGTCGGCAAGATAGCGATACCACCCTGAAAAATCCAGCTTATTTTCTTCTATCATTTCCTTACGGACTCGCTACCACGCTACAGGAACTCTTTCGAAATATATTCACACCTTCTTGAGTTCCCATAAATGTTCGTAACTCTTGCCTTCTTGGATATCTAATAAATAATTTATACTTAGGCAAGTAAGATATGATTGTATATTACTGGAACGCTTATATGTATTTATAAATAAGTCAGCCAATATTAGTAATACTGGGAGCGTATCAACTACAAAAGTGGCTTCCTATGATCAGCAAATCCGGCGTCCATTCTCTCACATTTAGCCAGTTGTATGCCAAAGATATTTCAATCGTCAATGAGGGTTTTCTAAAATGGCAATCCACGAGGTGGCAGCACCGAGTCGTCAGGTCTAATAACTGTCAAAGTGCTTATCTTTACTATGAATAGTGAACGATTTTAGTGTTTTTTTATTTTATAATTAAAGCACTGCATTATTGTTTTACTATTGCGGTTGAGTAAATAAAAAAAACTACATCATATTGTGTTAACAAATTTTTCAACAAGCTTTTCTTTAGTACCAGTGACTTTTGCACCCTCTCTCTTAGCTCAATTTTTAGTTCGGAAACCTTATTCTGACCGTAGTCCATAATAAAATCAATAACACTTCCAATATAACAGAATTTCAATAAACAATAAGTTCGGCACCTACAATTCCATACTATTTGACAGCTGTTTGGACCAGACGCATACGTGGCGCCACCCGGTGGCAGAAAAAATTTCAAAAACCCTCATTGATTTTCTATTGTTTTATACAGCCGCATACAAGCAGTTGAATCATAACTCCTCTCCAAAGAGATTACACATTACCAAACGCTCCATTCACTCACAACAAAAACCTTCAAATTATAATACAAATCTAGTTTTTGTACTACGTTAACTTAATAAGCGTAATTCATCACTCTCTGGGAGCCAATCGGCTACCTACAGACTATCTTGCCGCTTGATTGAATTAGTTGTATCAATCATTTAAATGAGGCCCTGACCTTACCTGAGAGAATAGTCGTGAATTGTTCGTGTTATGATATTGTATTACTTGTATGTATGTGTTTGGGTTTGGCCGTGTATTTCTTAGCAGCAGAAATGGATTTGTGCTCGCCCTTAGTTGGGATTTAAGCATCGCTTGTAACAATTTCAGCAGTTGTAATAATTATGGATTACATCACTGCTAAAATTTTCTTTTGATATATGATAGAATAAGAAGACCTATCTAGCTTGCGGGCGGCGGTCGCTTTCTGAGCAATGGATAAGGACGACGAGGACATTGGTTATTTCCCTAATCGATTACTTCAAAAGCTTTAAACTAAGGTTCTTATAACCTTCTACAATCAGTGTTTAACCCTTGAAATCTTATCTATCCTAAATCGGTTGTAATGACTTGAAAGATTGTTAGATACATGTATCTTCGATAGAATAACTACTTATCAAATGTAGCTAAGATATATTCAATTAATTAATGACATAACGAATCAGTAACACCTAATGAAGAAAGAAGAGAAACGAGAAAGCCACAAACTAACAGGAAAACGAAATGGCGCCCAAACAACCGAACAATACAAACATTCCAAATTCAAATTCGACCCGCGAAAACAAACTGCCAATAATATTGATTAAAAAAAAATAACAATAGCGTGTCCACGCATCGTAAGATTATTTCGGGACAGTATTATAATAAATTCTGGTGTTAATTATATCGTGAGTGGGTCGAGCGGCGGTATAAAGGTAAGCGGCGCGGGTACTCGTGTTGATTTTCAGTTTATTTCATTAGATCCGCGCAGCGGGGTGCGCGGGAGTCGACGCCGGGGTGTAGGGTGGGTAAACTTGTGGCTAGGCTTGGTATAAGTTGGAATAATGATGGAGATTTAGTTGTGAATAGTTTTGTACTGCGCTTCAAATTATTTTATTTTGCAATTAATAAATACAATAAATGGATTTACTAGATAATTGAAGTTTGTAAATGGTATTCCTTACCTAAATATATTTTTATTATTTTAGAAGTTACGCCTCAATAGATATCTTTTGAAAGTCCTATAATCATTAAAATTCCATCTGTAACATATGTTAACTAACAACAATAAAAATTAACCCGATTCCTTAATTAAACTCATTACAATAAAAGAGTCTACATACAAACAGCGATTCTCCACGCTCAACACTATGGTCACCCTACTCACCGCCATAGGGTTCACCTGTCCGTTTAAAAATTGTAAAATATAGCATTTTTAATGAAGTAACCTTTTCAATTTTCGGCTTTACGGCCTTTATCGGCGTGACATCAGCCCTAATCAAGAACGTTTGCTTGTTTCTGAACGATTATGTTGATTTCTTTTCCATGCATTATTTAGTGGCGGGCCTGATTACCTTTCTTTTTTAATTTAAAAAGTGTACACGCACAGAAAATATTAGGTAATTGAATTTTTTTGAGCGTTTCACGAGGTGTAATAGGAATGACGAAGATACGGTTTTATTCGTTGTAGGTTGTCATAAAAAGTTTGTTTGATATCAGCGTTGACAGTATTACATTTGATTGAGTTTTATAAGCAGCTAATTATGTTTTACGCTTATGAGTTTCTAAGTTAGGTTAATCTACGTTGATGAGAGAGACAGAGATATTAAATTCACGTTCATTTAATGACGGATATTTTCTTTATCTAGTATATTTTTTCAATTTTCTGTCTAAAAAGTAAATTGGAACGGAAGTGTAAATCTTTTTTTCATATTACTTTATTGTAGTGCTCTTTAATGACGCACCATAGACAACTTTCTTTACGCTTTTTTACAAAACGTTGTAAAACAGTATATTTTTATGTTGTATAGTAATAAAGTTAAATGGGCCTCTAAAACTTTGTTATAGAGGGTCAGAGGTTGAAATATATTCAATTTTGATGATCGACAGAGGGTTAAGTTATTGGGAATTTATTTAAATGTTTTCTCTATGGTGTGGGCGGGCGCCTAGTCAGACGTTACAACTGGACTATAGACTCAAGACTGATGGAATTCTTTTTTTTTGTTCAACATAGGGCTATGTTTTGAAGAGGTGTTCTAACATGCTTTTCTGATGTTGGCTATATACAAAAATCTTGTGAAGTGCGAGTCGGACTCGTGTATGAAGGGTTCCATAACGAGAACAAAACAGTTACGTTTAGTTATTGTATGGCAGTATGGGAGTTCATTGAATTATTTATTGTACTTACTCTATTTATAAGTACTTGATGCTATAGTGGTTACAGAATTTACATCAACTGTCAAAATTTCAACTGACTATCATGGTTCATTTAATAGAGCCTGGTTACAGACAGATGAACTTAATGCGAAGTCTTAGTAGTAGAGTTCTGTTTTACTCAATTGCTACTTATTCATTTTGAGAAAAAAAATAGGAAAACATTTACTTAATAATTAGCAAAAATAAACAAACCCTCGATATTCACGAGTCCCACATATCCACAAAATTCTTGTCACAGAAAATAAATCGCGTAGCTGACATCTTCATCTACACATAATGATTTCAAAATAATGACCTGTGTGCACTTAACGTGGTTTTTGTCAAATCTAGTGTAATTACTTTCGTACCAGCTCTATGATACTGCAATTTATGAAATTATTAGCATTTGGTCGAAGGTGACTTGTGCGAAACGGTATGATGGTATATAAATGGCAGAAATATGTAATCAGTGTAGGTTAGTAGGGTGTTTATGATTCGTCTGTTTGGGTGGATTAAATGCGGAGTGAGTGCGGTTAATGGTGTTATTTTTATTCACCTATTTATTAGAATCAGTACAGTGAATCAATCTATATCTATAAATAGCAAACAACACAAAAGAAATTACTTCATATTTTTGGCGACAGTAGTCAAAGAAGTGGTTACCCATTACAATTGCTTTCTAAGAAGAGCATTTAGATACAATCCGAGACTTTTACAAATCCATCTATTGACACTACTTAGAACATGTGGGGGCATCAGTCTCGTTCGTTTGTAATCACTATACATATGTAGGTATTTAGTATCATAGCCAAAGAAATTTTTAGATAAAATAAATGATTCAGTTGTACCCAATAACATTAGCTTAGCACAGATCCCTTGTACTTAAGACCTACGAAGCAATCTATTGATTTATGATGTTTGACCATTAGTTTATTTACCATTCTAATAATTACGCACAAATTGCAATATAACATCACATCAGATGATTCTTGATAATTTCCTATCCGTTCTCTTTTGCATTTCTCCAGTCTCACGTTTTTGTGCGTTCATTCATTCCACTGATGATCTCATCAACTCAAATCTATCGTAAATTATGTTATTCCTTTCATTTTAATAGTTGCTGCAATTATGGGTTGAAATAATTGCTCGATCTTGCTGATCGCTATTTAGTGGGTTTCACTGACCCTTGGTAAGAAAAACCATTGTAGGTGCTAATTGCTATTAATTAATTAACAAAATATATTGTCTTTCTTCTCCTGATATTATTTTTTTCCAAATCTAAAATAAATTCATGACACTTACACTCACACAAAAATTAACTAATAATAAAAATAAAAAATCACCGTCTCCCCAAGGAGGCTTATGATAAGAATGATACTAGGTATTAGGTCTTACTGCTTTATTACTTTTGGAATTTGGTACAAAACCCGAATATATTCTTACTATACTTTCATCTTAATCATCATCATCTCAGCCATAGGACGTCCACTGCTGAACATCTTAATGAGCTTGAAGTCTTGATCTGTCATTAACGAACTGATTAAACAAAATATTAATGAAATGAATTCCCGTTTTTTCCTAAACTCGATCTACATTCAATACATTCTCCAAAGCCCGTAACAAGCTTAAAAAAACTCTTAATTCCCTGTCCATTAATCCTGAACTCTTCAAAACTTTGAACATAACGACATACCAATGCGTTCTCTAATCGCCAAGGATCCCCAACTGTGAGTAAATCATTAATTAGTTCAACTTCTTGCCTTCGACCCAAAGAAAAACTTTCCAATAATTTAAACCTCCATAATTGGATATTAAAAACAAAAATATCGCATTTAAAACTAGCCCATTCAATTTCAACCGACCTCATTTGTTACTGTTTGTCTATGGTAGTTTTGTTTTAAAGTCTACGTTGTCTCTGGTATGAGATATTGTTGGCCATTTGTTATTTTAATTTAGTAATGTTGCCGTATTAATATTTGGTTAGATGGTTCTGATTTATTTGAAGGATGTATTAAATTAGGTATTGGTTTGTGCTTACAATGTGAGAATGCCTTTGTACATTCCTCTACTAATTAAAAAAACGGTGATTGTAGATATTTTTCTGAAATACACAATATAGCCCGACCATACAACTGAAGAATTATTTAAAGAAATAAGTATATTATGTGTCTGTATGTTAACAGTAATTCTAATCAAAACCTTCTAAATAACTCAACCAATTAATAAAATTAATAAAGTCCTCCAAAAATCCTAACAAGTTCCCACAATTACATTTCCAATCAAATTAATTTATTTACAACAAAAAACGTTTCGGTTCAAGTCGTGATCGGGCGCCATTACGCGCCGTGCGCCCGCGTATATCCCTCGCTGATAAATCATTGTGGCGCTTCTTGATGCTCATTGGATGTAGCTTTGATTGATGGAGCCAGGAGGTCCAGTTTATCGACTGTTTAGAGGTCCAGGTCTGCGTAACACGGTAATGGAGGCCGCTGATGAGTTGGAGTCATAATGTGGTTACTTGGCCATGTTTGGCTTGGTTCTTTGGTACATTAAGCATACCTATACATACAAGTAGGTACTTACTGCGTTTGATAGCCTTCTCCATGTAATCTTGCTGAACGTATCAAGAGGAGATTAAATAAATGTAACTTGTGTATGATTTTTTTGCTATTCTGTAGGTTACATGTATTGTGGTTGTTAGTATAGGTCAGGTTTTGGCTGACCTTATCCGTTTTCACATTGGCTGATGACGTAATATAGGTGAATCAAGCCCAATAAATTCGCAATTGACCGATTCAAAATTAACGAATCCCACATAATTGTAACCTTTACTATTTGATACAACAACATTTACTTTTATCGACGATTTTCCAATATCTTTTATTAATCCTCAATAATTTTTATTTAATCGATTAACCACGCGCATAACGAAGCGTACAAAATCTATTATTTCGAATTAATTTTATTGTATAAAATCACCCATCGTTTAGTTAACGATTCGTTACGAATTACCTACATTCGCGACGTCGAATATTTTAATCGAATCGCACGCGCATATAAACTTTATTTGGTTACTAACAAAGCGTGCATTATGAGAGTTTCTAGTTTCGATTGTACTATCGATTGTCGTTACCGTTGCGAGTAATCGATATTCGGATGTTATCGTGATCGGGCGTATCGATTAATTATGAGAATTGATTAGGTGTGGGCGTGGTTCGGCTAACGAGACCGGCCGATCTCGTGTTTGTTTAATTACTTGAGATTCCGCCTCCCGCGTCGTCATGTTGGCCTGGTACTTTGTAACTGAACGCTTGCTTCTGGTCTTCAGATAAATTACTAAGGATTATGTACCTATGTTGGTTAACTAAGATTGCTTTCATCAACTTTGATCGAGCCTATATTCTATCAGAAAGACTCTATCTTATTGATATACTCAAGTTGCAACTTCAGTTTATAGAGCTTCAAATATTCAATTGAGGTTCATCATATATTAGGATGATCATATCCTACTACTCATATAGGTACTACACTGGTCGATTTCGAAATAAGGGTTCGCTTGACTACTGAAAATAATAATGTTAGTAGTTTGATCCCTATAAAAATAATAAATAATAATAAATAATCCTTTATTTCTACCAACATATTTTACATTTTATAAACCCACCAAACTGCGTATTAACAGTTTGTCGGCGGGATTAGCGCTTGTTTATAACAATTGGTTCAATGTACAATAAGATAACCATAATACAAAAACAAAATTAAATTATAAATTAGTGGGTATCTGCACATTTTGCGACCACTGTCTTTAGGAGAACCTTCTTTAATTTATTTTTCAATGTTCTTTTACACATTGTGTTATTCTTTCTCAACAAGTCAATCTTATTAAAAAGTGTCGGTACTAAATACCTGTTGGTTCTTTTACCATAGTAATTTTTTACTGATGGTTGGACGAGTTTACGTTCTCTAACGCTTCTAGTGTTATATTTATTTTGCACACGTATTTTAAATTGTTCATTGTAGTACTGTTCTAGAACCAATAGGTACTCGACCTTTTCATGTACTGGAAGCACTTTACATGCATCAAACAGTTTCTCATAATTATCTTTACAAGCCAATTTTGTGTGTGGATTGACAAGATATTTCATAAATCTAATTTGCAGTGTTTTTATACTATTGAGATAGGTTTTAAATGTACGGCCATACGTGTTTAATCCATAGGAAAGCAGTGATTCGGCAAGAGCAAAATAAATGACTCGCAGTGTTTTCCTGCTCAACGGTGCCTTTAGGATATAAAACTTGCTTAAGACTGCTCTAAGCTTTGCACACACTGTATCCACCTGTGTTTTCCAGTTCATATTGCGGTCTACCCACAGACCTAGATACTTAAATTTAGTCACATATTGCAGCTTTTCACAGCCACAATTGACATTCTCAACGTGCATGCATTCATACGTGTGACCTACGATACCTATGTCCTCACTTCTGACATTTTTTGCCACCAAGTTGTGTGGTGAATGAATATGCATTACTTTCGTCTTATTCAGGTTAAGTATGATACCATTGTCGTGCGCCCACCTGGTGATATTATCAAAGTCTGCCTGCAGCACAGCCCTAGCCTCTTGTATATTTTTCGAGGAGTACATAAGGCACATATCGTCTGCATACATGTATACCCGACATTTTTCTACCACATTGCTGACACTATTGACATGCATAACATAGCCAACCGGCCCATAGACTGAACCAGTCGGTAAATCACCATTAATTATTGCGTATTGATTCAGTATAAAGATATAATTTATGAAACGCATCTGGGATAATTTAATGAACATGGTATTTTCAAAATCCTCCCATAAATTGATAATGGCCTGTCACAACAAGCAGACGCCTGTTTCACACGGGCGAATTCTAGGAGGTCACAAAACATACAAAAATGTGGTTTCTCAGTTACTTTTTGTGTGGAATTCATAATTAGATTTGGCGAGGATCCACCCTCAACGGTAACTGGGAGGTGGTTCAAGTTGCAAGATAATATAATATTGAAACATCACTTTCCTTTTAAAATTAAATTAAACCTTTCCCTAAAAAGTCTTTTATATTATCTAGAAACTGCCACTATATTTAATCTAAGTAAGTACAAAAACGTAATGCGCTGTGCTATCTACAAGCTGATTAGAAAAAAACTCAAAGGGTATTTTATTTACATCCATTTTACGGCTCGCATTAAATACACACAACACGCAAATTTAAAGGAGCTTTTAAGGTGTTTTGTTTAATCTTATGTACCTACATATCTGTACATAATGTTAGCGAATTAAGTACGTCAGTATTCATAACATCTCTTTAGCAGCACCCAAACTTCAGTCAAAGCGTCATAAACCCAATAGATCATACCCGCTTTCGCTCCTGACTTGTTCCATGAACTAATAAGCGGCTGTCGGGAGGCGTTCCCAAGCAGATGAGTTCGGGAGGATAAAAATTCGATTACAATTAAATTAACCGAACTCATATTTATTTTTCATTAATATCTGATTTTGGAACTTGTAGAGTATTATTTATATTTATATGAACATAAATATTTCTATACTAATCTATCAAAATTCCAACTATAATTCTGAATACCATTGCGTCTATATTTTTTTGGGTCAACACATAGGGAAATTGTTTAGTTCCTGAAGTAGATAGGATTTCTACTGTTATCCGACGGGGTTTGCATAGGACCTGGATTCCGAATAAAATGTACATATTCTTTCTTTATAATTTTAAAACTTTAAACTTAGCCTCGTGACTCAACATGTAGTAGCTTTAACATTTGTACAATACCTACGTAAAAATGAATGGGATTTGACTTTGATACAATTTGCTGAAAATATTTTGTTTCTAAAAGTAAAGACTGACTATCACAGGGTTAGTCATACTAATTAATACCTAATCACACAAGCAAAACAGAAAGTAGCAATTAAAACTTTTAGTACAAATCCAAAAAACTAATAGTCGTGAGTCACGGCTTTCTTTCAATCAAACGATGTTAAATCATAAGATAATTGAATTTTAGATTAATGGTTAATCATGAGCCAATCGGATGCGTCCCACGCACCGAACCCACGGCGGAATCCAATGTAATTGCATGTTATTGAATTACAATTTAATTGAATTCGATTATGTAATTAATGTACGGCTATTGTTGTAGATCTCTCGTGATGAATGGCTCGACCCCCGAACAGTAAGCTGCCATATTTTTCAACTTTTGACATGTAATAAGATGTTGATTGATGTTCAACAATGTTGAAAGGTGAACATTATTTCTGTGAACGAAAGTCGAGCTTATTGAACTAATTGAATATTTTAAACGATTGTCTGTTTGTATGTGTGTTTGATCGATTTTGTAGTACTACTACAATACGCGGTGTAATTGCTGATGTGAGATTTCGAATAGTTAATCGAGTAATTTTTTACTAGTTTTGAATGTGAAGATCTGATGGTACCTATGGCATTTCAGATAGAGTTCATAGTGCAAACTCTTGATATTAGTGAAGTTCCTGATATGTGGTGCTGAATTATATAGTAATTTTTATTGAATAACTGTTGTAATGTCTACTATTTGTGAATCTGAAGCAGCTTTTGGTAAGCGCTTAGGTACTGCAAATTCTGATCCATGAATCTTTTTGGTGTTAAAACATTTTGCTCATTCACATTACATTTTATGTTTTATCACCTCATTTTTATTTCAGGAGTAGGTAGCTTAAGAGGACTTAAGAAATACAGACACGTGTAAGTCGAAAGTGCTCAAAAAGAATAGATAGAAAATGCCAAGCTGAAGATTTAGTATTAAAATGTCTCAACCACATGATTAATAGATTATAAATAATGGTTTATCTCATATTTATGTTCATAAATCATAGTACTAAATAACTCTTTATTGGGTACTTAAGTAATAAAACAAACACGTAAAAGGTTTCAATACTTTTATTTTTATACAAGATAATCCATAATGATGTTTTTTTTTACCTTTTTAACAAACAGTAAAAGCGTAGACACTGTATTTTGTGCAACTATTTTTTTAAACAGAACTTTGTGGTCCATTCAATCCTCTTTGGTGCAACTTAAAATAACGTACTTTTCCAAAACAATACAAAAACGTGTTAATTTTGAATAGCTATTGATTAAAATGGCAACCGACACCACACCAAAACATATGCAATACCCACGCAATCACAAAAAATTATTATTGTACAAAAAAGAGATAAGTTAAAATGCCTTTTGATATACATACTTTCAGTTTAGAATTTGATCCAAACTTTTCTTGTTTAAAACTTTCTAAAGAAAACTCATTTTTACATTTTAAATAAATACTTATTTATTGTATGCTTATTGTCTTTTTACGTATACATACAGTTTTTTAATACTTTTCATGATTAAAGGCACAATGAAGGCATGAACATTTCCTCGGAATTAGCAAACATCACTTTGAAAAACTTAAAATTATTAAGTACTTATCCTACAATAAATAACAATAAGGCCTATAATGGACGGATTTGAAGTATTTACGTCTATAAAAACGTATTAACATATAATGTACTAATATTTACTACAATAGTTATCTTACAAGGCGTTTAGCCAAAATATAATTACATGTAAATATTTTATATAGCTCACTGGAACAGGTTTATACACTCGATTAATTTACAGAAATAAAAAACGTATTTAATTGTAAATAAGTACTGAGCCATTTAATTTTCTTGTCACTTTTTGTCATTATCTTCCAGATATTTCAAGCTGTACCAACCGAGTTCTTAATTACAATTAAGATATCTAACTGGTTCTAGGTTTTTATACTTTTTACAATCCTTGTTAAATACATTTTTCCGTTCACTTCTGACGCCTTGAATGGCTGAGAAACAATAACTTGGAACTCGTAACAAAAAGCGAAAATAATCAACGGCTAAATGACAAAAAGTGCGCAAAAAATTTTATTTAATTTATTTCTTCATAACACAACCTGATTCCCGACATTTTACAAATAAGTAACAGCGTTCACATGTCTAGATATGTTCGCAAACCAGCCTTGCCAAAGGTTCAAGCTTCAATTAGGAAACCGGATTTGGGTTCTCCGAAACGGAGCCGAGGTTGTGTTCAACTAATCAGGTCTGTATGGTGCCTTTGTCGGAGGATCTCTAGTCGGAGCTCGTGTTCTCTGGCCGCCATCCTGAGGGCTGCGATGCTGGAGCTTCTTCTCTCTATCTCTGGAGCTGATGGTTGTGTAGGGGGAGACTCGCTGCCGGGTGAGATGGGGGGTGAGACGGGCGGCGGGTCGGGGGACTGCCGGGGTGGGGCGGCTAGGCCTGCGAGGAGCGAGTGGAAGGGAGGGCTGCTGGTGTAGAGAGGGGCGCTGAACAGCGGCGGCCGGGGGAGAGGGGCGCCGAGGTATTGCGCGCCCAGGACTGGCGCTCCGGCGTATCTGTAGGCAGAAGATACGAAATGTTACAATTTATTTTACGTGTGCTGTAGCTCTTTCAATTTCTGTTTCCAACAATATTTAAATTAAGCGCGCTTTAAGATTCCTTTCAAAAATAGTGGTCGTAAATACCATCTTTGTATTTAGCTATAGCTTACAGCTAAATGGTACCCCTACTTTAAGTAAATTATAGAGCTTCAGGACTTAATCTACAACCACCAGTTACCTAATCAAAAAGTTCAACTCACCTAAACTGAGCCAATGCATTCGTATCAAACGGCTTCCTGAACCCAAAGCCGAGTTGTGAGAAGGGGTTCGGCATGGACGCCACCACAGAGGGAGGGGGAGCTCCCCCTGCACCTCCTAAGTAAGGGTTGTATGGATGCGCCTGAGGCCCAACCTTCTCTTGTTTGCGCCATTTCGCGCGACGGTTTTGAAACCAGACCTGGAAGAAAATGAGGGGTCAGTTAATGGATTTTTTATTGAGAAGTAGCTTATTATGTCATATAAAAAAATATTCAAATAATATTGATGTACATAGGTATGTTAGCTATGCCACTCTGCCTCTATATGATAAGATGTCTGGGGCTTAAAATGACTATATTGCCATTTCCAAACGACTACCACAGCAGGCATGCCGAACTGATAGCCGAGATTGGTAGTGAACAACTGAAAGTACTTATTTAACACGATATTTGGTTATTATGTCCCTGTACTGTACCTTTTACCTATTTTTAAGAAAATGCTTACAGATTTTTACATTAAACCATATAATATTGAGAGTACCGATGTATTTCTATATAATTTATCTCCACAAAATGCTTCATTACTAACAATTTCACAAGCAAGATGGAAGCACATAGACACCAAGTTTCTCTAGCTTAACCAACCACGCGTGGTTTCTTTAAGTAATAGGTGTTAAATGTTTCTAAACTAACAGTTAGCTAACACGCAGTTTACCACTAATAAATAACTTTATGGACTTCATACATCATAATCAGGAGGCAGGAGTTTTTTCTACAACGATCCAGTTTTCGTTTTAGGTTTTAATTACTACCTTTCACGCGAGAAGTGGGGTTTAGAATAATAAATTGAGTATAAATTTATATTTAGCGAATTTTATAAAACTACAGTAGAATCCGGATATAACGACCTTCAAGGGACCGACGATACTATGTCGTACTAACCGGACGACGCACAAAACGGACAAATTATTTCTTAAGTACATAACTTAACTTGTACATACATACATAACTTACGAATACATATTATTATCTTCTTATATATAAAAATGAATTGATGCTCATTAGTCTCACTAAAACTCGAGAATGGCTGGACCGATTTGGCTTATTTTAGTTTTAAAATGTTCGTAGAGGTCCAGGGAAGGTTTAAACGATATGAAGTTTGTTGGGTCAGCTAGTCTTCTTATATATAAAAATGAATTGCTGTTCGTTAGTCTGACTAAAACTCCGGAATGGCTGGACCGATTTGGCTTATTTTGGTTTTAAAATGTTTGTAGAGGTCCAGGGAAGGTTTAAACGATACGGGGAACGCGGGGCGGGGGTGCGAGTGCGTAGGTAAACAAAACATTGCGCGTGTGTCGTTTTAACCGGAAGTATTATAATAAATATTGGTCGCTATAAGCAGTTGGTCGCTTAAACCGGAGTCGCACTAAACGGTTATATTGTCTTAGTACCTATATACGAAACCTAACTTGAGTAAAGATTATCGTCGCTAAAACCGATTGGTTGTTATAAGCGAAGTCGTTATATGTGAATTCTACTGTATATTTTGCTGCGTAATATAATCTTCTAATAACCATATAAATTCATTCTTGTTGGGATTATATTGGTTATTACGGAACAAACTTGAAGTTATTCCAAAATGGTTTAAGTAAGTAACCTCTCTTACGTCTTCCAGAAAACACAATACAAAATTACAACATTAACTTATTGTAACTGCTGTAATTTGCTCTTTCACGACAGAACATTGTTATATTAATTTCATGGAACTGAACAAATGAAGGTTTTCCAACGAAAGCACAATCTAGTTTAAGGCTTTAACTTGGTGGTCTGAGCTGAGGCGGAACGCCAGAGAGTTCGCACCTCTCATCCCGGCCGCCGCGCTGGACCAGGTAGACACCATGGGCGCCGGGTGTCGCGAGATGACTCCCGGCCACCGTAGGCGTGGGTCTGTGGGCGGTGAGTTCGGGTGGCTCATCGTCCCTCTGTCTTCCTAGACGACAGACCCGTGTCGACGGCGCGCGTTGTTCCACGCGCTCCTCAAAGAGACGTCAGCAACCCCAGCGGGGCCCAGCAGGGCTGGGCCTGCCGGGGCTGCGGGTTGTTCGAAAGAGATACCGCGGCCCTGGTACATAAAAGGCCTATGACGGAACACGACGATTTTAGTCAGTAAAAGTCTGACACTCCCTCACCGCTGCTAACCCACAGCGGGAGGGGTCATTTGATGATTTTACGTCGATAAAAAAAAAGCGTAAGAACATAATATAACCTATTGTTACACTGTATGAAAATCGCGTGTACATACATCTTGTAAGTACTCACGAGTGACCTCAGGCCTATATACATAAGTACTAGCAAGAATACCAATGGAATCATTCAGTACATTTAAATATGTCTTCATTACAAAGTTACAAAACATACGAACAGACTTTTACCTGTCTCTTACATTGTATCTCTGACATACGTGTCATAAAATATGGCAACCCAAACAGATATTTATTATATTATAACAACAATAAATTATTGTTCAACAAACTCATGTTTATTTCATAATTTCGTCAGATGTCTTTTAACAATTATTTATGTGTTGCAAGGAGGAGAAAAACTTTAGTCCTTCGAAGTTTAACGAGAAAATATGTATCAAAAACAACAATGTTTCTTACTCATGTCTGCACCTAGCCTTATTCTAATGCGAATTAGTTACGTAAAATGTGTTTTCTATTAAGAAATATCAGCATTTAATAAGTATAAAGACATGAGGTGCGTGTCGCAGGTCTCGTTAGATTTATAGCCCATTCAATGAGCAGGTCAGTACATAATATCATGTCTCCATCGATGCAATCAACTAGAATTTGTAAAATTATACCTCACACTGTTATTAATTTTTAATTGCACCATTCAAACTGACAGCCATCATATTTTATTGGGAACACAAAAATCCGGCTTTTTACAACAAAAAGTTTACAATTCAATACTTTAGTAAAAGGTCGATTATCATAGCATGAAATATTTATGCACTTACAAAAATGTTGAGTCACGAAAAAAATCGTCACGAACCGTACAGCCATTATGTAAACTGTTATTTTTATGGCAATTTAAATTAATTCACTTATGATAAATGGTGTATTGTAAAAAATTAAACGCGTTTCTGTAAATGTCGATGCGGTTTTAGCGGATGCTGTGATAAACGAGAAATGTTTTATGATTACGATTACGGCTGTCTTTTTAAATTGAGCCTTAATGGGTGGTGTTTATGGTTGGAATTTGTGTAGGGGGGTATGATCTATTAAGTTTACAATGGCCATTACGGATATGAAGCCATACGGCGTTGAGGCCGCGAATTTATAAATGTTGTAATTGGTGGCGGGTAGGCTGACGGCATGCGGGCTCGGTGGGTGCAAAAAGGCACCGACTGCGTCCCAGGTGCCGTGTTTAATAGCTTAACAGAGTCGCGCATTAAGGTAATGACCACGTCGGCCGCTCGGCCAGCCGATGTGTGCCCGGAGCGCTAAGATTGCGCTGCATGCAGTTGGACGATACACTCATTGCAGAGCTAACCGTCACTGGTAAGCTACAGAAAATGATGGGTAAAATAACCTCTTAAGCCCTTCTCAAATAGGGACCACTAGAAGGCAACTAAATGATTAACTAATTAACATATATCCAATATCTTAGCCAATAGGATATACATTAGCCCTCGTTTAAAATAAACGCATTTGCTGTCTTATCTATACTTAATAACTAAATGCACAAACACCTTGTACTCTGATAAATTGCCTTAGCACAACCAATCTAGTGAACCAATAAAGCGCGATCTTAGCCCCCCAAGCTCACCATGATCGAATCAGCTGGTAATAATACAAGAAAATTGCTAATGACCTCATTTAATAAACAAGGGTTTGAAAAATACGCGCCTATTACTTAAATGGATGGAAGCTGTTTGGGCTGAAGACACAGTAATAACTTAAGAGCGTCGTATCATGTAGAGTGTAAAGGAACGTAAAAATGTCGCCTCGTTCTAAAAGGTTATAAGCGACTTACATACATTGATGTGGCTTTGGGCTTTTGAGCAAAATTGTTGAACGATTTTTGTACGTTTCAGCGGCTTTTTTTGTCGAAAATCATTAATTTTATTGAGACATGTAAAGTGTTTCCTACTTGTTATCCTATTTGTTACACATTTCATAACTTCCTTAGTATTGTTTTGTTTTCAGCCTTGAGAGATAATGTGTACCAAAAGCCTAATATATAACAGTTTTTTTGTAAAAATATGCGGACATTATTTTTAGTCTCACCAAAGTTGAGTTTCATATAATATGAAATTAGTTTATGGTTTGTAATAAATAGAGTTAAATAGTAAATATACCTAAATATTTTATTATATTAGGTATATCATAGGTTAATACAGAAATGTTATATAAAACCTATTTATCTTACAATTTTTCAGCCGTATCGAATACAAATAGTATCGATCCATTGTATCACTCGATTACTTTATCCTGTGCACTAATTTGTATTCGAATAATCGTATCGATTGTGAACAAAATACACCGTTGCGACAAATAAGTGTGGGTTTCGTTGTATTATTAAAAGAGCTCGGGTGACCAGGAATAATGAATATTGTATTTTCTTTGTAAAAAATGGAGGTGTTAATTTTATTTTCAGAATAATTATTTATTTACTAATTGAACATAGCTTTTAAGTGTTTAAAAATTATATAAAACAACTCAAGTTTATGTAAACCCTTTTAGACCTTAGTTTTAGTTTTCAGAAAATGCATAGTTAACGTGATTGCTTTTTATAAAAAAAAAAAATACTTTAACATTTGTCATTGCTGAAATGAACATATTCTCTAAAAAATGAAATATTTATGTTTAAAAAATTATTATACAGTGCTATTAAATCAGCAAATAAGAAGATATACATTATCTCTGACACTCCGCCATGTTTTATGTTCTATCAATTAACTTGACGAGCCAAGTGCAAAGCAGTTATTTTATTATCAAAATCATTCACAATTATCATTTATTGTTATGACATTTGAAATGAATTCTTACATAAAAAAATTGATTTATTTTATGCGTTAAAAAAATTCGTCAATCATAAAAATACGCATCATTTCGTTTTTATTTCTGTTTTTTTAGAAATATAACGTATGCAAACGATATTATAAAACGTCATAAAAAGTTAAATTCAGCCAATGGCACAGCGGGGGTCACATTGTGAAATATGAATAAAGGAAAAAATAGGTATTTTGCATTAATATTAATTAATATCTAAACATTTATTCAGTCAATTATATCAAAATCTACATTTATAATTGAAGATAATTTAAGAGCGATAATATCATGTTTCTATTAGCATAGAACCTTAGATGATTAGATTGTAATTTTTCTTTCCTTGCACTGCAGTTTCTAATTTAAGTTTTACAGATAGCCATTTATTGCAATAGAAAATACTCTTAATTAATAGTCTTGTTTACTCTACTGAAGCCAGTTTTACTAACTTTTAAAACATTACTGGCCAAATTTTCAATTATCAGTTAACTTCTATCTGAGGAATAAATATAGCGTTTTGATATATTTTCTAGAGGTATACAAAAATTGACAAACATAATATTCAGACAAAATTTAAGTATCTGCCGATTGAAAAATTAGTCCTTACTCAAACATTTTTAAATAGAGCCAATATTTAACAATTTGATACATTGTAACTAAAATCTTTGCTAATTGGTGGCTATTTTTATAATAACCTATTGCATACCTACATAAGCACTATAAGAATGAGCATTTTTATAATTTTATGATGATTACAAGGAAACTCGTAAACGCGACACGTGTAACGATTGAATTAATTAATAATTATTATGATGAATAATAATTATTCATGACGTAGAATACTATATCTTAATTAAGAGTCTTGAATGAATTGTTTAATGGGCACTAACGGAAAAGCTGCGGTGAAAAAGTTAATAATAAAACTGTATTTTCCCATTGTTTTTATATTGTCATTAAAGTATAAGATGAAAACTTGCTCGGAAAGTAATTTACTTTTATTATTAATAAATTATCTAATAATAGGTATCACATAATTGATTCAAATTATATTTTGAAATTATAGCAAAGTCATTAATTTTTAAATTGTGAATTTATTGGTATTGTAGAATATATAGATACATATGTATCCCAAATGACTTTAGTACCAATTTATTCTTTTGAAGTCTGCAATTGTATATTCAATAGGGTATTACATGCATTTTTGAAATATATCTTAAATAAATTCTTTAGTCTTAATATATCTCTAAAAAATTAAAAATAATTTTTTTTCTCACGTTATGTACGAATATAAATTAATTGTTTTATCATAATTTCAAATTTCGCGCGTATTTCGCGAAAACGCGGCACACAACGGACGCCATGATTGTTTTTTGGTCATGACGTCATTACGTTAGTAAAAAACTACAGCTGTCAGTAATACATATTTTGATATGTATTGAAAATTTTAACTGACACTTTTGTTTACTACCGTAATCACGTCATTAGCATGGCGGCGACATTTCGTAGTGTTCAAAGACAGATAAAAAAACCTAAAAACTTTAAACTGCAATAAAAAATATATTTATGTACCTTACGAAGTGAAACTAACATTTCCCGATTGCTTTTCCTCTAAACAATCATTGTAATACACTTTTAATTTTTTTCTCATCTAGACTAAAATACCCTATTAATAAACATACTTACCGAAAGTTTTCAATTATTAAGTTTTAATCAGGCGAAGTGATAAATTATAAATGTCAATTTGAATCGTTTTCGGAATTGTTTCTTATTTGTTTTTTTATTTTTGATTTTATCAATGCAAATAAGGAATAATTTCCTTAAAAAATAACATTTACTATCGCAACCATATACCATATCTAATCCTACTGAGCACACTACGCTTCCCTACTCCATGTCCATACTACTTTATTATAGTTATCAGGCAGTCGTTTCTTGGTCTCATTCGATTCGGTCTCAACTGATTGAAGGTTGCGTGACAAGTCCTTGCAAACTACGAATTATTGGTCCCAGTTCCCAGTTGAGACCGTTTTCTTAAGGTCTGTGCTGATTGACGTAAATAGAATAGTAGTTACAATGTTTTAAATTGTTGGAGAAGAGTTACCTGTAGGGAAGGATGCAGTTTTATCTGCGTTCTGAAGCAACAACTTTCTGCACCCGGGTTTTTACCCGGGTGCAGAAAGTTGCTCGCCTGTATTCTTTTTCAGGCTCTATAAACTTCATTTTATTCAGTTCAGTGGTTTTAAATTTTGCATTTTTGACAGTACAATTTAGGCTCTTTTAATTTTCTGTCGTCATTATATCTGGTCTTATTTTCTTTCATCATTACGGCAGGTAAGAACAAACTATTTCCATTACAAAATTCCCCCATTTTAAAAGCCATTATTGTTCATACAAACAAGTCCATATTTATGTTCCTGATTATCTACTCAAGTCTGATTGATCTAATTTATTCACTATTACTTGCCTAAGGCAGCAGGTGCACTAGTAAGTGGTACCACAGACTAGGATTCAATATATTTGTCTAGGATTCTGATAACAGAAAATCTGGCCTGCTTTTAAAATTAATGGTGATTTACGTAACTTATTTGCTAAATCCAATTTGTGAGGCTTTGCATATCGATAGATTTATTTATGTTATTTGTTTGTTTGTATCTAATTTAATGAGATTTATGAGAATTAAATTATTTATTTTTATGTCTTTTTAAGCACATTTATCGTTAAGAAGAGTAGAAATAACAAGACTACCTTCTCGAACGATTTTTATGCAACATTTCATGTAAAAAAAACGCCTAAAAATACGAGATTTTTTCAGTTTAAGTCCCCCCTAAATTATGCATAAATCTAGCCCTAATTCACAATACATACTTAAAAACTCTCACTCCCCCGAGGTTTTACACGTCAGTCTGACCCTCCCCTTACACCACAGATAACGAACAAATGGAATGTGCATCATTATCAACGTGTTCTTAGCCCTCATTACCACGTACTAATGATACCAGCTGAATGTTATTGTGTGTTAAATAATTAACTCAAACGCTTTACTTAATTTTATGGGACTAACACGCATATTTTTATGTTTATGGCTTTGTTGGTATTTGGAAATTGTCGGAGTTACGACGGCGCCTTTGAGCCATTGCATGGTAACTGCACTATTAGTAGCTTTAGCTAATGACTTTAATCGATGTTAATAAAAACTATGTAAGTATTGTTACCTGTATTCGCGCTTCTGTCAGGCCAATTTTCATAGCGAGCTCCTCTCTGAAACAAAAAGAAAAGTTTATTACAACGGGTTGCGTAGTATGTTCTCATAAGTACTCTGTTCATTCAATCATCATTGTCTTTGGGTTTGCTGTTCGATTGAGATTCATTGAGCCTTTCATGACGTTATAATGTCTTTTGTAAGAAAGCTACCTACACGTGTATATATACGGAAGAAAACCTAACTTAATTAACAATTGTGAATTTCCTGCATATTCTTTGAGCAAGCGTGGATAATTAAAAATCCTGAAATCTGACACTAGTCTAACCAGGAGTATTGGGCTGCCCGGGTAACTGGGTTGAGGGGGTCAGATATGGCAGTCCCTCCTTATAAAGCACTGGTACTCAGCTACATCCGGTTAGACTGGAGGCCGACCCCAACATAGTTGGGAAAAAGGCTCGGAGAATGATGGATATTTAAAAATTAAAAAGAGGTGCAAAACAATAAACAAAATAATTATCCTCACTTAATTACATAATCCGGCTATTTATGACAGCTACAATAAATTGTGTAAACGTTCATAAATATAATGAAAATTGTTATAAATAATGTTTATTACGGAGGATTAAGATAATCTTCTTGCAATTAATTTTATAGAGAAAAATGTCTGTTACGCTGTCAGTTATCGATATTATCCTATTATAAAATAAGGAAGGATCGGATTAATAGTGATTAAATACTTTGATAAGAAGAAAGGTTTTCACCACACCTAAACGATTCATTGAGTATTGAATCGGATTAATGCTTATTTATATTTTGGCGATAATTGTTTGTAGGTAAGAATGTAGGTATGTATTTCCTATCGCGGGTTGTTTATATAGTTATCGGCATGAATCTTGAGCTCTACTGCGCAGGTGAAGGTCAGAGCTCAAGATTCGTGCCGATAACTACAACAAGAGCTAATGTTCTTAAATTTTCAGGCACGTTTTCAAGATAACATGGTCATAACTAGACCATAATTAAACCCAGGCTATCATTTATGTACCAACATATCTAGATTACTTGTTATTACCCAAAGTTCCAATTTAATTTCCAACAACATGATACTTTCTCAAAACGCCCAAAACGTATGTAAGTATTATTTTAACTATAATAAAATTGACCATATCAAAAGCCAACAAACCTCGTAAAAACATCAGGATAATGGGTCCTCGAGAACGCCTTCTCCAACTCCTCAAGTTGGAAGCTGGTGAACGTCGTCCTATACCGTCTCTGCTTCCTTTTCGGCGCGAACTCGTCAGCATCATCGCTGTCTGCCGACCCTGGAGGGGGGCGCTCGGACGGGGACTGGTCAGCCCGGGACAGTTCTGGGGTTGTCCGGGGGGAGTCGTCTTTGGGGGCTTCGGAGACCCCCATTGCAGTTGCGTACTTTTGGTACTCTTGGCTTTGCGTGAAGTAATCTGGAAAGAGAAAAAGTTGAGTTAGGAATGGTGAAGAAATGTTGGTCACTGGGTAATTGGGTCATTTTTGGGGCGTGTTTTTCTTTTTTTTTTGGTTAACAAAAACATTCTTATATTAGCTTAATTTATTACCTAGTAGTAGCAGTAGTTGGGATAGTACATTTAAACAATGTTTTGTTCGTGGTAAGGGATCTTAGAAGATTATGAAACCTATAAAATGTAGGTTTATCATAAAAACTTAATTGTATTGACGTATTATGTATGGCATTTTCAAAGATAAGTAAATAATTTAGGATTTATTTCCTTTTTAATCTTTAATCTGATAATCCTATTTAAAGTGTATTTATAGGTAGCAACATACATGAATGAAAAAACCCAATTACGAAAAATGTTTTTAACATAAATATTGAAATATTTGTCAAATTAGGTCAATCAGTTTATATGATATTTTGGGTATGAGATAGCTCTTTATAGCACGTCAGATGCTTTGCCGGGTTATTGGAATAAAAGAAGAAGTTATCCTAAATGAATTTTTTAATAAGAATTTAGACCACCGGTCAAAAATAATAATTCATTATCTTCCTATAAGACCATTAATAGTCGCTTTGGAATTCATTTAAAAATTCTGTGTTTTTTCATAAAAAGTTGTGGTAGGTAATTTGTCCATTCCGAAGCGCAGATTTCCATTTTTAAATACAATGTAAGATAACGTTAAAAGTCATCATAAATATTCAATAAATTATCACCAATTTAACTAAAAGAATTTAATTAAGGCCATTTATCCAATAAATTACGGCAAAGCATTAAACATGAAATAATAATAGCATCAATGGATTGGTTAATTGTCCCGTAATCGAATTTATTAATTCAATAAATTTTCATAATGACTCCATTAGAAAATCTCGTAAATTGCAACTATGATGAATGCGGTCTAATGTCACTTTGACAGTTGTGTACTTTGTTTCATATTTTTAATAACTTTATAGGAAAGCAATTAAATTATCATGGATAATTGCTAGTGGATCTACAAGGGTTAGGTACTTAAGCTGTCAAGTGAAAAAAATGACAGCCGACGTTTGACGTTTAGCTGTCAACTTTTTTTTTTAAATAGAGATGTAATGTTGCAGTTTATTATACGTTAGGGACATTTTGCACTCGTGTTACATATAAATGGGCCTGACTGTCAGAAAATGAGTAATGTGTGTAGTTAGTCATAACGGCTGTATTTTGTGACAGTATCTAGAATAACCGTCAATCGGTTCTAGATTGATATCTGTGGCGCGATTTTAATTTATATGAAGGCGTTTGATAGTCCAGCATTTATGATTAAATGCTTTAATCTGTGAATAATATATCCTAGCTTTCAATGACATTTGAAGGAGTCATAAATTAGACTGGTTCTAATTAAGTTTTCCTGTCGATTGATGCAACCTAGTTAAGACTTGCCAGCGGATTTTTTGTAGGTAGGTATTAAATCTACCCTTAAACAGTCTATTCAGACAGTCCCCCTAAAAACTACAAAACAGAATACAAACTAAACTACAAACTAAAAGTCTACAAAATAAACTCTGATCGTGTAAATGAAGCTAACGTAGGAATCAATTTTTTCGCTAATCACTGGTCGGTCGAGCTAACAGCCGCGTGTCACGTTCGGTACATACCCAGCAATGAATTATGAATTAGGTTTGCAGCGAAATTGACGTGTTAATCTTTGTGAATGCCTGCTGGAGGTTATTTTTTGTAAATTGATTTCTAATACTGTGTTGTTCTTCGAAATTGTTGTCATTTAGTTTTATAGTGTACATAGAATTATACTTTATATTGATGTACCTATCTATTATATTTACTTGGCATAAAGGTTTTGTCAGTTTATTTTTAACAATCGCGTTTCATTATTTCTGCTGCTGAGGAATCCTTTCTGAGGACTCACAGTAAAGGATAGTGGACTTTTTTTGGAGAGCTGAATAATCACTAGAAACTAGCGTAGGTGCTGCAATAACATTAGTGTGGAAACGATTCGAGCAAAAATTTGGATGCTGTATGTGGATTACTCTCTAGCTCATTACATATTGTTGTAGTAGATATATGTCTATACCATTGCTTGAAAAAACCACTTCGATCACTTCACAATACACCAAAACTCAAAACAAACAAACAAGCAAACAAACCAACAAATTAAAAAGAAAAAACAGCCAGCCGTGATTTCAACCGATTACCATTGATTCCGACCTCAGTTTTCTAGTAATCAACTGTGTCATTTAATTCAGTTAATGGCATTAAAATAATTGCTTCTGATTATGGTGTTATGTCCATAATGGAACAGTTATTATGGGGAGAACAACGCGTTTGTAATAACTCGTGTTTAGAGTTAATGATTTTGCTTTGAGTTGTCGGTAATGGGTAGTTGAGATAGGCTTGTTGTAAGTGATTTTGTTGAGTATAGATAAAAAAGAAAGAAAGAGAGCAGCTCAAGAAATGTCAGTATCTTTTTGTTAAGTATATAATAAAATTATGTATCGGATTTGTCAACGCTATTATTGGGAAAATGCTAGTAAGGTAAGGTGATATGAATGTAACAAGATTTATAATGCAGGTACGGTTAAAATAATGTAATTATTTTTTGGATAAACTGGAACACTTCTTTTAATGCTGTTTAAAATAGAACCCAATTAAATATTCTATTTATAACTATTGTAAAACTTTCCACGATTTCAAGCTGCAGTTTAGGCACCAAACTAAAAATAACGTTTAACAACAAACGTTCAACATTCTAAATGACGGAAAACTGTTAAAAACTTACATAAAAACAACTAAATCAGAGTTAAAAAGATCGCGTGCGATTATATTTACAAATTGCACAAATAAACTCGCGGCCGCCGGCTTCTAGGAAGTGTTTATTTTAATTAAAATAAGTATAACATTTATGTTTTAATTTAATAAATTAATGGTTGAAAAACTGGCTGCGGGATGCGGAATTATTAAGAGTAATGACGCAAGAGTCAGGTTTTCAACTAAGTTGGTTGGAAAACTCGGTGGTATAAAATAAGTTGGGGAAAATTGAGTGTGTGTTTAACTTATTTTTACTTGGTTACATTGTGGTTTTATGGGTACTTAGGACAAGATATAAAACTTTACGTATTTTATATCCTTGGAGGACATCAAATCGTAGTTGAAAATAGGGAAATATACATAGTTTGGAAAATGTTTAGGGGTGGTAGATTATGGACACCCCCTACGGCTTAGGCTGTACTTGTGTTGTTTTGCTGTTTCAATTATTTTTAAAGGTACATAAGTTATTGTGTTAGTAAAAGAAAATAAGCTGTTTATAAAATTTTACCTACCTAGACTAAGGATATAAATACCAAGCTCACCACTAGAACTCAAAACATTAAACCCAACTGTTTTTGTAACCAAACTTTTTTACCCCCCACAAACAAAACACCGCTTAAATTAAAAACGACCACTGATTAATCACTCACTTTCACAAACACCCATTTTACTTTCATTCTTTCTTTCCTTTCCTCACGTTACACATACAAGGAGGTTGGTTCATGAATGAGCGTAACTCTATGGAGTGCCGCGATAAGCCTGATAGTGCAGTGCCTTTGTGATTTTATCATAGCGAATTGGATTACGTATGTAGGAACGTAACTATTCATTATTTATAAGTACTCTGTGGCTCAGTTAAGTCAAGCCTTAGTAAAGGTTAGGATTAAGGAGATTCTCGGGTGGGGTAAAGTGTTATCGGAGTGTTTTTTGGGTGTAATTGTCATAATCGATTTAAACTTTGCTCGGTTGATAGCAACGGCTGTCATTGAACATCCTTGGCAGTCGTTACGGGTATTCAGAAGCCAGTAAGTCTGACACCAGTCTAACCAAGGGGTATTGGGTTGCCCGGGTAAATGGGTTGGGGGGGTCAGATAGGGCAGTCGCTTCTTGTAAAGCGCTGGTACTCAGCTACATACGGTTAGACTGGAAGCCGACCCTAAAATAGTTGGGAAAAGGGCTTGGAGGATATATAGGTTGATAGCAAAGATTCTCTATCGAGTTTTATACAAAACAGAAAAAAAGTTTAACTGCTTGTTTTAGCAGTTGATTCGGGCGCTTCTGCGTAATAGTCTGAACAGAGTTATATAGAGCTTACTTATCTTGTAGTTTTTTTGGTCTAGAGATTTATATAAGTAGTGAATCTTGATTATAATTTCCTAGACTAGACTTAGACCGCAGACAGACATGAATATAAAATAGGTTTTCAGACGTCAGAAGCTCGTTGAGTGACTCAAATTATGCTATGAGTAAGCAGTACCTACTTAATATTTTCAATGATAAAATATAAACGAAGTTGATGTTTTATAAAAATTGATAAGAATGTTTTGCAAAAATAAATATTTCTGTAATGTGAAAATGATACACATTTTTCTGTCTATAAAATAGTTAAAATTTGAAGAGAATGTATAAAAGTGCATTTAGGTTAGAGTTCACGACCTTAGAATTCAGATTAATATGAATCAATTAAAGAACGAAATCAGAACTATTGACAAGTTCAGATGAATAAAAAAAGCGCTTTTACTCTGCCTAGATTTTATTGCTTTTTGCTTTCTAGGCATTTCATTAAGATTTCTAAGAATTTTGAATAAAAAATAATATAGGTATAGGTAATTAAGTCCGTTCCTCGATAAGCGATGCGCTCACCAACGAACGGTATTTTATTTTTATTTCTAGATAGATGATGATGAAGCTACTTATAAAATACGATAGCCCCGAATTATATTCTAATCAATTAAAATCCCATTACAATGAACGAATAAACAGATCATAGATTTGCGAACACAACGTTACATAGCCCATTTAATACACGAACATAGTATGTACGCTTGTTCAATTTAGATTACCCACAGATAATCCATTAACAATAGTTTTTGTTTAAAATAAAAACATAAGGTCCACAGATGTAGTTTTTATCGAACAGGCGGCTCTTTCATTTATCTAACAAACCAAGTTCCACAATATCACGATAAAGATTAAACAATTAGGTACCGAAACGATATCGATCTAGATTATCAATTATATGATAGAATTCGTATCTGGGTAATGCAGTATTCGATCTAATTAAGTTTACAAATAAAATCTGATCTAACAACAAAAGTACCGCTAAGATAAGATGTTGACGATTAGATGACAATACCAACTGTAATCGTTGATAACATATTTCGATATATCGATTTGCCGACTTACGAACCAATGCTGGCTCGTAAACCACACAATCGACTTCTGATAGAGAGATCGAACCTCGATAACGAAACTTGACATTTATTTTTATTGAATTTACATTTTTTTATTTCGTTTGCCATTTTGATTATGATCAAAGAAATCGGGTCGATTAGGAAATTCAATTAAAAAAGAAAAATCTTTTGATAATACTAATTACGGTGGCTGTTGTCAGATTTTTATCGACTGCGAACTGAATTTCCTGTTCAAAATATGCAGAAGCTCTAGAAAAATGTTCCTTAGCATTTTTTGTCAAACAATACCTAATATATCTTTTTAGTTAATATATCTTGTTAGTCGTGAACACGGCTTTATACACGACGAACAAATTCACTATTAACCCTTCGCATGCTACTGTCATATCAATATTGAATTTATGACATCGTATCTCTAATACAAAAGATTGTAAATACGTTTTATGTCGGATTACATTGCACGGAAAAACTATGCAAGAATCGTAGTAATTTCCCATGTGCCACAAAAAATATGTAAGTAATATTCTATTCAACATATAAATGAGTTTTCATTTAATTTATATAACACAGAGAAAGTGAGATTAGTAAGTTCATCAAAACATAAGTAAAGCAAAAACTGCTAAATAGATTTTAATGAAGCTATCTAATAATGGGAAGAACTTGTGCATTTGCAATATTATCATTAGGGTATGACATTATAGAAAGTTGTTATAAGATATAATACGGTATACGTGGTGAAAACATTCGTTAGTGCCATGTTTCCGTTTTCTATATGTTTCTTACTATGATATGTAATAATAATAATCAAGTATTGCATTCTGTGATGCAAGGGCTTGAATGGCCGTCTATGATGTAAATTGCGTGTACTTTATAAAGAAGAAAATATTTTTTCTGTTTTTTTTTTGAGTTAGGTTAGTGAAAGTTCAAGAAATGGTACCAAGTATCAACATATGAATCAAAAACGTCAAAGTAACAACATTGGAAGTTTCAATATCGGTCCTGATTTTTGATCGATTTAGGTATCTTGGGAACCACTTTGGTAAAAGTTTCCCAAGTTTCAGTCAATAAATATAGAAATGAATACAGCTTGATATATTGCACATAATTTTTCTTAGAACTGTCACAAACATTTTTAACCATCCATGATTAATTAAACAGATTTCCCAAAAAACCTATGAATCACTTTAAATGTCTTTTGTTTCCTTCCTTTTTGGAATTTTTTATCTAACTAAATTGTTTTAATGAATGAATGAAGTAATGGTGTGATCTGCGGTTTAACCCCATAGGTACTTTTTACACAATGTTGTGCAAGTAGGTTTAAATTAAATTAAACTGTAGGTCCCGGCTGTCATTGAACATCCTTGGCAGTCGTTACTTGTAGTCAGAGGCCAGTAAGTCTGACACCAGTCTAAGCAAGGGGTATTGGGTTGCGCGGGTAACTGGGTTGAGGAGGTCAGGCAGGGCAATCGCTTCTTGTAAAGCACTGGTACTCAGCTACATCCGGTTAGACTGGAAGCCGACCCCAACATAGTTGGGAAAAAGGCTCGGAGGATGATGAGCGATTTGTCAGTAAGTAGTAAGAAGTAGTATCCCTGACAGTTCTTTCACTGTTGAAAAGCTACACTCTTTCCGAGTAACATAGGGTATATTTTATTCCGGATCGGGCAGTATTTCCCTCTGAATGCGAGTGAAACCGCAGGGAAACGGCTAGTTTATATGTATGTGAATAACATATAGACATATTTTATTGGAAAATGTAAATGACGTGTTACCATTTAATGCGAAGTGAACACATTATTTCCTGGATTTTGTCGATGTCAATAGAAAGATAAGCCCTTATGAGTAAGATGTTAAATTGCTAGGAATCGGCGGATATGATTTAATCGTTGTTATTGAATAAGATAATTATAATTATATCAAAGTTCCTCATTAGTTATTCTGGTTATCGATAGGAAATTCTGTTGAACATTATTTTCCGCGAAACAAAATAAACTCCGCATACTGCGCCTTATATTAATGCATATTAAAATGGGGGTTAAATATGAAGAGAACTAAGACTAAGAAAACCTTTGATCATGTAAATATGAAGATGTCATGTAGGCATAACCACGTGTGCAACATAAAAATTGGGTATGTATATCACAGTGGCATTGACCAGACCAGACACTCATTTTCATGTCAGCAATCCTATGTTCTCTTAATTGACACTACCATTCTTGTGAACTCAGAGTGCCAATGGTGGTACGACAAGATTCTTCTGATCATACTCTCTCTGAATACACTATTCGTCGAAGTCAGCAAGTATGAGAATGAAATACTGAATTGTGCACTATCAATAATTTCCTACCTATACTTAAGTCTTTATAGTCCAGGTTTCCTCAAGATGTTTTCCTTCACCTTTTTATCAGCCATTGGTGTCTAAGTATACTTAGAAAGTACATACTTAGAACTTAGAAAAGTTTAACGCTCAATCCTTCTCCATGTGAGAGGAGGCCTGTGCCCAGCAGTGGGACGATAAAAAAACGGCTGTAACAGTAACAGTAACTTAAGTCTTTATAGGCGAAAGTAGATGATCATTCTAACAATGCTGCTCTAACAACGGCTGTCAGTGAACATCTTTGGCAATCGTTACGGGTAGTCAGAAGCCGGTAAGTCTGACAATAAGTCCCGAGGGTTGCCCGAGTGACTGGGTTGAGGAGGTCAGATGGGGCAGTCATGCCTTGTAAAACACTGGTACCCAGCTACATCCGGTTAGACTTCAAGTCGACCCCAACATATTTAGAAAAAAGGCTCGGAAGATGAAGATATGAATAGTTCATACTTAAGTCTTTGTACGCGAAAGTACTTAGTTGATTGTTCTAGCTTTAGTAGTTGGGAAATACCGAGTATCAAACGTTTTTTGTTAGGCATTTCAAAGAAACCTCACGTCATCGCTATTGGCTGCACTCCATCAGCTGATTGATTGAGGATAACAAATTCTGTATTAAATTGTAATTCCGATAATCACTGAAAATGTCACGTCATTTACCTTATCTTACTTTCTGCAGCAAATCCAATATACCGTAACATGGTTTTAAAGTAATGATCTGTCTATCTCGAGTATTACAATCGATTCAATTGGTCTTGTTCTAAATAAAAGGAAAATAAAGTTTTTTAAATTTCGAGTTTATCCACCACTCGCGTCATAAGAACTGTCAAAGTCAAATGAAATCATTAATACGAAATGCAAACACAAATGTCGAGATTCGAATTTTGAGTTGGTGGTGTTCACATGTGGTTTTCTTCTCAACGCAAATTTTGAGCTATATTTGTGCTTTTTTGGTGTTTTCTGTGGTGCCTGCTTAGTTTTGAGTGTGTTTTATATGTAGATTTGTGTTTCATTATTCATCATTTCATCATTTCATCTGTAAGTAGTCTTGTATTTTAATTAATTTTGTGCGACGTCGGCGTATGCCAATAAATAAACATGGCGGACAAACAGGGGCCGCCGGGACGCCCTCCCGACCCCTCATGTACTTCTGCAATTGAAACAGTAATGACCGTCCCATTGTCTAAATTTGAGGCAATGGAAGCGGAAACTTCAACTCATAAGAGAAAGCATCCTAGTCAGGACGAGGATGTTACTGATGTTAATAATGTTAATGCTACAAAACGCGACCGAGTCACCCCTCCATCATTGGTGTCACGTTCCAAGTATACCAACTTAGATAGGGAGCCATATCTGGTATATGTTTCCTTCACGGATTCAGACTCCACTTCTGGATCCACCCTTCACCCCATAAGATTTGGTCAATTAATGCAAAAATTAAACATTAAGAATATTAAATTAGGCGGGATCAAGAGAATTGGCAGAAATAAGATCTCGGTGGAGTTTGAAAGCCATGAGGATGCTAATATCTTTATTGAAAGCCCAGCTATTAAGCTCAAAGGTTTTGTTTCTACTATTCCCACCTTCAACATCACAAGGATGGGGGTAGTGAAGGGTGTACCAACTGATTGGTCAGAATTAGAGGTCATCGATAATCTTAAGTCCCCCCATGCTAAAATGTTGAAGGTGAGACGCTTAAATAGGAGGGTTGTCAATGAAGGTAAGTCGGAGTGGGTCCCTACATCAAGCGTGGTCGTCACATTTGATGGTCAGGTCCTCCCAGATCGCGTCTTTTGTTTTTATAATTCGCTCCCTGTGGAGACATATAACTACCCCACTGTTCAATGTTATGCATGCTGCAAATACGGGCACACTAGACCCAATTGCAGGTCTAAGCCACGATGCTTCCGTTGTGGTGGGGATCACCTTGGGGACGGTTGCTCTGTTGAGGATCCCAAATGTTTATATTGCTCTGGCTCTCATCCCGCTAATAGCAGACACTGCCCAGAGTTTATCCGTCAGAAAAATATCAAAGCGTCCATGGCCAAAGACAACATTTCCTACTCTGAAGCTGCCAGAATTCATGCCCCTTCCTTCCGTTCCTTTGCAGATGTTACGGCTTCAACCCCTATCACTCAGACTATTCATCAGATTCTCACACAGGAACCTCGCTCCCCACGTCCCCCTCCCCCTAATTACATTTCTCACTCCCAACCCTCCACTTCATCATCCTACAAAAAAACTATTTTGACCCGCCCTAAACCTCACCCCTCGCTGCAGCCTGGCTATGACCGAAGGGCTCACCAGGACATTATTAATAGCTTCTCGTTCTCCCCTTCGCCTAATGGTTGTGCTCTTCTGGATTCTCCTCCTTCTGAAAAAGATCATGTACAGACCATACAATCTATTATACGTTTACTATCCTCTCTACTCGTTAACTTTCCTCTACCTGACCACGTTGCCACAAATTTAATAAGCTCCATTAAATCTCAGCACATTCCATCTTCTACAGTGGAATACCAGAAGTCTGATCCCAAAAAAAAATGAAATTGCTCATTTAATTAATCAGTACAAACCGGCATTGTTTGCAATTTCTGAAACATGGCTAAAGCCACATCTCGTGTTTAATATAGCTGGGTATAGTGTGCTTCGGGATGACCGTCTTGACGGTTATGGCGGAGCGGCTATACTGGTTAATAATGTTCTCCCATTTTCCCCCTTATCCCTTCCCCCACATGGAGATGAGATTAATGCCGTAGGTGTTAATATTGTCGGTGTTAATGTTATTTCTGTCTATATACCCTCTCCTGATTCCTCTTGTTTCCAGTATATACGTTCTATTTGCTCTTTATTTTATCCTGTAATTTTTCTAGGTGATTTCAACTGCCACCACTCTCTGTGGGGATCTGACCATTGTGATAGTGCGGGTAATGAATTAGTGAATCTGCTGGATGACTTGGGGTTATGTGTTATCAATGATGGATCTTTCACGCGCCTTCCTAGACCTGGACAATCGCTAAGTTGTTTAGATCTAACACTGTGTTCAGCCCGTTTGGCCGCTGATATGGTATGGAAAAGGCTTAACCTAACACATGGTAGTGACCACTATCCTATATGTACTACTCTCACCACTAGGTGCCTTCCGCAAAAGGAAAGCCCCCTTTTTAAAGTACAGGCTGTCTGATGCTAGGTGGGACCTGTACTCTCAGATCCTTGAGGACGCAATCCATACCTTGCCCCAGGTGTCTTTTGACAACCTTGACGTCTGTATTTCGCAACTTTCTGATGCCATTTCATCAGCCGCTGATGAGAGCATACCTCTTAAGAATTCGGCTTCTGGAAAAATATCATCCCCGCCCTGGTGGGACCGCGAATGCACCAGCATCATCAAACTCCGCAATGAAGCTGAACAGAGCTATGCTCTCAACATGGCTATTGAAAACCTGGTGGAATATAACCGGATTGTTGCGAGATCCAGACGCCTACTTAAGAAAAAGAAATATGAAGGTTGGAAAAATTCTGTTCTTCGCTTTCCCCTCCACTTCTTCCATGATTTGGCAAAACTTTAGAAGATTTAAACGTGGTTGTTCTGTTCAAAATTCTTCAACTATCCCCATTGACCTAGCAGATTCTTTTCTTTACAAGTTAGCCCCTTCGTCTGTCCCTTTTGTAACAGAATGCCCTTCTGCTCCCAGTAGTGAGGTCATGTCGGTAGACCCGTTGGAAGCCCCCTTTTCCATTAATGAACTCAATGCTGTGCTCCAGCATGTCAAGGACACTGCACCTGGTATCGACGGCCATCCATATTCTTTTTATAAGAAGTTGGGTGCCTGTGGACGCCAATACTTGTTGGACATCATGAATACTTGCTTCACTCTGTCATATATCCCTGATAGCTGGAAAACACAGTTGATCATCCCCATATTGAAACCTGGGAAATCCCCGGATAGTCCAGATCACTTTCGCCCTATTGCCCTTTCTCCAGTCATAGGCAAAATTATGGAGCATCTTATTAAAAACCGATTGGAGTGGTTTGTGGAGAGCCGAGGTGTTTTATCTAAGTCGCAGTTTGGCTTCCGAAAGGGGGCAGGTACCATGGACAGTGTTAGCATCCTGACAACTGATACCCGGATAGCATTCAGTAGAGATGAATCGGTTTTAGCGGTCTTCCTAGACATAACAGCGGCATACGATAATGTCCTTCTTTCGGTTCTCAGGGAAAAACTACGGAAGCTGGGTGTTTCTGAACGGATGCTGCATTGTACATGTAACCTGCTCTCTGGTCGTAGGGTCAAGATTCGTATCCCTGGAGAAGATTCCGATTGTAGAACGGTCTGGCGTGGGCTTCCTCAGGGTCCGTTCTTAGTCCGCTACTTTATAATATTTACACCTCGGATCTTCATGATTCCCTCAACTTGGATTGTCAGATTCTTCAATATGCGGATGATCTGTGTTTGTACATCCCTACTTCATCTGTTGAAAGAGCTAGTGAGTCCATGCAAATATCACTCAATTCCTTAAATCAGTGGTTAATTGACCATGGCCTTGTACTGTCTGCTCCAAAAAGCTCTGCGGTTGTCTTTTCACGTAAGCGTACTGTTCCTCATGTCAACCTTAAAATTGAAGAATCTCCCATTGAAGTTGTTAATAATGTGAAATTTCTTGGGGTTATATTGGACTCTAAATTGTCAGGGTGTTTCATCTCAACTACATTAGCCTTAAGTGCGAGAAGAAACTTAATATGCTTCGTGCGCTAGCAGGAGTCTGGTGGGTGCTCACCCTTCACCCTAAAATTGGTATATAATGCTACAATAAGAAGCTTGCTTGATTACGGCTCCTTCTTATTTGAACCCTGTAATAAAGTTGCTATTGCTAAGCTGGAGGCCATTCAGGCTAAATCTCTTAGAATCGTTTTAGGGTGCATGAGGTCCACCCCTAAAAACACCTTGCAAGTGGAGAGTGGCGACCCCTCTTCTCATCCGTAGACAGTATTTAGCCGACAAGTTTCTTTACAAGACTTATTTCCTCAGTGAGCACCTGCTTCTGCCTAGGCTGTCAACTCTTGAAGGCCTATGCAGGCAGAGTGATTACTGGAGACATAAAGCCCCTCCTCTTTTAGTTAATTCCTTTCGAAAAATCCTTGAAATTAAGGATAATTCCTTAATCTCTCAGCAAGATAAACTTCCCTTGTATTCCTGCTCCTTTGACACGTGTAACTTTGTGCCAAATGTCTCCTATATTGACATTAGGAAAGATACTGCAAACGCAAATGCCCATTTTCTCTGCACTATAAATGACAAGTGGCCTGATTATTATAAATTCTATACGGATGCTTCAAAATTAACCACTGATGGAAAGACTGGTGTTGCCGTATACAACTCTAACTCTCAGATATTTCTCCAATTTCAATGTCCTCCTGAGTCATCGGTGTTCACGGGAGAGTGCATTGGGATCCTCGAGGCATGTTTATTTATCTCCTCTCACCCTGCTATTAAAAAAGCAGTGGTTTTCACTGATTCCAAAAGTGCCCTGGATGCGATTGTTAAAAATTCGTTTAAGGACCATCTCCGTAGCCCAATTATTGTTGAAATTAAATCAGTATTGCTTTTGTGCTCTACAAAGGGCGTGGAGATTGTATTGGTATGGATTCCTAGTCATGTTGGTATTAGAGGTAATGAAATTGCGGATGTATCAGCCAAAGGTGCGATTAGTAGCAGCATGGCTGATAAAAAACACTACTCGGTGCAGATCTATGACCTGGCTCATAAAGCTAAATCAGACCTATTCCAGTCCTGGCAAACTGACTGGTCCGAGTCCAGTAAGATGAAAGGTGGTCTGTTTGCCTCTATTCAACCATCCATTCCTGCGAAGCCTTGGTTTTATAAACATAAAAAAGTATCCAAGACCGTTATTTCCGTTATCTGTAGAATACGTATTGGTCACTGTTGCTCCCCAGTTTTCTTAAACAAAATAAGAGTTCGGGACTCCTCACTCTGTGAATGTGGTCTAGATGAAGGCACGCTTGACCATATCTTTCTTAATTGCCCCTGAATGATGCTTTCTCTTTGATCGTGTCATTGCTAAACTAAAAATTCAATACCCGGTAAATGTTCGTCATCTTCTTTCATTCTTTCCTAACCCTCTAATGGTAAATGCTTTTGTTAGATTTATTTCTTCTAATAATGTTAAATTGTAACAGTGTTTATATCTTTCATAATGGTAATATGTAATGTGTATATAATTACTTGTGTACTAAGTTAATTTTAGCAAATTCATTAATTATAGTGTATGTATTTTGTTGCAGGCTCGATATCCTCCACCAGAAAAGTTGGAATTATTTTCTTACATTAATTTCTATATATTTTTCTTTTTCTGTTTCATATTTTCCCATGTGTCGTCACTAGCTACGCGAGTCTGGCAGAAATTGCCGTCAAATACGGCAGATTGCCATAAAAAAAGAAAAAAAAAAAAAAACACAAATGTCAAAGCCTGTCCTCATTCCTCAAATAGATATTTATCTCCATTAGGATTACAATTTTAGATATATGCAATTAAGCTGATAATGCACCTGACATAATGTGGGGCAATTTGAGGCTAATAGCGCCACAATTAATGTTTGATTATATTCCTAGTATTCGACTCAATCGAGTACTATCAAGCGATCTTGTTTGTTCTCTGTATTTTATTACAGTAATTAATAACAGAATTGTACTGCTGAGTCATTAGTTCTTTCTACTATGTTGTCGGTTTGTAACTTTGTGGTGTGCACGTGGATGAGTTCGACCTTGGGTTAAAACTCGACATGACCTTGAGCAGCGGAAGGGTTAAAATAATAGCCTACATAACAGTATTTTTTAAATAATGTAAATTCAAGATTTATTTTATGCTACATACCCAATGGAATGTATTCATAGCCACAATCAGTGCTCTGCTGAACTAAAATCCCTTTCAAATTAAAATGCAGGTCAACTTCCGACCTTCCCAAGGTCATCTGTCGACTAATTCACAGCAAAACACAGCTAAAACTTTTTATCGATATAATTATATCGAAGCGATTTTATATCGAGTTTACGAGAGCAAATCGTTGGGGTCTCAGATGCGCGTGGGCAATGATTATTTATAATTATTTAATTGCGAGCGAGCGGGTCGTGACACCGGCTCGGGAACACCATTTTCCTTTGGGTTTTTACATAATTATAGTTATTCCTAGTGATTGTACGTTTGTGTGTTAATTTTTCCTTTATTTTGTTATAATTTAATTATATAAAGTTGTGCGCATAGGGTAAACTGCTGTTGTAAATGTTTTAGTTGGGCACGTGTTGACAAACGAGCTTACGTAGTTAATGTCTTGTTATGAATGATTCTAGAACCTTCGTTGAACTATTTTGAACCTTGGATTAAGTCAAGAAAGTCAAAAATAAGAGTGTTATCATGTCATTATTACAGCCAAAATCCTAGACAAATATTGTATGCTAAAGATAGATTAACTCTTGCAGTATAAGCGACCTCTTTCGACTAAGACCACAAAATTATGATTCATAAAACGCAACGCATATGATTATGATACCAAAAAAATATAACTACGCCACAAATGGTTTGAAACAAAACAATTTGAGCCAACTAAACGAGTATCTTGTAACATTGGTGAATAATTAACTAATCGTCATCATTTCCATCGTAAATTATGCCTTAATAATATGCGGTCTTATCTCGGCATAAGACATCTAATTTGACAAAATAATTTTGCTGACCACGAAGTAATCTACACTCTTTATGTCTATAACAACAGGGTTGAGATTTCAATGTGTTTTTGTTATATAGGTGTGCAGTTAATTTGGTATCTGTTAGTAATAAAACAAAGGGAATGATACGTGCAGGTTAATGACGACCAGAAATGTAATTAGGTTTAATCAAATAACGTGATCTTTTTGTTCTTTATGCAAGAATATTATGTGCGGTTTTTTTTTCAGTCTATGTTTTTGCTAAGGGTTAAATAATAACGTTTTTGTAACAATCTTGTAATTGAAATGTGTTAGGAAATAATGTTTCATTTACTTATATATCAATCAGGATAAGTATGGGTTGGGGTGTCGACTTGCAGTTTTTTGCCAAAAACTAATTTGGTGAATTAGTTAGCTATTTTTGAAGAACACGATTTTTGAGGTGATTAAATGTGACTGTGTTTTGTTTTGAGTATTCGAATTAGGAAATCGGTTTTTGTGCTATTTTTATTATATATTATATTATTATATATAGGTAAATTAAAGGTATTTCGTAATATTATATCACATAGGATCTAGAATAAGCTCAAACTATGCTAAGTATGACTCAATGAAAAACGAAATCATAATTACTAGAACTGATTAACAAAACAGAATAAAATACAATAAAATTATTTTATTGGTTAGATACTTAAACAATAGTAGACTTTAATGGTTCTTTTAATTAATAAACACCATTAAAAGAGACGATGAAGCTTTGTTTCTGCAACAAAATTTGAAATATCATAAAACTTATTAATTTTTATAAGCTAACTTAATAATAGTAATTATTTTAATAACTTAGTACTAAAATTCTCAATGCATTGTGTAATAAATATAATAATATCAACATCAGTAATTTGTATCGAATTACGTGGTAGTAGGGTGTGCAAAAACGCGGGAAAAGTGGGACTTTCTCGATGCAATTATAGATTGAGGAAGCGATATGTGCGCGTACGCATACTTCAAAATGGCGGCCAAGTTAACCCTTGCTTACGGGGTCAATTCGAATTAACTTGACAAGTGAATAATAATTTATTTATCTGTATTATTTTAAAAGGAAAAAAATGTCGAATAACATAGGCTATATTGTATCCAGGTACGGGTAGTTGTTGCCACGGGACGCTGGTGAAACCGCGGGAAAACGGCCAGTATGATATAAAGAAGTGGAGAAAATTATATCATCTTAATATAGGGTGCTATAATTAAAATTAATGTTTTATCGTAGTCATTGACACTTTACAATTTTTTTATTCATAAAATTTAATCCAAAAATATTAATTAGAGAGCGTTTTCCGTATTTGGTTATAATAGAGCCAAGACAGCAGGTTATTTATAGCCAGTAATCTGTAAGCCATATTGATATTTTTCTTAAAAGATATATTTTTTTCGCAACAACCTGTTCGCGATCTTAATAAGGTAGTGGCCAGTATGTTAATTACAGATAAGCAAGAAAACCTTATACAAGTGTTAAAACTCGGTAGTTATAATAATGGGCCAGTCTAGAAGGCGGGAACTTCCCATTACGAGTACACCTTTCGGCACTAATTATTATTTTTTTTTATCTTATTTTTAATATAACAAAGATACCAAGCAACGGTGGCGCCATCACCATTGTAGATAACAAATGATATTATATCTGTGGCAAACAATTTTTTTTTCTTGATTGAAAAGTTACAAAAAAGTTAGTAAGTTTTATGATTTTTGTATAAAAAAAATAATTGTAAAATTAATGGCAAAAAAAAGGTAACTTTCTCTGCGATTACGCATATTATGTTTCTCATTTGAATTTCTACTGTATTAATACAGGAACAATAAAATATCGGATTTCATAACATAAAGAAAGACGGTTGTACACAATTTAATTTCACGCTAGACTAGATCTGATACTTAAAAGTATTATATAAAAAGTGCCTTGTAAAGTATACTTTAAATACATGGTTTACGCATGTATTATAGCTAAATATGTATGTATTATATATATGTATTTCTAGTCATTCCGCATAGAATAAACACGTTATCTGGTGTTGCCTTATGCAACTACACAATAATTATCTCTTTTAAAATCTAAATAGACTTCAATCACGATATTTTGGTTGATAAGATCATATCGAACAATAATTACCGAGTACAAACGAGCTACCGATTCAAGGTATATACTTTTATGTGCCGACTTTCATATAAGAAAATGTACATGTTCTGTAATTAATTAAATGATAACCAAATCTTAATTAATTTTATTTAATACTATGTATTATACATATCGGTACATACAAAACCACATTAGGCAACCAACGACCGATTTCAAAATTTTTAAATATTATTTTTAACCTTCCAAAGGTTAACTTTTACCGATCGAACGAATTAAAATTGTTAGCCAATTATTTTAACTGGAGAATGCGTTCCGGTAAATTGCAATTATATCGATTAAAATACAATAAAACGGTCACGAACTGTTATTTATCGAGGCTAATTAAACAGATTTTTTTGGCACGACGTGTTTCAAAAATTTGGTTGAAAAAAATATAGGTACGTTTTAACAATAGAAAACGCAACAGGCGTAGATGAACACATAAAGTAATTTGAAAAAAAATTGATACCACTCACTTGGAAGGAAATTAAATTCCCGAGTGCGTGCGTTGTCGCACTAAATTAAAAAATAATTCAATGAGTTCTAATTGCGGTGTGCGGCGCGCGCGGGGTTGATTTTATCTTCACTACGTTGGAAAAAACATTGATCGATAGTTCTGAACACTCGTGTTTCAAATAATCATAGACATCGTTGCGTCATGATTTTTATTTTATAGAAATCTAAACAGGAAACTAAAGAAAATGTACAAGACATTCGTCATGGAAATTCCATTCGTATTGTAACTCTCGATTGATCGTTTAAGTTTTAAAATGATATACAACCTCCGAATAAGTAATTTAATTTTCCTAGTCCTATTTCTGTTTCATCCATGTGTTCATATATCATATCTATCATCTTATTTGCTTGATCTGGAACGTCTGATTCCGCATTACTCCTAAAATAATTAATAACTAGCATGATCTAGCATGTGATAACACTGCTAATAGATGTCACTGACATAAATACAATGAAAAATGTAATGTCTCAGATAATCTCGTATGAATAGCCAATTAACCCTTTAATGCCGTTTATAATTCCGTCACTATTAATCCGCTCACATAGATGTTATTAATCATATAATTTTATATAATTAAATCGTTTATTATTACGATAGTGGTACGGTGCGGTTAAAAATGAAAATAATTTCACTGTAATTCGATCACACGTCTAGTGTTCGTGCTAATGGACAATTACGAGTATTATTATTTGTTCCACACGCGGCCAGACAAAGGTACCAAGTTTAACCACGGAGAACGCAATGACTAGCGGAGGTGCCATAACGGAAAATCGCCTCAGAAGTAGCTCACCAAAATGCGGACGAACGGGGGCCGAGGAACGTCACTGTTTTCGCCCTCGTACGCCTTCTCTCGACCGGGCCATTTTGTGTAATACTAAAAATCGTTGACAGATGTCTTAAAGAACCCGAACATTTCGTTAGTTCACTCATAACTGATCGTTTTGGTCAGGCCCACCGTACTTTGACCTAGAAGAAGGCGCTTGTCCTACCTGCGTTATGGCATCTCCGCTCTTTTCTTACTCCGTGGTAAAGTTACGAACACATTTGCAATTTCAAGCTATTAATGTACAGTCTCACGGATGTCCACAAACTGTTAGGTAATTGTTTAACGCCACAAGAAATATTGGCACTTAAACTTCTGGTCTCATCTTCGAGAAAAACGTGTTAAGGTACCTGTTTCTAGATAAGGTTAATTGTTATTACTGGCTGGCTAATTATTTTATGTGATAAAGTACTTAATAATAGCGTATTCAAAATAATAATAAAAAATTACGTCTTGTCAAAGATTAGTTTGTTCAATAGCATTTGAAGTGTTAAGTAATAAATTAATTTAGTTTTTTTTCTCACATTTAGATCATAAAATTGTGCCGAGTTTCATGAAAAGATATTTGAAGTGCTTTATTTTTTTCGTTCCATCACAGAGGTGCATTAATATTAAGTGAACAGGTGTAACTAAATATAAAAACAATTACAAAAGACACAATTTTATCTAAACTATTTTTTTACACAATCTAATGCTAATTTACATGCTTCTATGAAATAAAAAATGAAAAAAAGTAAGTACTTAGTTGG